>NW_019723905.1:584725-626778 GCF_002891405.2 Cryptotermes secundus
CCAAGGAAAAAAAAAAGTAAGATTTTGTTGTCTAATAAGAGCCTTGAATTTCTTCCAATTAACCAATGCATATCCTTGATTTTTAAATCAATCTGTTTGCGTTTTTTAGTAACGTGTTCCTTCCAGGTTAGATGGTTGTCTAGATGAATACCTAAGTATTTTGTGTTGGGTGATTCAGGTATTTGTATGTTGAACCGAATTTCTTGCATATCGTCTATTTTAAAGGCCTGTCCACAACACTTCCTGAAGAGACTAGGAAAAACCACGAGAAATTTCAGGATATCAGAGTGGTAGTGATAACCACAACATCGCGAAGTTCTCTGCTGTTTCGTGTATCGGCTCTTTCTACAGCAGATTTATATATACAGAAAATAAACACCTAAAATCAATGAGTGGTGTACAATCGAAAAAAGAAGCACGAAATTCCATGAACTGTATAGAGGTCTTTCCTCCTTCGATTCCCCAGTGATATTTCACAGTACTTGATTCATTACTAAAGTTAAGCAAAAAGTAAAAGTATCCCTGTAACAGGCCGTGAAGGCCCATAGGGTTGTGAGAGGTCGAGGCTCTCATATTTTCTCTAGACAGTCGGTTCCGAGGTGGCGGTGAGGTTGTCAGCCTTACGCGCCGACAGGCCGCCCTTTGCCCAAAGGGAAGATTCCTGGGACTCATTTCTGTTAGAGGCTCACTCGACCCCGTGCCATAGTGAGGCTGGAAAGATTAGGTAAATTGAAAAATTCCACCTTATCGGGACTCGAACCTGCGACCTTCCAGCTTGTAGCATAGTGCCTTAACCATCTACGCTATCGCGTGCACCCTGTTCATTATTACACAAACATTATGTTGAGCTCTGTCCATTGTCTGAGGCATATGCATATTTGGTACAGGTACATAACGTGACGTAAATTGGATTTGTTTCTGTCATCACACATAAGGGGCAAACCAATTCTACTCAATTGGGCATGTGAGAAGGAGCTATACTTCATTCAGAATGTCTACGGAGCGCATTTAAACAAGCGAGAAGCAGGCAGCAAGCTGATTGCTACTCAGTGTCCTCTGTGCCTTAAAAGAAATGCAGCTGCGATAAGAAGAGGTTTCATGTATAACGCGTGAAGAATACTGTGACGAAATAATCCACTGCTAGGCAACGAACACGCTTGCAGGAATTTCCATGGATACTAGCTAGCCTATACGAGGAGCCGTGGAGACTCTTCATTGATTCAACCCGTGTGGAGGCGGGGTCGAATACCTCCACCGTGACCCTGCGAGTAGTAGGAGGCGACGAAAAGGGAAGTCTCAAATCTGAGACGGTAGAATATGAGCACGAGTCCCATGGGAATCTGACACGAGAATGACTGGGCTGGCGAGAACCAGCAGCAATTGTAAACGGCAGACCCGTCCTCTCGTCAGAGAGAGCGCCCCATATCAATAAACCCGCAAATGTCTGACAGTAATAAAAATCTGTTCGTAAGCCCCAGATGGGTGCTTTATTGTAAGACAGACTGGCCGACTGACCGTCTGTCGTAACATAAGGCTCAAACTCAGTTTTGTTGATTCATTCGTGAGGCAGACTTCATTCAAGGCAGTCAGAAAGTCTTTCGTAAGACAGTTCAACAGCTGAAGTGTTAATCAGATAAGATTCGTTACCAAGCAACGACTAGTAAGCAGACGCTGAAAACTTTATTTTCTGCGTTGTAGTTAAGTAATCTTTAGAATGTTATAATTATTTGTAATTACGACTTGTGAGTGTCCAATAAATCTATTCATCTAATCCAGAACCCATTATTATTAGTCACGCTAACCAAGAATACGTCACAATATTAATCCGGCCTGTAGACCAACAAAAAAAAAAAAAGCGGGAACTAAATCGTCTGTTCAAGAAGTTTTGTTTACAAGACTCCATACAAATTCGGAATACAACCTCGAACAATGGACCAGTGACCAAGTTCGAAACGGTGTATAGGCGAATATGCCTCACACAGTGGACAATATTCGAGGTAATATTCAGTGACTACCCCTTCTGTAAATATCACGGAAACATCTTCATGAGGCTTCTGCAAAAACCGCCGATTCCAGGAAAAATAAACTCCGTTGTTATTAACGCTTTAATTGACCGCTGTGTCACTTTATTAGAGTTAATTGCATGACTTTTTAAGTGTATCGCCTGCAATTGTTCCACGGGGCCACTCCAAGAGCAAGGCCATAACAAGGAGATTTCTTTTGCTGCGGCAGGCACAATGAACGGACAGGACAGTCAAGTGTTTGTTCCCTAAAAACCAAACAAGCCACACCATAACAAACAACTGTGTGTTTACTCTGTAGCACGGTACTAAAACGTCTGTTATATTTAACAATAACGTTGCATAAAAGAACACAGTACAACACCCGATTCATATGACTGATGAAATGCCCGTTGAAATTTCAAAGGGAAAATTTTGGGAAGTCCCACCTCTGGCTACGGTTTCCACATATATCCCATGGACGCCTCCTTACACACAGTCCTTGAGGGCCAATCTGGAGTCACAACTTCACCGAGTGTGTACATTTTAAACATGTGAAATTATGAAAAACACATCGATAGAACAAACGTAATAAGCAAACAACAGCAGTGATGATGGTGATGATGATGATTATGATGATATTGTCACGTGTTAGTGACTGTACACGGGGTTTGGATAGAGAATTAGTTTACTGGACTGTTATAACTGTTACAATCCTCAATAGCCATTGCTCGGTTACGGTTCCCAACAGTGATATTCTTCTGGTCTCGTACTCATTTCTCTTGGCTGACGGCTGTTTCGCAGATAACTCATGACGGCAACTCTCAACTAAACAGTAGTCAAGAGTCAGAGTTACTTTACGACAGGTGCTTTAACATCAATAACTTCGTCTTGGCGCCAAGCTCCTTGGGGCTCACGATCAGTCCTTTCTTCTTCTTTTTCTTTTCAACTGAACCCTTACGGTCACTGTCCTTGTGTAACACCCTCTTTGACGAGAGGATAGGTTTACCTCTTATTAGCATCATGGACCTTTGGTCAAGCGTACGTATCGTACATATACGTGTAGAATGCTACTGAAAATTCTTTCATTTGCACTATATGCAAGTCCTCTGTCAGTCAAGGCTTTGCAAAGCAGATCATGCCTATCTTACGTATCTTATGCTACAACGGCAGCTTAGTCATTTGAACGGGCGTAGGCTTAACCACCTCAAAGTTTAAGCTTCTTGTATTTTGGAAGTCTGGCTAGGCCTTGTCCTATACCGCGAACATGTTCATTCTCGTGATTTTGTATGACTTCTGCTTGTTTCCTGCATAATTGCCTTATATAACAAGGAAGATTGAAAGCATGTGCATCTTAGAGAAACAGAAGTTGGGCGGTATGGACTGGATTCATCTGGCTCAGCATAGGGTCCAGGTGCATGCTCTTGCGAACCTTTTAATGAGGCTTCGGGTTGCATAAAATGTTGGGTAATTCTTCAGTATCTGAGCGACCGGTGGCTTCTCAAGCAGGACTCCTCTCCACAGAGTTAGTTTCTACAAATATCCCGTCACCAGTATATTAACCAGGAGCTTGACCGGTTGCACAAGCAATTGTATTTCATTTACCACTCTCATCTGAAGCAACTGCTGTCCACTATAACCTCCCTCCATTAAGCTGATTTATGGAATTCGTAAGAGAATTACGTAGAATTCGAAATTCGTCGTTCTCACGGCAAGGAATATGAAAATTACGGAGTAGTGTACATACGAGTATAAAGATGGGTACCAACGTTTTCGAAGTAAGCTGTCTCCGTCTTCATGAAAGAAATAAATCACTCGCAGTCATACCCTAGAATATCGTAAACTACGGATAATTCGTTAGAGGTACGCCGTTGGGCTGCACACGGCTTGTCTTGCATCATATTTTCAGATCCACGGTTTCAAGACTCCAAGATTGGCTTTGCTGTACTTGCTCAGTTTTATGGCAACTGGGTCACCGCCTAACACAACCCACTTCTTCAAGACATGTTGTTTCTTTCTCTGTGACGTAGCAAGGACCACGTGGGCTGCTGCGAGTGTAGTGTCCACTCCTAATACGGTGATGGCGAACAAACGCGACCTTAAGAACACACCTAACTTTCTCTCAAATGCCAATCGACTCGGCACCATGGCATCAGGGAGACTTAACTTATAAATAATTTCTTCTTCATGAACTGATCTGCTGTCGTACGGGCGTAATGCACACGTATAATCAGAAGCTGCAATGCAATCAATAAAGTAACACAAATGTAAGCAAATTAAGAGGAGAGTCAGTAAATATGTCACAAATGGAAGTAAAACAGCTCTAATGGACGTTAATAGGTTTTCTAATCCTTCCGGCCGCACTAGGCCCTGGGGTTTACTCAGCCTCTAACAGAAATGAGTACCAGGAATGAATTAAATAATTTTCCTGGGAAGTAAAGCGCGGCCGGCGCGTAAGGCTGACAACCTTACCGCCATCTTTGAGCCGATTGTCTAGATAATGTGGGACCCTCAACGTCTCACAACCTTATTGGCCTTCACGGCCTGGTACAGGAATAGCTTCATTTTTTTTTCTTTTTATCACTAGGTAGCACACCAATTTCATGAGAGTCTAGGTAGCAGACGAGCATGGGCATGTTCAGAGACTGATTTCGGTAGTCAAAATGGCGACCTTGCTTGAGCAGTGTACTACCGAACACAAGCGTTCCGTTTTTCCTTACATTTTTTGTGGGCAAAAGGACTCACTGCAAAGGATATTCATAAAGAAATGTTTCCTGTTTACGGTGGGTAGTCTTTGTCGCGTAAAGCGGTTCGCAACTGGGGCGAAAAACGTGGCAAACGTTTCGCTGATTTCGAAAAGTTTGAAATTGAGGTGCGGGAGTGAGTGAGATAACAGTAGGAGAAACTTCTATGCTGCGGGTTTCGAAGCACTTGTAAAGCAATGACACAGGTCTATCAATATTGGTGGAGGATATGTCGAGAAATAAACGTTTCTTTTTCAGGTTCGAATATCACTTGATTTACTTTTTATATCCATTTGTGACCTCGCCATTTTTTCGAAATTTAAAAACTGTTTATTTGTGGAAAATTAAATATTTCGGAAATTGTAAGAGATGCACGAAGGGTAAGAGTGGGAAATTTCTTGATTTTCTATACTCTATAGAATGTAAAAAAGTCGGTACGCTTGGATAAATGATCCAAGGAAAAAAAATGAGAGTGGCTCCAGGCTATTGTCCTACAAGCATATTACAGCACTTACATCATGTGAAGATAATTGGGAAATTAATTACGAATGGTGAACAGATACTGATTTTGAAGGGAGCAATAGAGTAGGTTGGTGTAATGATAATGCACCGGAGGTGCTCGTTTCGGATTTCGGCTGGCACACACGCGATACTGAGCATTTCTTCTTGGTATTACTCAGTCCGTGTTCAGACAGAGATAAAGACCATCCAACAGTATTAACAACGGGAAGAGAGAACTCAGAGCTACTGATTATTCATGTTTGACTACAATGCTGATTTCCTACCAAGAAACAAATCGCAAGACAGTCCATAATGTGTGGTCACAAAGGGAATATTTCCATTAGTGTATATGTTTGTATTTCAATTTAACCGACGAGATTGGAAGCGCATCGCACTGTAGCCTCATCTGCTTGACATTAGGTTACGCCTCTATTCCCTGACATCACAGGAAAAGTATTTCATTCGTTCATCAAGGGCTCTACAGCCCTTTGTTGGGCCCTGATCTCTTCTTCAGTTTAAGCTTCTTTACACAGACGGTAGGACTCCTTGGACGAGTGACCAGCTCACCGCAAAGCCACTACCTACACAGAGGACAACACAAACACAGAATAAACGCAAACACAGACATCCTTTGCCTTTAGTAGGATTCGAACCCACAATCTCAGCGTTCGAGCAAGCGACGAAGTACATGCCTTAGACCGCGCGGCAGCTATGATAGGCGGGAAAGGTATTTACCAGTTTGAAAGAATAGATAAAAGGTCAATGTTGTCTCTGTAACATACGTAATAAGACGTTGAAAGAATGGAGGTAAATCTCCATGTGTTCTTGATTTCGGCACAAGATCGCTGTCAGTAGTGAGCTCCACGCTCCCATCACTTTTACTTCGGTAAAGAGCCTTCGTTAAGCAAATATCATGAATGGCCGTGTCTCAGGCGGTTAGTCGCCGTCCTCTCACCTCGGTGGCCGGGGTCGAGCCCACGTCAGATTATGTTGGATCTGTGGTGGGCAAAGTGGCATTGGGGCAGGTTCCCTCCGAGTACTTCGGTTTCCCTTGCCAATTCTAGTTCCACCAAATGCTCCATACTCATATATCACCCGGGGCTGGTACAACAGGCCAATTAGTGTCCGATGTACCACGTGGACTCAGTCTGACACCACCCCACGGAACTAAAAAAAAAGTGAATGTTTCAAATAAATTCCTCTAACCATGAGCAGGGCGTATTAAACACACTGCATTACAGTTTGCAGCTTCTTATGTACTATATCGCATGGCGTTGCATCCTAGACTGCTGGAGTTTCATATTCCACACCCTGCACGAGCTGAACTCTGAGGCCGGGTTCCGTCCATTTTTCTTCGTTCTTTTGCAGTTAAATATGAGCATGACCTAACTCACTGACGAATTTAACTCCTGACAGACTGCTGCAGGCCTATGTAGGTCACTCCCCCGCTTACGCTGCCCTCTACTGGCACCCGGGAACCCGTCAATTCTCCTGTCCGTAAGGATCTTGCGATACAAGCAACCGCTCCCGTATGAAATGTTCTCACGATTTCTCGTTCGAAGATTGATCTCATCATCTCAAGAATAAAAGTGCAGTCAGGACCTGTGTAAGAGAGCGCATCATATGTGACATGTGGGCAGTCTCTAGGAAAAGAACTGGCAAATACGCTGCCACGGAGAAATTGTTTCTTGGAAGCCAACTGATTACGAAACACGGCTTCCAGGGATACGGAAACTGAAAGTTGTAAACATTACAAAACCAAGTCGTCGCTTTGGTATTATGGTTTCCGAGACAATGCATTCATGAAGAATGTAACTCTTGGAGGCCGTGATCCCTACTCGGGCAGCGTGGCAGTTATAAAAGGGAGTTCATTCGTGAATTCGAAGATTCTGCTTCAGACAGAAGTCAGAAAGTCATATGTAAGGGAATTCAGAAGGAGTGCAATAGTTGAGCATTCAGCTGTGAAGTGTTAACCAGGTATGACTCGTTATCAAGCAACGACTAAGCTAGCAGACACTGAAGGCTTTATTCTGTACGATATATTGTAGTCGCAGTAATCTTTTGAGTGTTATAATCAGGGCCCGGATTTTGATGACATGTCATCTTTTTTTCCTTGTATCCTATGCGATACTCTTAAATATATAAATCTCGGATATGAGCTGCTGGTTACAGAAATGTAAATTTTATAGGTAATTTTTTGTCATTTTTTGACATTTTTAGGTTTAAGGTCATTTTTTCATTTTGGGGGTAATTTTTGGTAAATCTTTGGGCTTTTAAGGGTATTTCTTGTCATTTTTAGCCATTTTAGGGAATTTTCTTCATTTGTTTTCTGAAATGTGAATAATATGGAAGCGAAGTGTTCTTTCTTTTCTCCTTTAGGTCATTTTTCTGGATTTCTTTTGTCATTTTGTAGGTCTTTTTTTTAAATATTTTCAGGTCAACAAAATCCGGGTCCTGGTTATAATTATTTGTATCTATTCATATAATCCAGAACCCATTATTATTAGTCACGCAAACAACTTATACGTGACAAAACGGTACACACTGTTTCACAACACAACGCCATTTCCTTTAACTTATTGTCATGTAGTATGTGTGTCACTGTAGACGGGCTTGAATTGCTGAATAGATTTACTGACCACTTACAGATCGTAACTACAAATATATACAACACTATCGCTATTTCCACACTTTACAGTTAACTACAGGACACAGCCTAGTGCTCTCATTCTGTTAATAACGTTTCCTAGTGACGGCTCTAACAATGGATATCCCTCTGCCTTCAGGCTAGAGCTTCCTCTTCACAGACTCCTGTACAGAACTGACGATTCTCACTAAGTCAAAGACAAAGTCGAAGTCACATTGCGACTGACGATCGGTCAGTAAGTCAGTCAGTAAATCTTGGTGTCGCCTTGTTTTTGTGGGGCGCCCTCTCTAACAAGAGGACGGGTCTGTCTTTTGCATATGCTGCTGGTCCTTGCCAATGCAGTCTTTCTCGGGTCCGAGTCCCTTGGGACTCGCGACCTTATTTTACACTCTCAGATTTGAGGCTTCCGTTTTCGTCGTCTCCTACGACTCGCAGGGTCACGGTAGAGGGATTCGACCCCGCCTCCACACGGGGGATCCTCACTAAGCTCCAAACCTCCCGGTTATAACATCTCACCACGGACTACATAGAAAACACAGTTCTACTGTTGCGTGGGTACTTATCAACAGCCACTGTTTACAGAGTCATCACTTGGCAACGAGTCTATAAACCGCATTATTATGAGCTCGCAATTGGTAGTCTGCAGCTGCATGCTTTTTGAGATTCCCATGGTAGACTTGGGGGATGCGATGCCGTGTAGTTTGGTAGACAGGTATCCATCGGAGGTCTCACGAAATGTGACGCTGTACAGACTGTTAGTAGGTACCAAAATTTTAAAGGAAACTTCTGTCTCTATCTTAAGAAGCTACAGCCCTGAGAATGGAGGCATCACATTCACTCGAAACTTTGGTACCTATCTACCAGGCTATACCGCGTCACATCTCAGAAATGTTTCATAGCCACCACAGCGGGAATCTGATATCTCGACGGTCTTGTTTGTTTACATATTGTTTCTAGAGCCCTTTGGAATTGCACCCACACTTTTCTGATCCTTTTTCTGCTACTATGACTAATTAGACTCTCTGGTCTCTTTTCATTCATAATTAATTTTCAAAATATAAATCTTATACAGTCGGTAGGAGTCTTTGGGCGGGGGTTCAGTCCATCGCAAGGCAGCTATCTACACAGGAAAACGCATATAACCAAGCCTCGAGTAGGATTCGAACCCACGATCCCAGTGTTTGGGCGGTCAGACACATTTTATGCCTTATCCCGCACGGCCAATGTGATCGGCCCCATATGTTTTATGATATGTAATGTGTGGTCACATAATAAAACCTGTTTAAATACCTTTAAAACCTTTATAGCGTTTTTAAAATTTGTTACACACACACAGTGAACATGGAATGAATGTACGTATAGAGCATTTTGATTTTATCTGTTGTTCAGTATATCTTCATATATTAAAATCATCACCAATGTGGACCAATCAAATCATCGATCTCCAAAGTATTAAGTTCGAATATGCTCTCTGACTGGCTGCTTTCATAATTCCTAAGCCTCTTTCCGCTGAACCTGTTACCGTTCCTATAAACCGAAGGTTGTTATACCATTAAACTGGGAAGGGGGTCATGTAGAAGGGCGCAGATCTGCTGCCCATTTAAATTTAGCGTGTTATTGTTTTATGTGTGTTCCTCTATGCCGTGAGTGGTACTTACTTTGTCCACACATGACAGCCATCTTGTTAAAGTACAGTAAAACAAAAGCTACACGCACTGCTTTGAGTTCCGTGCTGTTCCTTTCTCGAAGTCTTATTAACAAGCTACACGTGTCTCCGTTTCTCTCTTCTCTTATTCAATTACAAGTAATAATGTTACCGAAACTTTAGCGTGTAGGCCCGTTACTGGGTAACGACCTCGAAATAAATAACGAAAAAAATATCTGCTCCAAGGTAACACACTTAGCAAGCAAGTATACGCAACCGTTACTGAGTAACGCCTTCGCAAACAAACATGTTCCCACGAAAACGACTGGAGCACAACAACAAACAGTGTCTTCTAAGCGGTCCGAACCAACGGGTTATCAGCGGGACAAGTTTAGAAATTAGTCAGATATCCCTTGTGGAGCTGAGTCGTAGGAAGCGTGGGACTCGAACCCTACAATGACTGCGCTGGCGATTACCAGCAGCAACTATAAACGACAGACCCGTCCTCTCGTCAGAGAGAGCGCCCAACACTAACAAACCCACAACTGTCCGACAGAAATAAAAATATGGTCATAAGACCCACATGGGTCGTAACATAAGACTCGGTGTCTGTGAAGAGAAGACTTAGTCGGTGAAATTGAGAACGGCAGCTGAATAACTACAACTGTTAGGATCCGTTATCTGGAAACGACTAGTGACAACAGGTTTAAAAGTCTTAGCATGTGCTGTAGTGATTTGTAAAGTGTGAAAATTTGAGTTGTTGTTACAGTTACTTGCAGTTACGATCCGTAAGTGGTCAATAAATCGAATCTCCAATCCAAAACCCATCGACAGTCACTCCGAAACGTGACAATACTATGTTACGGATTTTGAAAAGACGAAACCCTAGGTAACATCATGCTATTTGAGATCACATAGCATGCGCACCCCATAACGTCTTGAATAATACCAATACAGCGGACTTATGGATCTGTAAGAGGCCGCGCCATAGCTCAAGCTGTTAGTCGCTGGCTTCCCACCGCGGCGAATCGGGTTCAAACCTGGGTCTGGTCAAGTGGGATTTGTGGTGGACAAAGTGGCGCTGGTGTAGGTTTTCTCCGAGTACTTCGGTTTCCCCTGCCAATCTTCATTCCACTAAATTCTCCATCATCATAATCACCCGGTGCAGGCACGATAGGCCAATCAGTGCACTAGAGCACAAGTATCGAAGACAGGGTGAAGAGGTTAAATTCTTCATATTTGGTAGGTATCGGGTTCGAGACCAGGGCGAGATATTTATTTCTGCAGTCTAATGATAGAATGGTACATTAACTAAGTCAAGGGCTTCTACGAAACTTCATGTGACGTTACAGAGCCCCAGAAATTTATTCAGTGAGGTAAAGGTAAAGCTATCTCTGTAACAGGCCGTGGAGGCCATAGGGTTGTGAGGCGTCGAGGCTCCCACATTTTCTCTACAATCGGCTCACAGATGGCGGTGAAGTTATCAGCCTTACGCGCCGCCGACCTTTACCCTTCGAGGAAGATTCCTGGTACTCATTTTTGTTAGAAGCTGAGTCGACCCTAGGACTATAGTGCAGCTGGAAGACTTAGGTAAAGTTCTACCTGTGCTTGAGTAATTCAGCACTACGCCACGACGGCTTAGGGGGGAGTGGATGTATAGATCCACATTTTCTTGACCTCGGCACTAGTTGGAGTTGAGTGGTCAGCTTCACGCCCCGGGACGATTTACTCCCTGGGAAAGAGTCCCCGGTACCAATTGGATAGGTGGTTGGGTGGAACCCAGAGCCTGTCTGAACGATTTGGAGAAGAGAAAAATTCTTGAAACTACCGGGACTCAAACTACAGCCCCTCGTTCTTCCAGCCCGTAGCCAGTCACTACACCGACTACGCTATCCCGTGAAAAATCCAGTGACCTCATCTGCAATCAAGCCTGCGACCTTCCGGCTTGTAGCATAGTGCCTCAACCAACTACACTACGGCTTGTCCCATTCAGTGAGGTTACATAATGTAAAATTTCTAACAACTAAACAAGGAGCAGCCTGTTGCCTGAGTTAATATTTGCAGGCGTTACCGACGATTCAAGGTAACATTCTGAAATTCTAGTCAGCATCGCCTTGCGTCCCAGTTGCACTTGTCAGGCAGCGTACTTCATTCGGAGGGGGAAATACAGAATTTATTAAGACAATTCGGCTATAGTTATTAATTACATGTCATGAAGAAGTTGCCGAACGGACTAGCGTCGCGGTGATACATTACACTCTTATTCGAGAAGTGAGTGGTTCGAATCTCGACCAAAGCACCAGATCTTTTCGTTGCTTCCCTCGTTCCTCCCAGCATAAATTCAGGGATAATGTCTTGACATATATAGGGCATGGCCGCTTCCTTTCTCATTCAGCGTTTAATTCCGAATGTTTTGACTTTTCACTGTACGTATAAGAACATAAATATTAACGTATACACGGATTTGATCAACGCGTTACCAGGCAACAGCTCTGTAAACACGGTCCGACACGCAACAACAGAGGAGGCTGTGTTTTCTGTAGAGATGACCAACGCTAATAGACTGGCTGGATAGAGGTCCTGTGACATGTGTTTACTGTTGGTCCGTGTCGGTTCCGCGGCTATATAACGAGAGTCGTGAGATCTAAGTTCAGAGTGAATTGGAACTAGGAGTAAAGAAGAGTACAAAAGGTTAGCCTGTGATTTGAAGACATTATGTGGGCTGTAGTGTGTGATTTAGTGTGACTTTTATAGTTCCTGTGTTATTAACCTGTGAAGACTAGTGCAGATAGACTGAAGAGTGTGTTGTGGAATGATTGTACATTGTGTAAAGCAGCAATTGTGTAATAATTAATTGTAGTTACGACTGTAATTATTCAGTAAATCCAATTACCAATCCAGACCCGCGTCTTAGTGACTCCTACACGTGACACTACCGTTACAAGATTTATTTATTGTATCACTGTACTCCCACACAAGTCTGTAGGTCGCAAGCGAGAGATTTGTGATGGACAAAGTGGCGCTGGGGCGGGTTTTCTCCAAGTACTTTGGTTTCCCCTGCCAATCTTCATTCCACCAAATTCTCCATCATCATAATCACTCGGGGCAGGCTACAATAGGCCAATCAGTGGCCGCCGTGCCGAGTGGACCCAGTTGGTCTCCACCTCCCACTAAGCGAATTAACTCCAGAACGTCAACTCTTTGCAACCAGACCAAAACAGGCTGATAAATCGACAATGTCATTTACGAATTTATTAAGAATCGCCAAGCAAATTGTAAGAATACATCATTAGTTTATATTCAGAATAAAAAATACCAACCCCTGTGAGGTCAGTAGACAAGATAGCACTACTTCCGGAGTAACAATCACGCAGCATTGTGTGCTACATTAAACAAAACATTATAGCAACAAGAGAGACCACTTAGCTCTGTGCTGCTACTAAAATCAGAGGCCGCAGAGATAAAGACAGACTATATCAGTTACTTTCAACCTTTCTTTTGATTCCATGGCTTTAGTCCACAAGCGAACCATGCCGACCGAGCGACGGCCGGCGAAGTTAGTGACAACTTTTAGCGGTTAGAAGGTGTCGCGTGGTCAGCGCAACGAATCCCCACGGCCGTTAATCTCGGTTTTCTAGACCGGACCCGCTACTTTTCCATCCAAGTAGCTCCTCAGTTATCCTCACGAGGCTGAGTGGACCCCGTTCAAGACCCACTACTTCTTAGAAATTCTGGTAGCGCCTGAAATCGAATCCGGGACCTCTAGATCTGTAGCCAGGAACTCTGACCACTGGACCACAGAGGCGGTCACTTTCAACCTTTCACCATTCAAAATCTCCGTGGACCTCCCGAGAACTTCTGCTGTAACTGCTTCACAGTGCACAATACACAGACCAAATTATCGTGCTCAGCATCACAAATAAACATGTTGACTTGCAATACATCCTTTTATTGCGCTTCGCAGATCTAGCCTCTCTTTTTTTTTTTCAAATTGAAGATTTGTGGCAACCCTCCGTCGAGCAAATCTATCGACTCCATTTTTCTAACAGCATGTGCTCACTTCGTGTCTTTGTGTCACATTTTCGTAATTCTTGCAATACTTCAAACTTCTTCATTTTTATTATATCTGTTATGGTGATTTGTGATCAGTGATCTTTGATGTTACTATTGCAATTGTTTTAGGGCGCCACGAACTGCGCCCATATAAGACGGTGAAATTAATCGATGAATGTTATGTATATTCTCAAAGAAGAGTCAATCATCAAACTTTATTATTGTCTTATTTAAGGAATTGCCACAGCCACCCCCATCCTTCAGCAACCACCACCCTGATCAGTCAGCAGCCATCAACATCGAAAAGATTACAACTCGCTGAAAGCTCAGATGATAATTAGCAATAAAGTATTTTTAATTAAGGCATGTAACTTGTTTTTAAGCATAATGCTATTGCACACGTAACAGACTGCAGTATAGTTAAACATAACTTTGAGATGCACTGGGGGAAAGAAAAAAAGTATAACTTGTGTGACTCGCTTTATTGCGGTGATCTGGAACCGGACCTACAATATCTCCGAGGTATGCCTGTATACGATAGCTCAGTCGGTAGAGCGACGGGCTACGAGCTGGAAGGCCGAGATTCGATTCATAGTAGGTGCAAGAGACTTGTCTCTACTCCGCGTCTGGGGTCCACCCAGCCTCCTATACAACTGGTACTGGAGGGTTTTTCCCTGGGGGTAAGTCAATCGGGCCGTGAAGCTGACCACTCACCTCCATCTAGTTCCGAGGTCTAGAATAGTGCAGGTATAACTCCATTCCACCTGACATCTTCATGGTGTGGTGCTTAATTAAGCAAGCGCGGGGACATATTTACATTTTACTTACAACATACTCGTAGAAACTGAACTACTTTTGTATCTTCAAAATCGAAGACATCGTAATCGTCGGACTCCTCCAATTATGCAGTATGCAAAAGGCATGCGAAATATTCATATGGGTTATAACGGCAAGCGAGAGGCACAAAGTGTAAGAACTAGCAGATAAAATGACTGAATATTCTCGCGTTATCTGTCGTTTAATCTGGGTATGAAACTTGGTCCGCCTCTCGATGAGGAACACAGATGTGAGGCTGTTGGAGAAGAAAATGCCGAAGGGAATTCTTGCAGCCAAGACATAAGGCAACAGACAAATGCAGAAAACTGTACAATAAATGGTTTCAAATGAGTAATTTGTATTCTTCGCTCTTTGTTCCTAGAACAATTAAATTAAAATGCGGCATGTAGCACACATGGAGACAACAGGAAATGTATTAGAAATATTGTCTCGAAACCTGTATGGAAGACATCACCTTTCGAGACATAGGTGTTGATGAGCAGGTTAATATTGTAGCATATAAAGCCGCTGCTGTGTAGTCCACAAATTACAAATGTTCGTTTCTGAGCAACGGCTCGGTAAACCCGTTCCCACGGAAGCAAGACGCACACAATACAGTTACAATGGAAACGGGAGCGTTTTCTGTGTAGTCCATGCCAAGTACTTAAAAAGGAGACAATTCGGGTAATCCAGTTCAGTTGAGTGAAGTAGTTGGTTGGTGAGTGAGTACAGTTGAGAGTTAGCGGTTGACTCGAACTCTTTATGGGGGGCTGAGAAGAGATGGCGCTCTTGTTGACTTGACAGTTGACAAGAGCTCAGTTGCGGGATATTCGCCGCACAGTAAGGACATTAACGCGGAAAGCTGAAGAATCTCCATTATTAGAAGCCTTTGCTAGGGAACTACTGTTGGAGACACTGCAGGCTGGAGAACACTTAGCATATAGTGAATAGTTAATTGTGAAGATCAGCGATAGCGCTGTAATTACTTGCAGTTCAGAGTGGTGTGTACAAGTGGTCAATAAATCCAATTCACCACTCCAAACCTCGTTTATAGTCACAAGCGTAAATACGCGACAATATTAAAATATATCAAATAAGTACGTTGAAAATTTTTGAACTAGACTGAACAAATGCAGGATGGGGCCTTGTGGGTTTTTAAAGGCGGTAATAAATCTACAGTTTATGACGTGATATTCATTCTGTATGATTGTTAGAAAATAAATTAAAATTTTATTTAAAGATGTTCGATTTAAGCGTCGAAATAACGCACAACAACGCATCAAAAGCCCTTTTATTAACGACATTAATTAGAGACATTTTTTTTTAATTTAGCTCATAGCTTGGCATATATAAAAATCACATTAATCATCGATAAATAATGTTCCATGTAGACCAGCTGCTCGGCAACGACCGCGATACAGACCACTACACAACGCCGTTTATCGACTTATGTACTAGGGATAAATACGAGTAACTGAAGTCACAGGAACAGCTGCCACGAATCCAGAGACATTCTAGGTCGGTGGAGTGTAATCTGTATAGACTCGCTTGTTCCAGTAACAGCTGTGCTCTTCTGGGTTATGGCACATTGTGGTCTGTTACCGAAAGGTGACTACCAACGTTTCGGAGAAACAAACCACCTCCATATTCTCTCTTGTGGGTTATGCAAGTATGTATTGCGGTAGGCGGGGTAACTGTGACTTTCTTAGGTCACATGTTACAGGTAGTAATGACGCCATCATCAATAAGGTTGGCTGAACCACGGCTGTGTGTTTGGTGAGGACGCATCATGGACCAGGGATGCGTTGGGACACCTCCTCGTGGCCCGCTGGGCAACGACAGTCTCGGGGTCTGGATCAGTACGACCTATCGGGACTGGCGGCTAAGTTCCCATAAAGGGCAATGGCATTACGACCGGAGCCCCCCCCGCGACGGCATAATGACTCTTGGGTTTCACTACGGTCTACCCGGAACAAATGCGGGAGAGCACTCACATGGGGGTAACTTCGGCTACTTGAGTTGTCTCCCTAGAGTACAGATAAGGTGCCGCAAGCCTTCGGGCTCAACACTCTAAAACGGTTTGACCAACCCATGTGGAGGGGTGGGAATGGGGGAGCTCATAGGCCACCCCCAAGGGCGACTGCTTCATGCAGGTTTACCTGGTCGCAACTTCACGACTAGCAGGTGTCGCAATCCCACTGATCATCTGGGATACCTCTCTCCCCCGAACAGGCACTCTAGGTCCTGGAGGCTTGTGAAGGTTCCATTTACTACAGGACAAAACCACCTAAGCCAAGGTGAGGGGCATCGTTCTGAGGGCTGCCTGGCACTGGGGTGGTAATTAGCCGGTGTCGTGAACGATCCCCTCGGAGCACCAGGCAGCACACCGTTGTATTTATGCCTTCCACCTGTATGGGGCGCTGCGGGTGGTGACCTTTTAAATCCCCATGACTCGTGGGACCGAAATAAATATTGGTACCAAAGCAATAACTGGTCGTAAGGACCTTAAACTGAAGAGGGACCCCCCTCCAAGGGGATCCCTACGAGAAATACTTCAGCAGAGGGCTGGAAGCTCTGGTTACCCATTGAGGGGCCCAGTTACAACCAGCGAACTGCTGTTGAAATTTCAGCCAAAGGCAGGGACGAACCAGTGGTTCGAAACCTGCCTGAGGTAAAACCAAAAATTACTCTCCTGGGAGAGGCCAAGGTCGGAGGGCAGTACTCCTACGGAAACGGCCAGAGCTCCGAAAAGGCCAAAGGGCTCTAGGGGACCACGGACTTACAAGGAGGCTCTGACCAATATAAAGGTACTTATTTTGAAGGAAACATCCTGAGGATAAGGTTACCGAAGAAAACCAGAACTCCATTCTGAAGGCACTGGAGGAGGTGTTACGTAGGACACCGAAGGGAGAACTACCACACCTGCAATCCTACAGACTGGAGAGAGGTGTACTTATTTATATATGCGCCGACCAACAGTCTGGTCAATGGCTCATCAAAGCCATTGACAGCTACACGCTGGAATCAGGGGCCAGGCTGAAGGCTACTGATGCCAGGAACCTGCCCAAGCCTGTTAAAGTGGCTCTCCGGATTTGGGACAAAGTTGCCCAATATCGGGAAAAGCTGCTGAAATGGACTGCAGACCTCAATCCAGGACTTCATACTGAGCACTGGAGGGTATATTATGAGCAATCTGAGCCGAAAGATCAGAGGCTTATCATCTTATTCACAGGCCGGGGCTCTTATGCAGAGGACCGGTTACAAGATATTCACAGGGCTCTCACATGGGACTGCTAAGGTGCTGAGAGATCCTGATTTTCAGCACCGGGCAGAACCTGTGTCAGATACAGCATCCTTAAATTCGGTCTCTGAGGGAGAGGGGAGGAGATACACACTCTCTCGGATGACCGAAGTAAAGCGGATCAGGGGACCCCTTCACACGGAACCCAGTCCGAGGACGGGGAGGGAAATAAGATTGAAACTGACACCTCCCCAATTGGAAGAGATAATTAACCTAACTATACATACACCCAATACATCCATACACACAAACACACACACAGCACATGCACACATTATGAAATTTCTTCAGATTAACCTACACCACAGCAAAGTTGCCACGGCTACTCTATGCCAGCAACTAGCTAAGGGAAAGGCAGATATAGGATAACACAGGGGGAGGGGGACAGTTTACTGTGCTGTACCTGGTAACAATGCTAGATCCTGTGTTTATATCAGGAATCATATTAATGCCTTACGTTTGCTGGAGCTCTGTTATAGGGATGTAACAGCGGTAAGGATAACATACATTTATCGAAGCGGCAGCAGGGAGCTGATTGTTGCTTCAGTCTACCTTCCATTCTACTCAGATGAACTGTCAACAACTAAGGAAATAAGTGACATCATAGACTACTGCTGTAGCAGGAAGAAGTAATTCATCATTGGGTGTGATGCCAACGCGCACCACATCTTGTGGGAGAGCACCGGCACTAACCCAAGGGTAGAGAGCCTTATGGAATTTTTGGTGAGTTCGAACCTGAATATTCTAACCCATGGTAACGAACCTACCTTTGTAGTTTGCAATAGGAAGGGGTTTATTGATTTGACACTAGGGACAAATAGCATAGGAAACCTGGTAAGTAATTGGCATGGATCTGATGAGCCGTCTTATAGGACCACAGGTACATATGCCTTCAAATAGGTAACATAACAACACAACAAATTACCTTCAGGAATCCCAGGAGAACCAATTGGGAGTAGTACAAGGACGACCTAAAAGTGAACCTGGAGATTATTTCGCGAAGTATACGCATGATAAGGGACATAGATCGATGCGCACCTTGAGTGCTGAGTGGGCTAAGAGTTAAAGCAAGAAAGCTATTTAAAGACAGGGCAGTGGGACATCTACAAGGAAACCCTCACCTGTTACAATAAAGAGACAAGGAAAGCCAAACGATCCTCATGCAGGCGGTACTTTCCCCTCTCCTGTGGAGCCTGGTCGTGGATGATGATCTTTGGGAGCTCAACAGTACAGGCCATTTCACAGAAGGATATGCCGATGATATAGCAATCCTAATCAATGGGAAATTCCTGCACACTGTATCAGAGGTCTTACAAACAGCCCTGAATACAGTTCAACAGTGGTGCGAAAGGGCAAACTTGTCTATCAATCCAAACCAGACGGTGATTGTACCCTTTACTAGGAATAGAGATGTAAAGGGGCGCAAGGAACTAATGCTCTCCAGTAAAGCGACCCGGCTATCCAGTGAAGTCAAGTAAAAGTAAAGCTATCCCTGTAAGAGGCCATGAAGACCCATAGGGTCGTGAGACGTTGAGGGTCCCACATTATCTAGAGAACAGGCTCAAAGATGGCGGTAAGGTTGTCATCCTTA
The DNA here is from genome assembly GCF_002891405.2 of Cryptotermes secundus. Classification (NCBI taxonomy): domain Eukaryota; kingdom Metazoa; phylum Arthropoda; class Insecta; order Blattodea; family Kalotermitidae; genus Cryptotermes; species Cryptotermes secundus. The sequence continues at coordinate 604,024 of NW_019723905.1, forward strand.
CGCGCCGGCCGCGCTTTTCTCCCCAGGAAAATTATTTAATTAATTCCTGGTATTCATTTCTGTTAGAGGCTGAGTCAACCCCAGGGCCATAGTGCGGCTGGAAGGATTAGGTCAATTGAAAAAATGCAATGACCTCATCGGGACTTGAACCCGCGACCTTCCGGCTTGTAGCATAGCCCCTCAACCAACTACGCTACCGCGTAGTGAAGTCAAGTACCTTGGATTAACATTACACAAAGGCCTAACATGGGAAAAACAGCTGGACAAGGCATTAACAGGGCCTGTAAGACCTTCTGGACATGCAGAGGGACATTTGGGAAGACTTGGGGACTGAAACCAAAGGTGGTGTATCGGATATACACTGCAGTGGTAAGACCCATAATCACCTATGCCGTCACTATATGGTGGCCTAGAGTTAAACTCAAAACAAATCAGGCAGAACTTTTCAAACTGCAAAGGACAACCTGCTTGGGAATAATGGGAGCAATGAGGACAGCTCCAGCAGCTGCAATGGAAATCCTACTAGGACTCCCTCCACTGCAGATGGAAGCAGAGGCCAAGTTAGGAAATTACAGATTACGTTGCAATGATCAATGGAGACCTAAACTCGAAGTTTTTGGACATGCGTACATGACTCGAGACATGAAAAAGAACCCATCCTACAGATGGGATCTGATAAAATGATACCGAAACATGTTTATGATAGACCCTGATAGATTTCCTGATAGAAGCGAATGGAAAGAGGGGTTTCAACCTGATGTAAAGGGGGGACTCATCTGGTATACAGATGGTTCCAAGACAAATAAAGGCACTGCAGCTGGGGGTGTATTGTGATGGAACGAGGCGGAAGCATACCTTCAGCCTTGGTCAGTACACAACAGTATTCCAGGCAGAGGTGTATGCCATTAAGGCATGCGCAGTTGAGAATGTAGATAGCAACTATAGAAATAGGAACATCTATATCCTATCAGAAAGTCAAGCTACAATTAAAGCAATTGGTACACATCAGATCACTTCAAATTTGGTTTGGGACTGCCACCAATCCCTCATACAACTTGCCAGACATAACAGAGTACAACTGATATGGGTGCCAGGTCATGAGGGCGTTGTAGGGAATGAAACTGCAGATTAACTGGCAAGAACAGGATCTGAACAGCTGTTCATAGGACTTGAACCAGTTTGCGGCATCTCAATTGGAGTTGCCAAAAAAAAAAAAACGATCAGGGCCTTAACTGATAGAAACAATAAAAAATACTGGGAATCCACAACTGGGCTCAAATAGGCAAAAGGATTTGTATCAGGACCCTGGGCCTGAAGAACGAAGGGCCTGTTGAGATTAAACAGAGATCAACTAAGATGGGCGGTAGGATTACTTACCGAACACTGCCACCTGAAAGGACACCTTTTCAAGTTGGGACTCACAGATAACCCAACTTGTGAAAGGTGTCTACAGGAAAAGGAATCAGCCGCACACATCCTGTGTGATTGTGAGGCCATAGCTTATTTAAGATTTCACTTGGGTCAGTTTTTTTTATGGAACTAAGTGATTTTTATGACGCCCCCATAAGCAGGGTCCTACATTTTATTAAAGGTGTAGGATTAATAAAGAGCTAATCCAAGGGGAAGCGCAATAGATCATTGAAGGTCGCAGTGTGGGGCCGTTTTTTATGGCCCACCCCTTACATACACATACATGTATTGCGGCAAGTGGTTACTGACTCTTCGGAGGAACATACTGTCACGTGACTAGAGACGGGTTTTGGATTCGTGACTCGATATGTACACTCGACTTCTACACCCACAACTTGTGACTACTCTTCGCAGATCACTGCCACATACAGACTAGTGTCCTCAGTCTACTAGAATCTCCATTTGTTGTTGCCTGTTAACGGCTTCCAACGGTGGACGTTACCCTTACTCTTGGGTCCCCGAAATATTCCTGTTCCTTAGGTACCAGCTTCTAACAGAAATGGCTCAAAACCACTGAATTTCAGTTCTCTAACTCTCTCTTCACAGACTAACAACTGACCTTGTCCCTTGCTCGTAACATCTCGGCAAGGACCATGTAGAAAACACCGTTCCTCTGTTGCATGCGTATCCGTTGCAATGGGAATGTGTTTAACGAGCCATTCCCTAGCAGCGGTCTTCTATTTTTGCTTATTAACATTCTACTGCCTAGTAATGGACGTCATTTCGTTGTTTGTTTTGTGGCCGTTGCCTAGAAACGATTGTTGTTTCAGAGCCGTTCGCTAGTAACGGCTGTTTCTCCGGCTCCACAGTTCTTGCGTTGAGCAAATATGCCGTCTTATATTATGAAGACGGAGCATTTACCTTCCACCGAATGTTGGTAGTTACCTACCAGGCTACACGATGTCAGAAGACCACATTGTTAATCTTCATCGCAATGAAAACCACAAGAATTTGTTTGGCAGCGCTACTCTCTCGGCAAAGTGATGGACTACAGATTGTACTGCCTAGACTGGATCCCCTGTGGAGCTGTGATTAATGCCTTATCGTCACGAAGACATATCATGGACTCGACCATCTCCTGTCCTCTTCCCCAGGAGACAAGGGAGCCGGAATGTTAGGAGAAACGTGAAAAAGGGGACGAGGGAAATCGATCACAGCCGGATGAGTTGCAGATACGACATTCATCTGCTCCTGGCCTTTCGTGTGAGGCAAAGGTGAGAGGCCAGTCTTAACGCCTGACCCATTCTATGGAGCAGGGTCCGTCACGAGAAGTCGACAGTCGTCCAGTAGGTCAAGATATTCCCTATACATTTTCATTACCGTGTCTACTAAAGTCCGACAAAGAAGCAGTATGGCTCAAGCCGTAATGTTAATGTCTTAGTCTCAGGAGGTGCTAGGTTTGAATCTAAGCCAGTTCATCACTATCTTGAGGGTCTCATGAGGTGCTAGGTTTGAATCTCGGCCAGTTCATCACTATCTTGAGGGTCTCATGAGGTGCTAGGTTTGAATCTCGGCCAGTTCATCACTATCCTGAGGGTCTCATGAGGTGCTAGGTTTGGATCTCGGCCAGTTCATCACTATCTTGAGGGTCTCATGAGGCGCTGGGTTTGAATCTAAGCCAGTTCATCACTATCTTGAGGGTCTCATGAGGTGCTAGGTTTGAATCTCGGCCAGTTCATCACTATCCTGAGGGTCTCATGAGGTGCTAGGTTTGAATCTCGGCCAGTTCATCACTATCCTGAGGGTTTTCGTGTTTCTTTTTTCAGTTCCTTCAGGCAAACAGAGGATTGTACCTTGAAATAGCTCGCTGCCGATTTCTTCTAAATCTTTTCGAATTAAATATTTAATGCCCATCTTTCCATTCGATATTATATAATCTGAGATAACAATCACTCTCTTTAAAAAAGGCAATTTAATATTGTCCCACCTTCTATGTCTCGATCTCCCAAGCGATTCTTTTCGTCAGGTTTTGAGACTTTTCATTTAGCTCGTGTACCACTATCTCCCGCTTACTTCAACTGTCTTTATCTTCATTGTTTCCATCCTGTTGTGCGTCATGATGGGCGGTATTTGGCCCTTAACACAATAAAAATAAACCAATCGAACTGATCACATCGTGTTTATTTGATAGTTGTTACATGTTTCGATCCATATTTGGAACCATCTTCACGCAATCTAATCCAATACGTCTCCTCTCATTGAAATGACCTAATATGGATCCACATTAGTGCTGCCCATCACAATTATATGAAACATGCAACCGCCACGATGGTACAAAATGTTTTCCAATTTTATTTATTTTTTTTTTTCAAAATTTAAAATTATTCAATATTCCCTTGTCGTAGAATGTATAAGTCTCTCCTCCTTGACGCAATCATGAAACTAGACTAGCTGGTGCAGAGTACGAATTATGAAGAATCCCACTGTGTAAGAGTGATCTCTGCGACAGACTTGAAATGATTCTGACGATGGTGTATACTGTACTGACTGTCTGTCCAAAATAAGCCAAAAGAAGTGATCTCTGCTGTTTCTTTTCCCTTGGCTTAGATATTCTCATCGGCGCTTGGTTCTCGAATACACTCGCCTCTGATCTCGTCGTGAAAAACCAATACTCTCTGGACCACTATTCGTGAATTTTATCTTTCTCTCTCTTTTGCTCACTGACATGCTCTGACGAGGTCCATTCTCTTAGCTATTTCAGCGGCTTTAAAACGTAACCTGATTAAAATCAAAATAATTCACTTATAGGATAACAGAGGAGGCGGGGTAGCTCAGTCGGTATAGCGACTGGCTACAGTCTGGACGACCGAGAGGTCGAAACTAAAGTCCCGGTATGGTCAAGAATTTTCTATCCTCCATGTCGTCCACGCCGGCTCTGGGGCTCAACCAGCCTCCTATCCAATTGAGTACTGGGGTTCTTTCTGCGGGAGTAAAGCAGTCGGGGAGTGACGCTGACCACTTCCTTCCAGCTAGTGACCTATACATCCACTCCCCCATACGTCTTCATGGCATAGTGCTTAATTAAGCACAGGAACAGTTTATAAGATAAGAGATGTACGAGGTAGTGCCAATAAACCTCTGCCTGCAATACATTTGTCATTTGGAATTCACTAAATTAAATTTCTACAGGAATTTTTATTAGGCTTGTTGAAATGACTATGCTGTTGGGATAAGTGAGATTTAGGTTATGTCTTTTAAACATAATTTTGGTTTTAAATAGTTCCTCCTTGAGTGAGAGAAGTTCTTCACTTGATGTTAGATGGTTCTGACCAGACCATGGGTTAGCAACCCATGAAACCGAAAGGCCGTTTTGCAGTTACGGGTGTCATGCCAGGCCCGAAAAATGACAACAAAATATTCTCGAAATATTTTTAATTAGCATAATAAGCCTGAAATATTTAAAGCCCTTTGTTTCTTGCGGAAAGATACTTCACTCTATTGTTTGAGAAATTTTAAAATATACTGATATTAAAGTTTCGTGTTAGCTCTACTGGCCGAATAAAACCTTTCACGGACCGTATCCGGACGGCGAGCCCTAAGTTTCGTTACTCCCTGACTAGACACTTGTCTCGTCTTCCGAGCACCGAGACGATCTGTTGCGGAAGTCGTGTGTCACTCGCTGCTCCTGGTGAGTGGGCCCGATTTAAACTTCAGTGTTTGCTTGTGCCCCTTCTGCACGAACCGCTGGCTGTAAGCTCACTAATTCTGTCCCCGTGTTCGGCAGCACGCTTACCTCTCCCGACAGAGGGCAGCTCGTTCTTGAAACAGATTATTTTTGCCGCCGCCTCTTCATTACTTCATCGGAAACAGATTTCTCAACTTGTCACTAATATCACTTCTTCTAACGTTTCTGTAGAGTTAAAAATTTTCAATTATACCGTACGTCTTTCTTTCGAAGAGTTCCGTTTTCTGGGATATAACGCAATGTATTGCGCTGATCGTAAACTGACGTTTCGGAGGAATATCTTCAGGGTCGAAGAATAAGCCAAACAGGAAAGCAGCGTGAAGCAGGTGGCAAGCAGAGCAACATGTCCCCTCGAAACGCCGGTACATCCCGGAAGATAAAACTCTTCATAACCACCGCTGTGACAATTTCGAAACTTAAAGTTCTCCCTTTCACTCTTATTTTCTTGTTTATATTCTTTCCTTTACTGTTTCTGTCTGTTTCACAGACTTCTACAGTACATAAGGCAAAACGCGAGCTATCCCTGTAACAGACCGCGGAGATCCATAGGGCTGTGAGACGTCTGAGCTCCAACATTTCCTTCAGACAATCCACTCACAGATGGCGGTAAGGATGTCAGCCTTCGCGCGGGCCGCACTTAACCCCCCCCCCTCCGGGCCATAGTGTGGCTGGAAAGATTAGGCCAAATGAAAAGTTCAATGACCTCATCGAGAATCGAATCTGCGACCTTCCGGCTTCTAGGATAATGTCTCAACCAATTACGCTACCGCATGCCCTTCCCCACATACATAAGGGGTAAATTATGTCACTGGGCACTTGTAGGGTTAATCCAGGGAGGCGTAATCATATTGTAATGCAAGTTGTATTGTGCGCATGTGAAACTCACATTGGCACTTCAGATCCGATAAGTTTGTGGATGATGACTGAAATACAAATAAGCTTGAGAATATTTATGGATGTCCGGACAGCATGTTTTACTTCAAGGTTGATTACTGTATTGTTTTTATGGGGCCTGATATTTGTCAAAGCGTCAACATGAAGCGTGTCCTGCCTTTCAGGCGCCTGTCCCATGAACAACTTCATGCAGCTGAATCCTTCTTGAGAAGCCGCCATTTGTGCAGATATTCAAGAACTTCGCAGCATTTTATAGAACCTGAGTGTTCCTTACCGTGTTCACAAGAGCCCTCCACTGGTCCCTATCCTGAGCCAGATCGATCCAGCCCATACCGTACCATCCTATCTCCCTAAGATCCATTTTATTACTAACCACCCACCTACGTCTTGATCTTCCTAGTGCTATCTTTCCTTCTGGCTTTCCCATCAATACCCTATATGCATTTATCTCCCCCATTCGTTCTACATGTTGTGTTCATCTCATCCTCCTTGACTTGGTCATTCTAATTATACGTGGCGAATGGTTACGAACTCCTCATTATGCAGTTTTCTCCAACCTCCCGTCACTTCATTTCTCTCAGGTCCAAATATTCTCCTCAGCACCCTGTTCTCGAACACCCTCAATCCATGTTCTCCCTTAATATTATAGACGAAGTTTCACACCCGTGAAGAATCACAGGCAAAACTGTAATTTTGTGTATTCTACGAGTAATTATTATGTTTTAGACAGCTGACGAGAAGACAAAAGTTCTGGACTGAATGGTGGCAAATATTACCCGAAAACCTTGGATGTTACGGCTTACTTTATGTCGCTGTCAGTATCAAGTCTATATAGCATCAGATTATAGCATTAACGACTGATGCTCTGGAAAGAATTTGGAAGGAAACGGTAGTGGCCAGTTGAGGTACTATCCCGGAATTTTCCTGTAAGGACTGAGGGAAAGCATTAGACTGTCCTGTTCCCTATTGGCTGTTGGTTAACCCTTTAAACATCAGTGGTTGCTATATGTACCACCTGCCTTAACAATCAAGGACTCCGCACCTTACCTTAAAAATCAATTAGTGGCTCCTGAATAATTATCACAATAAACAGTGGTTATTTCCCTGTCAGCATTAACCGAGTGGTCGTTGTAACGGTGATGGTGGAAATTAATTTCCAAATTCTATTTAAATAAACTATACACTTCAAAAGCCCAATTATAGTAGGTCTAACATTGGTTATTGGTTTATTATACAGTGATTCATCAACTACAGAGGTTAAGATCCGGTGATAGAATGATATCGAATTAAAAAAGGATGAGGAAGATGTCGGTATTATGTTCAGGTACTATCCCAGCAACTGCTTGGAGGCGTTGAGACAACACGTAAAACAACAGTCAAGGTAGCCTGTCCGTGAGCAGAGATTTGAACCTGCGACCGGTCAATATGAAGGAGTGCTAATTACTTGACAGAAACATTTTTTTTTGTCACAGTAGAGAAACAGAGGACGATCACAATGGCCGCGCGGTCTAAGGCATGAACTGTCTTCACTCGCTCGAACGCTGGGACCGTGGATTCGAATTCCACTCAAGGAATGGATATCTGTGTGCGTTTATTCTGTATTTTGTTCTGTGTAGGTAGAGGCCTTGTGACGGGCTGATCCAAGGAGACCTACCTACTGTGTACAGGATCAAGAAACTGAAAAAGCAGCGAAGGTTCAACAAAGGGCTGTAGAGCCATAATAGGACAGAGAAACAGGGCAACAATTTACATTAGTCTTCAGATCTTCACGACAATATCAATTTAATGTGCGAGAAATATATGAAGATAAATATATTCTGATGAACAGATGTAAAGTGAAGTCAAGGTCACGATCTATTAGTAAGTCTGCATAATGTTTGTTAACCGATTTCAGAGATATACAGTGTGGTGAAATGCAAATGTATTGATCTGGCTCAGAATTCGTGGCGAGCTGCTGTGAACACGGTAATGTACTCTATATAATGAGAGTCCGGGTTCCGTAAGAGACGGGAAAATTCTGTTGGCTCTGCGACAATTTGCTTCTCGATATAGACTCTACTCACAGAAGATGGTTAAGTAGAACATGAGCCCGTAACTCGCGGTAATTCAAAGTATTATAATTTCCACCAAATGTCCTCTACTTTGTTGATTTCTTAAAGCTTCTGCATTGTTATGAAATACACATAACCCTGCATACATGAAAATGAATATCTGTTGACGTATAAGAAACAAAAGATATGGGAACTTCAATGCTGATCATATTGAAAGATGTCACAGGAACTTTACTCATAATTTGTGCAGAAACGTGTACTGGGTCCTTGGCGACTACATAGCATGCCAATTGTAAATCTTCAGGCGACATTAGGAAATCGAGGGTTAAGTTCCTCTCAATCATCAATTTAAGCTATAATCAACAGGAAGATTATCTTCGTCTGGGATATAAATCCACGGTCCCGTGTGGAGGGGGATTCGAATACTTCCACCGTAGCCCTGCGAGTCTTCGAAGGCGACGAAAAGGGAAACTCGTGGCTGGAGGTATAAATGGGTCACCCTGTCGCTGGGAGATATAAATACGGGGACCTGGCTCTCCAGTTTGGGAGTTGAAGGCAAGGCTGAGGACCTTGCTATGTAAAAAAAAAATTATTGTTGCGAAATCCAAAGAAGTGAAAACTCACTCATTCATGGAGCTAAGCCCTTCTTGAAAAGGCGCAACTGTGAGGCTACTCAAGAACTTCCAGCATTTTATGAAAACCGAAAGTTCATTGTCATGTTCACAAGATCCCTCCAATAGTTCCTATCCTGAGCCAGATCAATCCAATCCATACCATCCCATCATATCTCTGTAAGATCCATTTTAATATTGTTCACCCACCTACGCCTTGGTCTTCCCAGTGGTCTCTTTCCTTCTGGTTTTCCCACCAATAGCCTATATGCATTCCTATTCGTCCCATTCGTGCTACATGTCCTGCCCATCTCATTCTCCTTAACTTGATCTTTCTAATTATATTTGTCGAAGAGTACAATTTATGAAGCTCCTCATTACGCAGTTCTCTCCAACCTCCAGTCACTTCACCCCTCTTCGGTCCAAATATTCTCCTCAGCACCCTGTTCTGAAACACCCTCAGTCTATGTTACTCCCTTAATGAAGTGAAAACTCGGATATATAATTCCCAGGAACAGACACTTCTGGCAGAATCTTCTAAGGGAGGCTACGACTCAAAATGGGCTGTTTTGTCACCGACGATGATGGTGGTGGTGGTGGTGGTGGTGGTGATGGTGATGATGATGACAACCACGACGACGATTTGCTACCTGAGTCCACAAGGTATAGAAGGAAGTATACAACAGACTACAGAGCGCCACATTCCACAATACTCTTCACAGCCACTACTGTGCACGCGGTAGCGTAATTAGTTGAGGCACTATGCTACAAGCCGAAAGGTCGCAAGTTCGAGTCCGAATGAGGTGGATTTTTTCAATTTACCTAATCCTTTCAGCCGCACTATGTCCCTAGGGTCGACTCAGCCGCTTAACAGAAATGAATATCAGGAATCTTCCTGGGGGTAAAGGGCGGCCGGCGCATAAGGTTGACAACTTTACCGCCATCTGTGAGCCGATTGTCTAGAAGATGTGGGATCCTGAACGTCTCACAGCCCTAGGGGCCTCCACGGCCTGTTTCACGGTTAGCTTTACCTTTCATTTACCTTTTACAGCCACTGTTGTGCAGATCTCAATCTTACACGCAGTCAACACGTAAACCATGCAAAATCCACACGCATCAAAGTAAAGTGTTTTATACTGTGAAATGAGCTACCGGAGAAAACTAAGTATATGTCCATATCTCGTCAACAAAGTGCGGGAACCAGTCCTGCTACAGAGGCAGCTAATGAATTCTTCGAAAATAAGTGGATTACAAATATTTGTGAACGACAGTAACACATCAGTACTATACTGTGGCACATTCACTCACAATCGCACAATCGGCTCACAAATGACGGTGAGGTTGCCAGCCTTACACACCGGCCGCTCTTTACCCTAAAAAAGTTTCCTGGCAATCATTTCTGTTAGAGACTGAGTCGACCCCAGGACCACAGTGCGGATGGAACGGTTAGGTCAACTGAAACATATGACATAGGGAACTGAATCCGCGACCTTCCGGCGTTACCGCGTGCCCCAGCTTCTCATGTGTCATGCTTAATAGTGACTACATACATTTCATTCCAAAAACCCAAATTTAGTAACAAAAACACGAAACACAGTTGATCCCATTTTAAAAGCTCCACATCAGAAGAAGCAGGAAGTTCAAGCAGGTTTTTCAGGGAACTGTTGAATGGAAACGCATACAGAGTGTGTCCAGGTTCTGTTAGGACTGTGTTCATTAAAAATACAAGACGGGAATTATTTTCAAAATTTCATTCTTTTTATTCAAAATAGTCTCCTTCTGAATCAATACATAGCTGGAATCGATTGAAAAGTTTTCGAAAACAGTCACTATACTCCTTTTGTGGAATTGCATTTAAAACTGCGGTACATTCCTTTTGAATGTCCTGGATAGTGTTGTGACGGTCTCCTTTCATCGCCAACTTAAGTTTTGGGAACAGCCAGAAATCTGCTGGAGCCAAATCTGGCGAATACGGAGGATGAGCAAAGACTGTGATCCCTTTTCTGGCCCAAAAAATTGAGCACGATCTTCGATTTGTGGGGGGGGGGGGTATTTTCGTGGAGGAGCGACCAGGAACCTTATTCTCGATATTAAGGTCGAATTCGAAAAATTCTTGCCCACAAACGATTGAGGACTCCGAGGTAATAATCAGAATTTACTGTTTGATCTTCTGGCAGAAATTCCTTGTGAATGATTCCTTTGGAATCGAAGAAAACAGAAAACGGTTAGCAGAGTCTTTACTCGACTCATTTGCATGCGCACTTTCTTTGGTTTCGGCTTCTTTGGGTTCAACCACGCTGCACTCTGCACTCTGCCGCTTTGTGAGAGGCTCATATTGAAAACAACATGTCTCGTCACCAGTAACAATCGATTTTGTAAATTTTATATCACATTGGGCCGACCGTAACATGTCTTTGCAGTGTTCCACTCTGGCATGTTCTTCATCGCTTGACAGCGCGTGCGGTACAAACCGCGCACAGACTTTCCGTTTGCCCAAATCCTCGGTCAAAATTTGATACACAGTACTTTCTGCTATTCCCAAAAGCTCCTCGATGAGTCTTGCAGAAACACATCTGTCTGATGCAAGGATTTCGGTCACTATTTTCACATTTTCTTCAGTGCGACTTGTTCTCGGCTTTGATTTACGTGGAGCGTCTTCAATGTCCTCCTGCCGTCACGAAATACAGCATACAATCGAAAAATGTTCGAGCGACTCAAACAATCACTACCGTACACATATTTCATCATTTCGCATGCTTCTTTGGTTATTTTGCCTAACTTCAAACAAAATTTGATGTTGGCTCTCTGTTCAACCGCCATTTTCCGACGAGCGTCAGAACAGTACTGTTACATTCAAGGTCAGAACACATGATGCAGCGATGCTTGCGCTTTGAAATTATTGATGGCCACAGCTGAAACTTAAGAATCTTAACGCCACAGCTCGCCAACATATGTCATTTCAGGGCAAAGTTTAAAAAAATGAGTCGTAACGGGTCCTGGACACACCGTGTATGAAAAAGAATTTTGTTTGTAGGTAAAGGTAACTTTCTCCCTGTGCTCAACGAATTAAGCACTACGCCATGAAGACGTATGGGGGAGTGGATGTATAGATCCACATTTTCTTGACGATACTAGTTGTAGGTGTGGTCAGCTTCACGCCCCGGCTACTTTACCCCCGGGAAAAGAGCCCTAGTACCCATTGGACAGGAGGTTGGGTGGACCCCAGTGTAGGTCTGGACGATTTGAAGAAGAGAAAATTCTTGACGCTGTAGTTGGTTGAGACACTATGGTACAAGCCGGAAGGTCGCGGGTTCAAGTCCCGATGAAGTCATTGGATTTTTTTTTTCAATTGACCTAATCCTTCCAGCCGCACTATGGCTCTGGGGTTGACTCAGCCTCTAACAGAAATGAGTACCAGGAATTACTTAAATAATTTTCCTGGGAAGTAAAGCGCGGCCGGCGCGTAAGGCTAACAACCTTACCGCCATCTTTGAGCCGATTGTCTAGATAATGTGGGACCCTCACAACCCTATGGGCCTTCACGGCCTGTTACAGGGATAGCTTTACTTTTTACTTTTTTACCGGGACTCAGTCGTCCAGCCCGTAGCCAGTTGCTATACCGACTACGCTACCGCGGCTCCATTCTGTTCATAAACTACTTTCAAGGCCAAGGATTTTTCAGTTCGTTTCTAATTCTGGTTATAAACTACATTAAAAACGAACTGAAAAATCCTTGGCCTTGAAGTACAGCTCTTCAAAGGCTTGAATTCATTCATTAATAAGCGAAATCACACAAATGACGATCTTTTCCTGCGTAAGATCCACACGTGACGTAAGCATGTGAGTAGCGTTTCCGTTCCTTTGAGAAATTTCAGGAAGCAGGAATGTATTTTTACACACTGACCAGGAATACATTTTAACATTCGGCAAGGTTTATGAATCACTTGCGAACACGAGTAATACTAAATATAGCCGGTTCCATCATCTTAGAAACGAGTCTATGTTGATATTACAGTTACTAACAGAGACGCTCCTTCGAAGGAAGACAGCGGTCTGCCTAAGTCTAATGGACACAGATCATATCATTGAACAAGGATGTGGTGATGTTCGCGTATACAGTTACTTGATGAGTTATGCGACATTTCACATCCTATGTTGGCCCTGATGGGCAGGGATAGCGCAGTAGGTACACAACGGGCTACGGTATAAATGGCCGAGGGGTTGGAGTTCGAGTTAAGTTGAGGTCAAGAATTTTCTCCACGTCGTCCAGACCGGTTCTGGGGCCCACCCAGCCACTTTTCCGATGGGTACCTGGGGTTCTTTCCCCGGGGGTAAAGTGGCCGATGCGTCAAACTGAATATTTATATCGAACTAATGCCGAGATAAAAATTATGGAGCTGAATCTCCACTCCCCCATACGTCTTCATGCCGTAGTGCTTAATTAGTTAAGCACAAGGACAACATCTTTACTTATTGGAGATCATACATAATTAATTTCCAGTTGGTGAGTCTGTACAACCATCCGTCATTATTCGTAATATCACTTCGACTTTCAACACGCACACACATGCATACACGCACCAACGAAAGGACGGGTTTTTGTGTGGTACTGAACATGAAAGACGATATTGTTCAATCTGATTCAATATATGTTAACTTCTTATCTACTGCACACTGTGACATTATCATGGAACGCAACCTTATCCCGTGTAAATACTGCATATTTCTCTTTCGTACAACCATCAAGATAAATGCGGGAATAATGGAACAATGAGATGATATCTCTGAAAGCACGCAATTTCGGATTACAACAGCAAGGAATTGTCTAACATTAACAAGTTGCGAGAATAATTTTTGTCTTGTGGGTCATGAACGAGAGAGCAGTTTTTGTTTCGATGTATCGTGTCTATTCTGTGAATAGTTATAATATTTTAATGTGAATAAAGGCAGCCTGTTTACTATAATTATATGTGAACATTATTCGTGGGAGGTGGCTTTAAACGTCGGCCATGAAGTATAATTCGGTAATATGAAACATTGGAAACTAATACTGGAGACGTGTATAACAGAAGAAGTGACTTCCTGATAAATTCTCAACGAGTGTTACACCAATAAGCCGGTTACAGTGGGCGGGCGGTCTAAGGCCTGAACTGTCTTCGCTCGCTCGAACGCATGGATCGTGGGTTCGAATCCCACTCAACCATGGATGCTTGTGTGTGCGTTTCTGTGTTTGTGTTGTCCTGTGTGCAGATAGCGACCTTTCGACAGGCTGCACCGTCTGTGCAAAAAAAATATATTACGAAACTTAAGAAGAGGCCAGGGCCCAACAAAGAGATGTAGAGCCACTGATGAATGGATGTTACACCAATCTTATTTAATGTTTATAACTACTCGAGCGCTGAATTCATCTTCTACATAAATTTCATCTTATAAAGCTGCACCCTACTCGCGTAAACTTACAAATGAATAATACGTTAAGTCCTATAAGTTTTGTTTGTGCAGATGCTGCCACCACTACATGTTTCGGTCAACAAATGACAGACATCGTCAGTTATTCGAAAACTGCAGAACTACAAAGGATCTTATTTTCAAGAGTTTTAGGCATAATACAGAGTATAATATATCTTATAAACTTAACTCCTTCATAATTTTGCAGCTTTTGTTCAAATCTGTGAGTATATTCACCAGATGATGACATCTAGTGAGCGAAACATGTGACGGCTATATCTGCAGAACTAAAGCCTTGGTGCTAGGTGTGAGACAGTCGCCAGGCGGTACGACGTGAGACGAAGAGGATATTGTTGGATCCGCCACCAGACAACGACTAGTGAATACAAAAGACTTAACGGGTGGTATAGTGAATTGTAAAGTGTGCAGATTAGCGAGCGGGATATAATTCTTTGTTGTTACGTGTTATAAATGTTCAATAAAATCAATTATCAATCCAAAACCCGCATCTAGTCACTGAATACGCGGCAATATGTTTGTGACACGGTTACTGCATACCTTATCTGTTTCAGTTTGTACATTGTTTTACGACGCCCCTAGTATTTTAGTCTGTATAACTTCGAAAGGCAGAATGATTGGTGAATAATAAATTAAAAAATGTGTGTAAAGGCACAGCCTTAACCTCATTAAGGTCCTATAAAGGAATTTGGAGAGACCGAGGAAAACCGTACCTCCCAAATACAAGTATACAGCGTTACTGCCCTCTGGCCGATAGGAAGGGTGGCCTCTCCCTTTTCAGCCTCTGCTTTAGTCAGTCTGGGACGAACTGGGTCCAACCGGATTATACACCTCGGAAATGCCGTTGTCTCAGTATTGCATTGTGCCACCTCCACTCCACTATCAGGCGAAAATGAGGCAATGCGTTTTATTCTCGGTGTTGTGTTGCGTTATCTCCACTTCCACAGTCTTACCTTGCTTGCAAGTGCGATATTTCCGACTACGTTTTATTTAAGTCACATTTAAACTGCAATAAAAGGTAAAACATAAAACTATCCCTGTTAACAGAGCATGGAGGCCCACTGGGTTGTGAGACGTCGAGGCACTAATATTTTCTCTAGACAATAAACTCACAGATGGCACTAAGGTTGTCAGCCTTATGCGCCGGTCACTCTTTATCCCACAGGAAGATCCTTGGTACACATTTTTGTCAGAGGCTGAGTCGACCCCAGGGCCATAGTGCGGCTGGAAGTATTAGGTAAATTGAAAAATCCAACGATCTCATCAGGAATCGAACCCGTTACCTTCCGGCATGTGATTCCCTAACCTCAAACACAGTTTTCCAAAAATTAATGTTGATGGACATAGTACACTGCAACACCCTGATGACAATGGTTGGTAATACCCTCGCAGGCTCTCAGTGAGGTGCCACTAATTTCATTGTGTTCAGTTAATACTGATTGCCTTTTAATCATCCGTGAAGTGGACGCTAAACCTTCATAAAACAGAGACCTGCCGCACCTTCACATGTTCATGCGTTCCTGCTTTGTACACAGCGGATGTTGTCTTCTCCGGTTTAACAATTCATATTGGTCGTTAAAACAGGTAACGCGCACCTAACTTCCATTCAGAAGATGCGTTAAGGGTGCAATCTCCTGGCATTTTTCGTCTTTTTGGTAAGGTTATATTCGCCGACGATTCAGATAAACATATTGCTTCTATCTTCATGGTTGAAGAGCAAACCAAGCATGAAGACAGTAAATTCCTGTACGTCACATCTCTGTGAGTAACTTTCCAGCATTCATTGCTACCGCTGAAACGTGCCGGGCTTACTTTTCCACCCTGAAGATGGAAACAATACGTTTCTTTGAAACGTTGGTAAGTTTCTGTCGCACTACAGGACATTACATTCTTGAAGATAATATTCTACTTGCTCAGCTTAATTCTTCAACCCTGAAAATGGGCACAGGACGTTCCTCCGAAATGTCGGTGAGCTTCTATAGGACTACATGTTGTAACGTCGAGGGAGACGGCAGTCTTCACTGTCACCGCTGTGGAAAACCTCTAATCCAACATACTCCTCCTTTATTTGTTTGACTTACACTTTGAATCTGATAACGGAAGCATCACTTATCTCCGAAACGTTGTTAAACTTCTACTGGACAACATAGGGTCATGTCTCACAACCGTGAGAAATTATTTCATGTCAGATGTCTCCCCTTCTGACAATTTTAGTGATTTTCTTCGGTATATCCAAGAAAATCTGTCCGTCTGTCTGTCTATCTATGGTTCTGCAGTCCTTTTTGCTCGGCCTTGGCTGTTTTTTGTTTCTTAATCTGATACACAGTCGGTAGGTCTCCTTGGGCGGGGGACCAGGCCGTCGCAAGACCTCTACCTACACACAGAATAGACGCACACACACAAATATGCATTGAGTGAGATTCGAACCCATGATCCCAGCGTTCGAGCGGGAGAAGACATTTCTTGCCTTAGATCTTGCGGCCACTGTAATCGGCAAATATAAGAATAACATCTTTAAATACATCACGACCGCCTTCAGAAACATATTTATGTTTAAATCGAGTAATCATTAACTCAGTGGAATACTAAGTTCGTGTAGTTTAGTATCTGCTCGAGAGGCACAGCTCAGTGAGCATAGCGACAAGACTCTGGGATGGATAACCGAGAATCATGATTCAGTTCCTTGCAAGAGCAGAAGATAATACGCTCTTCACAGCTTCTAGGTCAGCTTTGGTCTCCATCCCAGCCTCCGATCCAATGCGTAACGGGGGGTAAAAGGACCGTGGCATGAAGGTCCTCAAGGACTGCTCCACAGAATTATATACTATTGTACTTTCCGCGATCACAGGGGCTGCACGGTCTAAGGCATGAACTGTCTTCGCTCGCTCAAACACTACGATCGTGTGTTCGAATCCCAGCCAGAGCATGGATATTTGTACGCGTTTATTCTATGTTTGTGTTTTTCTATGTGTAGGTAGAGGCCTTGGGACGGGCTGATCTCCATCCAAGGAGTCCTACCGACTGTGTATATGATTAGGAAACTGAAAAAGCGGCCAAAGTCCAACAAAAAGGACTGCAAAGCCATAAACATGTAGGTAGGTAGGTTACACCTTCGTTTGCTGCTGTATGACACCTCTGCATCTCGAATTACTGCATAGTAATCAGCCGGAAATTCACTAACGTTTAATGAATTTCCGCGTAATAAACAAGTTTCATGCATCCGTTCTTGTAATTACACTGCTTTGTGTTTTTTCGGTGCTGTGCAAGCTCTGATCGGCTAAAGATACATGTACGTTCATTTGTCGAACTGTAATTCAGAAGAAAATCACAGTAGCTCTAGGTATTTAATTCTTCAAATATTTTCTGAATGTGTAACGACTTTCAAACGCATCAGCACATTAAAAAAACAGGGCAGGATATGCTCAGGGACTGCATGGTCCCATTCGATTCTCTCATTCCATTTTCACTTCCTTTCCAAAGAAGAACAGTAAGGTATGCTCCATAATGGCGTACAGACAGTCCCAGAATTATTAAGATTCGCATTAAGTGATTTCGTTCATATGATTGTTTATAATGGAGGCCATATACTAGACTTGCCTTGCCATCCGAAAGCGAATTTGGTAATTAGAATTTCTTTAAAAACACAGGCCGAGCAAAAACGGAAACAAACGAACACAACGTCGCCTTGTGGGCATGTTCTGGTGCGCATGTGTTATGAGACCTGAAGCTGTCACGGCTTAGAACAGGGGTCTCCAAACTTTTCGAAACGCGGGCCACATAGGTAATTCGGCACTTTCACGGGCCGGATAAAATGAGAAATTAATAACTCTAGTTATATGAGTTTTATTGAAAGCACAGAATTTCATAAACTAAATACAAAGATGTAAGTTTTGAGGTTTTCACGGCGATGACTATGAAGAAAGTCGTCTTCTGGGTTTTGGCGCCATGTATTCTTCGTTTTGGCCGACGTTTCGGAGGAACGTATCGCCTCAATTTTCAGAGCAGGCGAATGGCTGCATTCCAAGCCATTCACCTGCTCTCAAGATGGAGGCGATACGTTACTCCGAAACGTGGGCCAAAAAGAAGAATACACGGCGCCAAAACCCAGAAGACGACTTTCTAAATACAAAGTACGTGAGAATAAATTAACGTATATTAATGACAACAGACAGTAGCAGCAAATGCTCATATTTTCAGCACAAATTGTAATAAAACAATTAATGTGAATGATGGAACTCTTTTTCCGTTCTTAAAATCTGATTACATTGAGGTGATGATGATCTGTTACAATTACACTGCACCACTGCAAGAAGTCTTGTGCACAAGACGGCTAGTAACGAACTGCTCGCGCTACCTACATTGCCACGAAGTGACACTGCCGATCGAGGCCGAACAAGTACGAAGAAATACCGCACAGTATACGGTCCAGAATTAGTAAAATTGTGAATAATATTAATATTAACATAATATGGAATATCAATATATTTTAAACACAATCTTAATTAATGAATTTGAAATCTATGCACAAGTATTTTTTACCAGTACTCATTGGCGCATTTCTGCACAATTCTTTCGCGGGCCGGATAAAATCACATCGCGGGCCGCATGTGGTCCCCGGGTCGTAGTTTGGATACCCTTGGCTTAGAAAGTAAACCGACGATCAGGGACTGTTTCTATTATCAGACCCTAGTGATGTGAGACAGGGACGGGCCATGAAAAAAAATGACACGACTGATAGCCCGAGAATATTATATAAGACACCAGAAAGAATTCTGCTCCACTTTCGCTTAAAATTATTGTTTGACTGCGCAGTGATTTTTTACACTTCCTCTGGCACATGGAACTGCAGACAGCTGGTATTATCTGTCGTTCTACAGACAGAAGGACATTTTATGAACTGACTGCGGTATTGTCGTAACGGGCTCGACATTGCCTGTCTACAAGCATGGTCAATTTGTACATTTCCACGAAGATTCCTGGTGCTCATTTCTGTTAGTGACTGATTCGACCCCAGGGCTATTGTGCGACTGGAATTAAAATATCCAGTTACATAGGGAATCGAACACGCTATCTTTCGGCCTGTAACATAGTGCCTCAGTCCACCACAGAACCGCGTGCCTCCAACGTATTATACAAAGGTATCTGAATTACTATCTTCATAAAAGTCTGATTATCCAACACCTATAAGTTGACGATAAAATGGCGATTCCCAATTTCTGATAATGGAAAATCTGGATATTGCTGCAGATTAGCACACGGACTCAGTGTATACGCCATCAAACCGAATGTTCGGTACTGGGCTGAAGAGCTCAAACTGTTAACTGCAATTCTTACATGTCTCGGCAAACCAAATTGTTGCCTAAAATTTGTCTTCGCCTGCACAAGAGACTGTTCGGAAGAAACGTCTGAACAGCGACCGAATGTTGATGCATGGAACAAGTCGCCATGATTGCTGAAACCGGACACACTCCTGAGTGGTCTCGGACATGTGCTACAGCAGCGCATTCTAAAATCCCACTGGAGAACCGTATACAAAGATGAGAAGACATTCATAACAACTGTTAATGAAAGAGGAGACGGACGGACACCAGATAGCTCGCTAATGATAGAACTGGCTCCCGCCGGAAGCACAGAAAGTCTCTCTCGAAGAACCAACTAAAGACAAGTGACATTTGGTGGTCACTGTCGCCTTAACTGCCACATATGCACTTCATCTGACCGAGTCCTCAAAAGTACGTTTAATTTCATTGATTTCAGATTTTCAGTGCTGAATACGAAAGGATCTTCTGGGATATAGAGTCGTGTAGTTTGGCTGAAATTAGCTGATTTTATGTTTTCTTGTTTGTTGATTTTTTCCCTTAACATTCTACCCCGAAGTTGGAAGCCAGTAATTCTCTCCGAAACATCCGTGAACCTGGCCGCTCGACATCAGACCCAAATATGCAGTATTCTCCAAGACTAAATTTTTTTATGTCGACTCTTAAACGAGTATTAACGACAGTACGTAACACTCGGAGTTAACGATTTTCTGGATTTCGTGCGCCTGAAGTTCTTAAAAACATACATTTAGAGAGTGGATGGATTTGTTAGAAAGAGCTAACCTCGGTCACTCAAATTAGGTTAGCTGCTGCTAATGGACCCTACAGATTATGTCTCCCACCCCTTCAACTGAAGGACTGAAACAGATCTAGTTTCCGAAATTGTGTGTTCTTTACAATACCGGAAAAGTCCAAGAACTCAGTAATTCTAAGTTTGTTTCGTTGAATATACTGTGAGATGTAGACTCATTTCTAGGCAACGCCCGAAATACGCGCACGCAACGAAGGAACCATTGTCGCAAGAGGTGTTTTCTATGTGATTCGTATATATCCCATTGCTAGGTAACGGGCCTATAAGCACACATTCTTGACAACACAAGGCGGTGTTTTCCTTGGGGTTTATGCCAAGAAGTTATCTTGAAGACTATCGACGTTACAAGCAGTTGAGAGTTGAGTGTTCAGCTGTGGAGTGTTAACCAGCGGGCACCGGAAGCGAAACAATCTCCATTGCTAAGATTCGCTATCAGGAAACGTCTAGTGAAGACACTGCATAGGAATAGCTATTGCGGAGAGCTGTTACCAAGTAAAGACTGGTGGATGACCTAGTGCTGAGCGATCTGCAGTGTAAAAATCAGCAATGTCCTTATAGTTCTCTGTAATTACGACCTGGGCGCGGCCAACAAATCTATTCACCAATCCAAACCCCGTCTATAGTCACTAATACACGTGAGAATACATACAATTACGATGAGGGGGGCAAAAGGTAACTGAAAAGGGCAAAAGGTTTAAGGTTGGATCTGAGGTTCTCACAGCTGTGAACATGAAGAGTACCGTCTTCGGGGTTCTAACGCCGAGCACTTCGGAGGAACATATCGCTCCATCTTCAGGGTCAGAGAGTAAGCCAAGCAAGAAACAAAGCAGAAGTATGCGAAAACATGAAAGACAGTAATGAGACATACAACTCCATGTAACTCCTTTTCTTGTATGTTTCTGCTGTTTTCTTACTTGATATATTCTTCAACCCTGAAGATAGAAGCGATATGTTCTTCCGAAACGTCGGGCTTTCTACGAAGTATACTGATTTACAGTCCACAAGATCTTAAGCTTTTTATTTTAAGCTTCTATCCCGGAACAACTTTCCGGGCTACAGTAATACTCCAGCGCCCAACTGCTAGTGCGGAAAGTAAAACGCGTTACAAGATACACAGACATGACCTTCAATTGTTCACAAGCACACACCTAGCATGTGGACGATCCCTGCTAAGATGCGAAATGACGCTCAAACTTTTGATGTGCCCCTGGGAATGAGTGCTATATTTTACCAGTCACCAGTCTCTCCTACTGAGCGTATGAAGGATAAACCCAGAGGAAATATGCAAGGTGTAACAGGGCTCAATGTAATCATGCTCGTAATAAGTATGGCCCAGCGGTGACGTAGAACATACAGGTATATGCGTTTCATGACACAGAAAGGATTCCCCAAGGTTTATTTCCTATACAGTTTAGCAGTAATGTTTGCTGTGTGTCTTATTCTCTAAACTCCTTTTCTCGCGCCTGCTGTCACAAGTAAACGGTAAAGGTAAAGGTGTTGGTTGCTCTGCTTAGCTAATTAAGCACTACGCCATGAAGACGTGTGGGGTAGTGGAGTCATAGATCCACCATTCTTGACCTCGACACTAGGTGGAGGTGAGTGGTCAGTTCCATGCCCCGGCCGCTTGACCCCTGGTACCCTCTGGATAGGGGGCTGGGTAGGCCCCGAAACAGGTCTGGGCGACGTGAAAAAGAGAAAAATCTTCTTCCCGCCGTGACTCGAACTCCGAAACCTCGGTCGTCCAGCCAGTAGCCAGTCGCTATCCCGGATCCCTGCTATCAGAAGTAGCCTGAATAAATCGAAAATGTCTTCAAGAACTGCAGCAAATTTGGCTATAGAAGGCAAGAGATTGAAAGTGTTGTTGCAAAATTAAAAAGGTATAAATCGCCAGGTAGTGATCAAATTCCGGCAGAACTTACTCAAGCAGGAGGCGAAATATTACGTTCTAAGATCCACAATCTAATTACTTCTATTTGGCACAAGGAAAAATTGCCTGATCAGTGGAAGGAGCCTATTATTGTACCAGTTCACAAGAAGGGTGATAAAACTGACTGTAGTAATTATCGGGGGATATCACTGCTATCAACTTCATATAAAATGTCCAATATTCTTCCTTCAAGGTTAAGTCCATATATAGATGAAATTAATGGGGATCATCAGTGTGGGTTTCGACGTAACAGATCAACTACAGATCAGATCTTTTGCATTTGTCAGATATTGGAGAAAAATGGGAGTACGATGAGACAGTACATCAGCTATTCATAGACTTCAAGAAAGCCTGGGATTCAGTTAGGAGGGAAGTATTGTACAATATTCTAGAAGAGTTTGGGATACCTATGAAGCTAGTTAGGTTGATTAAAACGTGTTTAAACGAAACGTATAGTAAAGTCCATGTAGGTAAACATTTGTCTGATAAATTTTCTATCCAGAATGGTCTAAAACAAGGAGA
>NW_019723905.1:627009-654039 GCF_002891405.2 Cryptotermes secundus
GCTACCATTCAGTTCAGAACCTTTTGTCTTCTCGTCTGTTGTCCAAAAACATAAAAATTAGAATATACAAAACTATAATTCTACCTGTGGTTCTGTGTGGGTGTGAAACTTGCTCTCTGACATTAAGGGAGGAACATAGACTGAAGGTGTTTGAGAACAGGGTGTTGAGGAGAATATTTGAACCGAAGAGAGATGAAGTGACAGGAGGTTGGAGAAAACTACTTAATGAGGAGCTTCATAACTTGTACTCTTCTCCAAGTATAATTAGAATGATCAAGTCAAGGAGGATGAGGTGGGGAGTCGTGTAGCACGAATGGGGGAGACGAGGGATGCGTATAGGATATTTGTGGGAAAGCCAGAAGGAAAGAGGCCACAGAGAAGACCAAGGCGTAGGTGGGTGGACAATATTACAATGGACCTTAGAGAGATAGGATGGGATGGTATGGATTGGGTAGATCTGGCTCAGGATAGGGACCAGTGGAGGGCTCTTTTGAACACGGTAATGAACCTTCGGGTACCATAAAATGCTGGGAAATTCTTGAATAGCTGCAGAATTGGCGGATCCTTCAGAAGGGCTCAGCTCCATGAGTAAGTAAGTAAGTAATGTGTGGTTGTTAATCTTTTCCCAGCTACCTTTCATAAGCGAGGATGTTGGTTAATCTAAGTTTAAGAACGCGTCCTGTCAGGTGAGTGTCCTATAAATCGTCCTGTGACTAAAGGCAACTGGTTTCTACTTAGTTTCAATAGTTCCCCACTTCTGTCTGGCAGGGATACCTTGTAGGAAACCCTCTGCATGTTCGAGTCCTTTTACGAACTTACAGTATTCATTGTGACCTCTGTTCGTCCAGGCCCTGACTGTCTTCTTGGCAACCCCTGCTGGATCATGTCCTATAAATCGGTGTCTAGATCCAAATTTTCCCTCGCAGCCCCCACGAAGTTGTATAAGGAAGGCACTTGTGGAGGCGGGGTCGAATATTTCCACCGCAGGACCTGTGGATCGTAGGATGCGACGAAATGGTGGACCCAGTGCCTGGGAGCACCCTTTTCCTGGCGAATATAAATACGGGGACCTGGCCCCCCAGGTTGGGGTAATCTCGAATCTGAGACAGTAAAACGTGACCACGAGTCCGGAGGGACGCGAACCTGAGGATAACTGCGCTGGCAAGGACCAGCAGCAATTGTAAACGATGGACCCATCCTCTCTGACAAGAGGATGTTACACAGAAACTATAACCGCAAATGTTCAGTTGGAAAAAAAAAATACTTGTCGTGAGCCTCACGAGGCTTGTCGCCAAAATGAAGTGATTGGCTGTAAACCACCAATCGTAAAGTAATCTGACGAACTCTTCCCTCGTGCAGTCCTACCTCGTACTTAAATTACTACGGTATTGAAATCGGGTCGCAAGTAAGGTAGGACGTACATGAGCGTAGAGAGTTTTCAATTATTTAACCTCTATTACGCTACACTTTCACGTTTTTGTTATAAAATCAATAAAGGGACATCAAATGTCGCAGTTTTTAAAAAATAAAAAATAACTGGAGCCGGGATTGTTCTCTCGGAATAGTGATGGCCGGGGTTCGAATACCGGCAGAAGCAAGAGCTTTAGCTTCACTCTACAGAGTCTAGACCGGCTCTGGGAATGACTCAGCCTCCTATCAGAAGAGGTCACTTCTAGCCTATTGTACCAGCCCCAGATGATAGGTGAGGGTGATTGTGGAGCAACTGGTGGAATGAAGATTGGCAGGGGAAACCGAAGTACTTGGAGAAAACCTGCCCCAGCGTCACTTTGTCTACCACAAATCCCACTTGACCAGAGCCGGGATCGAACCCGGGCCGCCGCGGTGGGAAGCCAGCGAGTAACCGCTTGAGCTATGGCACGGCCTAAGCTATAACATAACTCCCCCATATGTCTTCATGGCGTGGTGCTTAATAATTAAGCACAGGGACAATTTACCTATTTATTTTAATTATTACATTAAGAGTTACGATTCAAGCAACCAGAACATTAGAACAGGGAATAAGCCCAAAATTCGAGTTTCGAGTCTAAGTCAAAAAATTTTTAACGTAAGTCTAATGGATGTTAATTCAATGGGATGGTTTTCCCACAAATTCTTAAGTCACAAGGTCCAAGTTGCGGTAGGGTCGTACAGAAGTAACACTCTGCGCAAGGGTCATTTCGTTGTATGTGCATTTTCTGTTGTCAATATTAATCCTGGGACAAAGATTCTTTTGCATTTAAAGGCAATAAATTATACATCGCTGAATGAAGTGTGAAAGGAGTATCCTCACTACCTGCGTAGCTTCATCGTCGCCTTTCCAGGAATTCTTCCTACACAACATTACGTGAAGTACATACAATAGACCACCTCCGCCACATTGACTGTACTCGTGTATTTTCTTCCCGACACAAAAAGGAATGAATAATCACGTGCTCACAGAACTTCGTATGAGATACTTAAGCAATCGCCCACTCTTCTGACGTAACATCCTGTTTCGTATATAGTTATCAATACCATCAAATAACTTCCTCGAATTATTGAAATTTCAAATCAGGCCAGGGTCACTCTCATGAGCACGGTTTTCGCTTCCTCAAGAGGCCGACTGAACCACATTTATATTAACGCTAGTTTATACTAACGAAATAAAACGTACCCTGTAAATGACAAATAAATTCCTTGTTCAATTACCTGAGGTCGGGAAAGTTCAGTCGGTATAGCGACGGGTTACATGCTGGATTTTTCTCTTCTCCACATGTCTAGAACGGCTCTGGGGCCCATACAGCCTCCTCATTCAACGAACACCGGGGGTAGAGCGATTGGGGCAAGAAGCTGACCACTGGTCTCCATCCTGTGCCGAGGTCAAGAATGGTGGAGTTACACCTCCACTCTCCCATACGTCTTGAAAATTTTAACCTTACTCAATTACCGATTTTATTCAGAGCGTAATAACGGTGGAGAATAGGATGCATGCTGACATAACATTTTTCATTCAAGATAACTCAAATAAGCTCTTCACTTTCGAGAGACGTACAGTGGACTCCTGTACAAGGCACCTGCTTATACCTGTGTCCCAAGGCATATGACACATTTCAGGGACACTCATTAAAAAACCTGTAGATCCTACTTAAGACCAATCACAGTGGCCGTGCGGTCTAAGGCATGGATATCTGTGTGAATTTATTCTATGTTTGTGCTGTCCTGTGTGAAGGTAGCGGCCTTGCGACGGGCTGATCCCTTGTCCAAGGCATCTTACCGATTGTGTAAATGGTCAAGAAACTGAAAAAGCGGCCAAGGCCCAACAAAGGACATAGATAGATAGGACATACATAGATAGATCCAAGTTAGGTCCCTGCAAGAGGCCGTGAAAGTCCATTGGGTTGTGAGACATCGAGGCTCCCACATTTTTCTACATAATCGGCTCACAGATGGCGAAGTTGTCAGCCTTAAGCGCCGGCCGCCCTTTACACCTCAGGAAGATTCCAGGCACTCATTTCTGTTACAGGCTGAGCCGACCCCAGGGTCACATTGCGGCTGGAAGGATTTAGTCAGTTGAAAAAACATCCGCTGCATCGCCACTGGAACCTGCCACCTTCCGGCTTGTAGCTTATGCCTCAGCCAACTAAGCTACCGCGTGCACCGTGAGAAAGAGAGAGAGAAATGCTCCACACACATTAATAATCCTTTCATCGACGATACACTGTCTCGATACTGAGTGTCCGTCAGATAACTAAAACCTTTTTTAAAAAATATTTGTAGTCTTTAGGTTTTCGCGTCGAGGAAAGTAAGATTTGGGCGTTTGCTGGAACTACCTTTGGCCTGTCAATGCCCCATATTCACGGGCCGGAGACGTAATCCGCCAGAAGCAAATTTCCGCCCAAGCCAGGTGTCTCACGAGGCATTACGGTGGAGTTGAGGCTCTCGCAGCGAGATCTACGAGAGTTACATCTTCTGTGCTCTAACGCCGTGTAGTCCGGTAGTTCACCGACGTTTCTGAGGAACACTGTATCACGTGTATTACTGACCACTTACAGGTCGTAACTACAAATAACTGTAACAGTTAATAACATTAATTTTACAAATTCGGCCGTTAACGCAACAAATGTGTATTAATTTAAACCACATTACATGTTTCGACTCTTAAAGGATCATCTTCAAGTGTTCTTAGTTACATGATTATTTGTATTGTAACGCATGATCTTGTCTAAATATTTCTTGTCATTCTACTACTGTTAATTAGTATATTCCTAGTTTATATACACAAGCCGCAAAGTGGCTATCCTCTATGTACTTCTTATTGTTTACTGGATACTGAATTAGCTGTATTCACCCAACATGATGCAAACAATAATAATATAAATATCTGTAACAGTATTGCTTATTTCCACACTACGAATCATTCAACACTAAGTCTTCTCAATCTACTTCCATTAGTTTTTACTTGGTAACAGCTGCCTACAATGGCCATTCCTCTGCATTGCTTTCACTAGACGTTTCCTAGTAACAAATCTCAGCAACGGAGATTCTTCCGCTTCCACTGCCTTCTAGTTAACACTCCACAACTGAACACAATTGCACTGCACTTATTCGCCAACAGAACATGATCGGTCGAGTCATATAGCTTCGGAGCGGATCCACAGAGGACACCGCCAGCATCACCTCTTCTACTGTTGCGTGACGTCACCGCACACATGTATGCTGCGGGCGCTACATAGCAACAGCTGTATGCGCCACGTATCGGGACACCTCTATTGTTGCGTGCTGGCATTACCTAGCAACGGGTTTATACGCCACAGTACTGTATTCATCTTCTGGTCTGAAGAATAAACCAAGCATGTAGCTAACTAACAAGGAGCAGGAGCAAGCAGGAGGAGGAGTTGCAACACTCCCCGCGACTGCATCCGTTCTGCGGTGGTATGACTCACGGCAAATTGCAGCCGCGGCGCGCACTTGATTGTACGCACTGTAGAACTCCGTTACTTATATACGTGGCAGTATTATGAGGACGGTGAAATGGAAGAGGCAGCGATTGGTTTCTCATATGGCAGGAATGAGGAAGAGGAGGAAAGCATACCAAGTTTGTTGCAGAAAACTTCTGAAAGACGTTAATTTTGTGCGTCATGTAAGAGAAAGGACAGCAATGAATGGATATTAGAGAAACGTTATGAGGACTGGGGGTGGACAAAATGGCTCAGGATCGTGTCCAATTACTGCCTTTGGCAGAGTCGGATTCAGCCTTCTGGATTTGCTACTTGTGTTAGCTATTCATGGGTGTATATTCATATCTCTCATTTACATGACTCCGAAACTTAATTATGTGCAGTTTAACAAACAGGAAAGGCTCTTTCTAAAAAAAGAAAAATAAATCAATGTACATTTAAGTGCTCCCCATAATTTCGGCACTGAAAATGTTTGTACTCCTACTTCAAGGATTTTTTGGTGTACATTCTGAATGGAAATATTAATCCATTATTAGAAGAACACTGACATCAGTTTTCGAATGCAATTTCACACGAAGTGTAACGTTTCACTCGCATTTTGTAGGCACATTCTTCGGATTTCGGGCACCGACCAGCCGTTCTTTCAGTTCCTGGAGAAAAGTACAGGCACAGTGCCTTAAAAGACACCACAACATCGATTCTTATTGCACTCGACGCCAGGTAATCTTTGCAGGTTTCTCTGTAGGTTACGACGCCTTCCCTACTTAGAAAATACAGAGTTGAAAGAGAGGATGTTAAATGAATGATGAATTGGGAAGGATTTGGAAGGAAGCCGCCGTGTCATAATCGAGGCACAATTTCAACGTTTTCCTATGGGGGATCAAGAAAACTCGAAAACCCTGTCAGAATACGAGGGAGAGTCAGTACATAGGTCACAAACGGAAGTAAAGCAGCTGTAATGAATGTAATAGGTTTTCTATGTGTATCACTAGGTAGCAGCACAGTCCAGCTTCATAACAGTCTAGGTAGCAGACGTGTATGCACATGCGCATGTTCAGAGGCTGGTTTCAGTAGTCAAAATGGCAACCGTGCTCGAGTGTACTATCGAAGAGCAGCGTTCTGTTGTGCTTTTGTGTACGCAAAAGAACTCACTGCAAAAGATATTCATAAGGAAATATTTCCTGTTTACGGCGGGAAATATTTCTTGCGTAAAGCGGTTCACAACTGGGGCGAGAAACGTCGCAAACGTTTTGCTGATTACGGAGAGGTTGAAACGGAAGTGCGGAAGTGGGTGAGAAAATAGTCGGAGAAATTTATATGCTGCGGGATTCGACGCACTGGTAGAGCGATGGGACAAGCGCATCAATGTTGGTGGAGGATATGTCGAGAAATATTCGTAAATCCATTTGTGACGTATTTACTGACTCTCCCTAGTAGTAGGTCAGTCAATGCAGCACAATTAAACAAGCGAATAAAATGCGTAAATATTAGCTTTAAATGCATGTTTCATAACAAACAAAACAAAAAAATAATCTACATGGTTTTAGTCAGCAACCGAACTATACCGACCGAGCTACGGCCGCTTGTCGGCGAAATTAGTGCCAACTTTAGCAGATAGAAAGTGTCGCGTGGTCAGCGCAAAGGATCCCCACGGTCGTTAATTTCGGTTTTCTAGACCGAAGCCGCTATTTTCTTGAAATAGTTCCTCAATTATCCCCACGAGGCTGAGTGGACCCCGTTCTACACCCACTACTTCTCAGAAAATATGGTAGTGCCGGTAATCGAACCCGGACCTCTGGATCTGTAGCAGGGAACTCTGACCACTAAACCACAGAGGCGGTCATGTTACATAACAGTGAACAGAATTCTTGTACATCCTTCACCGCAGCCCTGTAGTACCAAGTTGGTAGGGAAAGTGATAAATATAATTTAGAAGGCTGTTCCGAGAACAACCGCGTTGACCCTTAGTGTTGGCAGTCGAAATAGTAATGGGCCGGATCGAACCTCAATGTGGACGCCATCTGGACCACCCAATTTCGAGGAACAACCGCCAACCTCAGGGCTGCACTGTATAAAGGGACCAGGTAGTAACGCAGCAATCAGCTCCCTGACGCACATGTTTCTTGTTGAGAAGCTGTCACTTGCTCAGTCATGTATTTCTCCTCATTTATGGAACCGGAAGGTTCATTACAGTGTCCTCAAGAGCCCGAGTCCAACGAATCCATCTATATCCACCTATCCTATTCACTGCTACTGGATCTGCGGTGCTCACAGTGAGGCCTTTGACCTATGTGTCCTTCTGGGATGCAATGCCGTGTAGTTCGGTAGAACTTCATCGACGAAGGATTCAGGGTTGACGGGTAAGAGAACAGCAATAAACAAGTTGCGCACTTAACATGATTCCTGCTGATAGCTTGGTTTGCGAAGGTGTACGTCCACCCCAGAAAACAGTACTCGTCATTTTAATATATTGTCACGTGACTGAGTGACAATAGACGTGGTTTGGATTGGTAATCATATTTATTGAACACTTAGAGATCGTAACTACATGTAACTATGGCGCTATCGGTAAGTCAACACACTCTGCAGCTCACTATATTACGTATTAAGACTTCTCTGTCTACTGTATTTTCGTCAGTCGCTGCCAGGTAACGGCTACAACGCCGGTTGATCTCTCAACTTCCGTGTCCATATCCTTACTGGCCGGCGAATGTATATCACAACTAGCTAAAATCTTTATTGTCGTGCTTATAACACCTCGGCACAAACAGCATAGAAAACATCAAATCTTACATAGCATAGAAAATACATCTTCCAGCATTTCTTTTATTGTTGCATCACGTAGCTATCGCTCAGGCTGCATAGAGAACATAATTCCTGTGTTATTGTGTACGGCCATTACCTAGCAACGACCATTGTTTACAGTCATTACTTAGCAACGGGTCTGCATGCTACAATATTATCATATCTATGCCTAGGTCTTCCAAACCAGAGTCTTCCATTCAGGCTTTACGACGAAAAGTTTTTTATTAATTTCTAATTATTCTAATTTGTTCTACATGTTCCAACCACTTATCGTCCTAATACTTTTGTAGAGGGATAAAACTTAAAAGCCATGTAACTCATAAATTCTCTCCAATCTTCTGTTAGTCCCTTCGCCTAAAGCACAAATATTCTCCTCAGCACCCTGTTCTCAAACACCCCCACACTACTTCTCTTCTCTTCATGCGACAGGCAAAGTTTCATACCCGTACAACACAACAGAAACCTTACTGCCATCTATGAGCCGATTGTCTAGATAATGTGGGACCTTCAACGTCTCACAACCCTATGGGCCTTCACGGCCTGGTAGAGCGATAGCTTTACTTTTACTTATAACACAACAGAAAAAAAATATACTTCTGCATTACTTCGATGTTTACATTTGTAGATAACAGACGAAAAGGCAATTCTGAACTTAATTTCAGCAATTATTCTCTTAGTTCTTAAGACTTGATGTTCTCACATCGGTGGTCATAAAGAGTTCTGTTTTCTGGGATATAACGCCGTACTGGCCGTTGAAAGTCAACCGACGTTTCAGAGGAACATATCTTCTCCATCTTCAGGTTCGAAGAATAAACCACGCAAGACACCACCGTGAAATAGCTGATAAGTAGAGCTGTCTCTTGGTTACTTGGGTAGTTCTACTCTGAAGATGGAGGAGAGATGCTCCTTCGAAACGTCAGTTGACTTTCAACTGACTAAACGGCGTTATATTCCAGAAAACAGAACTCCTCATGAGCTTAATTTTGATTTTTTAGTTTCAGGCTGAAACGTTTTAACTTCGGCGCTCATTCAAAGGATCTATGAGCGACTATCATGTTATGGTTTATTATACATGGTAACGAGATAGTCAGACGAGGCGACGAAAAAGGAAGTCTCAAATCTGTGACAGTAAAATGTGGTCGCGAGTCTCAAAGGACTCGTACCCGAGAAAGGCTGCACTAGCAAGGGCCAACAGCATATACAAAAGACAGACTCGTGCTCTTGTCAGAGAGGGCGCCCCACAAAAACAAGACCGTAACTGTCAAGCAGTAATAAATATCTGGTCATGAGCCCCAGATGGGACTCGACACCAAGACTTTTACAGACTGACTGACCGCCAGTCGCAAAGTGGCTTTGACTTCGGCTTGAGTAATTAGTTACGAGCAGTTATACGTAAAGGGAACCCATTGTCTGTAGGTGTAACTGCGCCATCGTGTTTCTGGGGGATGTAAATACGAGGACCTGGCCCACCAGGTTCGGGGAGTCTCGAATTTGAGAGAGTAAAATGTGGTCATGAGCCCGCGGGACTCGGACCCGAGAATTACTGCCCTGGCGAGCGTTAGCAGCAATTGCAAACGACAGACCCATCCTCTGGCCTCTAACCGCAAGTGTTCATTTAAAAAAATACTGGTCTTGAGTCTCAAGAGGCTTGGAATCAATATGAAGTGACTGGCGGTAAACCGCCGGTCGTAAAGTAACTCTCTCTCTCTCTCAATAGTTAAAGAGTCTTGAAATATTAGCCTGCGGACGTGAGCGCGGAAGTTGAAGAATCTCCATTGTTAGAAGCCGTTACCAGGAAATCACTACTGGAGGATGTAACAGACTGAGAACATTTGTGTGTGTGTTACAGTGATCTGTGAAGTGTTGAGATTAGCGATAGCGCTATAATTAAGTGTAGTCACGAGTCATGTGTTAAAATGGTCAATAAATCGAGTCACCAATTCAAACCCCATCTACAGTCACTCATACACGTGACAGTAGTTAATCCATCTATGAGAAAAAATGGATTCCCCGCGAACCGCATTAACGGTGAGAAGTGCCGCAACCACCCGAGAGCCACAATCTGGGCACGTCTGCTATATATAGTGTCGAACGAATGGATCATGAAATGTATAATGAAATGGAAAGGTTCCAGAAGGAGCGGTTGTGGTACGATTTCAAGTGTACCAATCCGGCCATTAGCTCAGCCGTCACAGCGACGGACTGCGAGCTGAAATGAGGGGCAAGGGATTTCTCTTTACTCCACAGCATCAAGACCAGCTCTGGGGCTCACACAGCCTCCATTTCAATGGGTACCTAGAGATCCTTTCCAGGGAGTAAAGCGGCCCTAGCGTGAAGCTGACCACTCACCTCCACCTAGTACCGTGGTTAAGAACAGTGGAGCTATAATTCCAGTATCCCATACATCTGCAGGGATTAGTGATTAATTATACAAACATAAGGACAACTTTCCCTTTACCTTACCTCCCCGATATTTTCCTGGAGGGACTGAGGGAAACCGTGATAATCCTTAGTATATCCGGCGCCCCGGGCGAAATTGGATCCAGACACCACAAGTATTCAAGCCTCAAGCGTTAGAGCTTGAGCCATCTCGTTCGGTTTGAGTAGACAAAAAATGACTATGGAGATAGATGCCTTCTAGGATGTGACGCCGTGTAGTCTGATAGAACATCAACATTTCGGAGGAACGATACAATTTCCATCTTCAGAACAGAAAATGATTACCCACAATTTGAAGGGTATTATCTTCTTGGATGTGACATCTTGTACCATGGTAGTTCACCGACGTTTCGGAGGAACATATTGCCTCCATCTTCAGGATTGTTCCTCCAGAAACTCGACAGACCTTCAACTGACTACACGGCGTTATATCCCATGAGACAGAGCTCAGCCTCAGATCCAACACATTAAGAGCAGATTAAAATTAGAGAATGCTTAGTATCAACTAGTTCAGAATCCTTTATCTTCTCATCTCAGATCTAACGTCTTAAGCTGGAAGTACATGTACAAACAAATAATTTTATCTGTTATTCTGTATGACTATGAAACAGTATGTTTCATCCTAAAAAATAAAACAGACTGACAACGTTTGTAACAAGGCGCTGAGGACAACATTTGGACCTAAGAGATAAGAAGTTAATAGCGAAGAAACGAAATTGCATACCAAAAACATCATAAATTGTTTTCTTCGCCGAATGTTGTTTGAGGGATCAAATCAAGGATGATGAGACAGGCTGAACGCGCAGCACGTTCTGGAAAATGGTAAATGCAGAGTTTTGGTAAGAAAACCTAAAACAGGACAATGCATGAGAGATCTAGGAATTGATTGCAAGAAAATATTATGGCATGTTGATCCATTCCTAGGCAACGACTGCGAAATAAGTAACTATATAACAGCCGTTGCTAGGTGACGACTCCGCCAACAGACACGAACGCAACAATCCCACGGCAACAATTGCACTCTAACAGAGGTGCGTTTTTTTCTACGCGGTCCGTGCCGAGAAGTTATAAGCAGGACAATTTCAGGGGGACTTGGCGCCAAGAAGAAATATTTGGCTGTAAACCGCCAGTCGCAAAGTAACTCCGATTCTGAGTCTGGAGTTAATGAGTGAGTGAGTGAGTGAGCGATAAATTGGTCCGTGAGTGAGTTACAGATTTGCTAAGGCTCAGCCGTTGTGAGCTGTTGCTGTGAGAAGCTTGTAGCTGGGGCCAGGAACAATTTGGGAACCCAGAGGAAGGGGAACGTCCGCCGTTGAATCCGCTACCAAGCAACGGCTAGCGAAGACTGTAACAGACTGAGATAACTAGTATTTGTACGAGAGTGATTTGTCAAGTGTACGTGTAGTCACGAGTTGTGTGTTAAAGTGTTCAACAAATCTGATTACAGATCCAAACCCCGCCTATAGTCACGCAACATAGGTGACAATATTAAAATGGAGCTTGAAGAAACACAGTAGAAGAATGTGGTGTGGATTCGTCTGGCTCTGTGTAAGAACCAATGGCTGGCTGTTGTGATGACCTTCGAGTATCATAAACTGCGTGGAAGTTCAGAGACAGCAAAGAGAATATTGTCTTCTCACGAAGAGCTCTACTACATTAAGACTTTTCTTAAATGCACTTTACTTCTCTACTTGATTGACGTAATCACTTTTGCTGTAACAAAGGGGACAACAGAAGGGAATTAAATGTGTAAGATATCAAAAAACGGCCCGTTTGAGCAGGGCGAAGAAAGTTTATATTCGCCAAAGCGACAAAATTCGCTTCCACCCTGAAGATGGAGGCAGAAAAATTATCCGAAATTTCTGTAACTATCAGGCCACACGGCGTCACATCCAAAATGACCGTAATCTTGAAATAAGTTCATGCCGACGTGAACACAAAATGGCAGGCGGGAGTCCAAAAATCAATACAGAATTGGAATAATTCTGTCTTGTGAGACAGTAGAATGTCAGTAGAATGTCAACCGACGTTTCGGAGGCAATTTGTCGCATCCATCTTCAGGAACCATGAATAGCAGAGCACTCCACTCGCGAAAAGATCAGGTTTATAGAGCTTTCGGAAAGTGGATTGCTCTGCTTGTTATCTGCTTTATGCTGGTTGTCTTATTTGGCTTATTCTTCGGCCCTGAAGATGGAGGTGACCTGTTACTCCGAAACGACGGTGACTTTCAACGGAGTACACGACGTTATATCTGAGAAGCCGGAACTCTTCATAACCACCGCTGAGAGAACCTCAAATCCAACAAATTTAGAATTAGCCCATCGACGGAGGAGGAAGGGGAAGGGGAAGAGGAGTAGAATTTCTTTTGTAGTAAACTTATGACTGAAGCCAGGTAGAATTTGTAACCTGTCTTTAAAGACAAGAAAAGTTACAATAATAATAATAATAATAATCGGGCACTTGGTAGCATAGTTGGTTGAGGCACTATACTGCAAGCGGGAAGATCACGGGTTAGGTTCCCGATGAGGCCATTGGATTTTTCAATTGACCCAATTCTTCCATCCGCACTACGGCCCTGAGGTCACTCAGCCTCTTAACAGAAATGAGTACCAGGAATCTTGGTGGGGGTAAAGGTGCGGCCGGTGCGTAAGGCTGACAACCTCAGCGCCATCTGTGAGTCCACTGTCTAGAAAATGTGGGAACCTCGACGTCTCACAGCCCTATGGGCCCATACAATTTGTTTCCCTAAAATTAATAATATTAATAGTAATAATAATTTGGAACTAATTCCTGGTAAGCACTCCATAGATTCACTGCAAAAAACAGCTATCCTGGGAACATCACACATACTACGGAAAGTGCTACAGTGCGAAGCTTGAAGCCTGAGTGGTGAGGTGCATCACTGGTTCAAGAAAAGGAATACCAGGAAATAAACCTGCGACAAGAGATGATGATGATAATAATAATAATAATGAACACCTGACCCGTACATTTGATTGTCACATAAATTCCGTTGCATTTCTTCTCGTCTGCTTGGGTCAAAGTAAGAGCTAACTCCAGTTTTAATTGTCTGAAGGTGTGGGGTCCACACTGATCGCCCCTCTGAGTATCGGAGTTGATTGCAAGACCACGTTACTGCACGTGGGACTGGACCCATTACAGACTTCCAACGCAGACCTGAGCTACCCACGCCAAGGCGTTGCGATACAGCGAAGACAAATTCTTAATTATTCTCATGAGCATCCATCCAGCACAGCGGTTACGGTGTCTGGCTTCTGGTATGAATGTAACAGCGTCTTCAAGACGCCTCAACTGGCCCCGGCACCAGGCGCATGAACTGTCTGATTCGAACGGATGAGGTTCTCATAGCAGCGGTTATGAAGAGTTATATCTTCTGATATGTAATGCGGTGTAGTCTGAGGGGCAGCCCAGGTCTTGGAGAAACACGCCTAGATCTTCAGGGCCGAAGAATAAGGTAAGCGAACAAACATCAGGACATAAGCAGCAAGAAGAACTCTCCGATCCTGAAGACAGAGGCAGTATAATCCTCCGAAACATCTGTAAACTTCTACCAGCGTACACATAGTTACATCCTATCCGTCTTCAGGGTCGAATAAGAAGCCAATAAAGAAATCAACATGCAGCAGGTGGCAAGAGGAAAAATGCACTGATTTATTCTTAGACCCTGAAGATGGAGGTGACATGCTCCTCCGAAACATCTGTTAAATTTTAAAGGACTACATGGCGTTATTTCTGAGACTGCTAATTCGAATCTCATATACACTGCTTCGCCAGGATTTTTCAAAGGGGAGGGGGAGCCAGTCTTCCAAAAGGGGTAAAATAGGTAAAGTTCTACTTGTGCTTAACTAATTACGCACTACGCAAGAAGACATATGGTGGAGTGGATGTATAGATCCACATTTTCTTGGCCTCGGCACTAGTTGGAGGCGAGTGGTCAGCTTTACCCTCGGGTAAAGAGCCCCCGGTACCCATTGGATAGGAGGTTGGGTGGGCCCCACAGCCAGTCTGGACGACTTGGAGAAGAGAAAATTCTGGATCCTACTGGGACTGGAACTCCGACCCCTCTGTCGTCCAGCCCGTAGTCAGTCGTTATACCGACTCCATTTATTCCAAAGATGGACAGCCAGAAACTGTGCTTGCGAACTCAAGTACAAATTTTTAAGCCTATTTGTCCTGTTAATCTAGAGTATTCAGGATGGAAGAATCTTTATTGGAGATAATTTTAATGTTTGGAGTCGAGGTTCAAGTCCCGATATGGGAAAGGTTTTTTCCATTTCATGTTATCCAGACCGGTTCTAGAGCTCACTCAGCCTCCTATCCAATGGGTACCAGGGGCTCTTTCTTCGGGGGTAAAGCAGCCAAGGTGTGAAGCTGACCACTCACCTCCAAGAAGTGCCGAGACCAAGAATAAGAGGATCCACTCACATAGTCTTCATGTCGCAGTACTTAATCAGTTAAACACAGGGGCAATTTTACCTTTCTCATTGATAAATATATTATTAATATGGCTCTACAGCCCTTTGTTTGGCCTTAGCAGCCTTTTCAGTTTCTTGATCCTATACACAATCTATAGGACTCCTTGAACGGGTGGCCAGCCCGTGGTAAGGCCTCTACCTACACAAAGTACAACACAAACACCGAATAAACGCACACGCATGCATACGTCTATGTCTTGAGTGGGATTCGACCCCACGATCCCAGCGGTCGAGAGAAACCTTAATGGTATATATCCATCTGTAAAAGGTAAAGTTGTCCCTGTGCTCAACGAATTAAGCACTATGCCATGAAGGCGTATGGAAGAGGGGATGTATATATCCATATTTCCTTGACCTCGGCACTAGCTGGAAGTCAGTGGTCAGCTTCACGCCCCGGCCGCTTTACCCCAGGGGAAAGAGCCCCCCCCGTACAAATTGGATAGGAGGTTGAGGTGGACCCCAGAGCCTGTCTGGACGATTTGGAGATGAGAAAATTCTTGACCCTACCTGGACTCCAACTCCGAACCCTCGGTCGTCCAGCTAATATCCAGTTGCTATACCGACTACGCCACCCCGACTCATTTAATTTAAGAAATCCCGGGGAGGGTTAGACGCTTTGCTTGTCCCCCAACCCCCGCCTCTTTGCCGGCACACATGTTCAGTTACCGCCTATCATGGCATCGTAGGCAGTTGGCAAGCTGACTGAACGGAACCCAGTCAGTCAGATGGAGTCCAACATAAAGACGCTCCAAAGGGAGTTCTATTTGACTGCACAGAATAACCTTATATCTCTGCCTCTCTACCTTCATGAGTCAGTCTCGATTCGGTTTGACTGGCCTTGATTCGTTTAGTTTGCCAAGAGCCTTACTTCCACATCTGACGTAGGCCTATGGAATAAGATGGGCAAGGGAAGTAGCACACATGAGCAAGGCGTACAGAATTTTAGTAGAAAGATTTAAAGGGAAGAGGACACTTGGGAAATTCAAGCTTCTATGCGTGAATACTGTGATATATGGACCCACTGCCAAGCAAGAGGTGTGTGAAAAGGTGAAAGTACAAAAGCCGTTGCTAGGAAACAGCTCTGTGGACAAGTTGTTTCCCCGGCATCGAGAGATCACGCAATAATGGAAGTGACGTTTTCTGTGATATCCGTGCCAGGGTTACATAACGAGGACTAGTTATGTAACCGCCAGTCGTGAAGTAACTCTGACTGTGTCCCGTCGCCCATCCAAGTACTATCTTGACGAAATCCCCAGGCATATTCATAAGAGACAAACCCATCTTCTCGTCAGAGAGGATGTTACATAAGGACTACTATCGCAAGAGTTCTGTGGGTATCAATGGGTTTAACGCCAGGACGAACTGATTGACGGTAAACCGTCAGTCGTAACGTAACTCTGACTTTGAGAACTCAGTGCCTGTGGCCATAACTGGGTCACCCTGTCACTGGGGGATATAAATACAAGGACCTGCTCCTCCAAGCTGGGGGAGTCTCGAATCTGAGATAGTAAAATATGGTCATGAGTCCCGCGGGACTCGGACCCGAGAATGACTACACTGGTGAGAAATAGCAGCAATTATAAACGACAGACCCGTCCTTCCGTCAGAGAGGGCGTCCCACATCAACAAACCCACAACTGTCTGACAGCAATAAAAATCTGGTCTTGGGCCCTGGATGTGTGTTTGAGACCAAGACACTCTGGCCGACTGACCGTCGGTTGTAACATGACTTTGACTTTCACCTGCCCTACCCGCGTGGAGGCGGGTTCGAATACCTCTGCCGTAGCCTTGCGTGTAGTAGGAGGAAACGAAAAGAAATACCAGTGCCTGGGAGTATAATTGGGCCACCTTGTTCCTGAGGCACATAAACACGGCGACCTGGTCCTCCAGGTGGGGGGAGACAGTAAAATATAGTCTTGGATCCCGCGGGACTCGGACACGAGAATGACTAAGCTGGCGAGGATCAGCAGCAATTGAAAATGACAGACCCATCCTCTCATTTGAGAGGACACCCCACACTAACAAACTCACAAATATCTAATAGTAATAAAAATATGGTTTTGGGGCCCAGATGTGTGCTTGACACCAAGACAGATTGGCCAACTGACCGTCGGTCATAATATAACCTTGACTTTCAGTTGCGTAAGTTGAAAGCTGCAGTAGTGAGAATTAAGAAACTGGTAAGTGGGGCCGGGGAGAGTTGGGGAACCCATACGAAGGGGATCGTCCGCCGTTGAAAACCGCTACCAAGTAACGGGTAGTGAAGATTGCGAAGACTTTATGTGTGCTGTTACAGTGATCTTCGGGGTGTGTAACTCAGTGAGACTGTTACAGTTATTTGTAGTTACTATCAGTAAGCACTCAATAAATGCAATTACTAAACCAAACCCCCATTTACAGCCACTCAATCATGTGACAATATTGAAATGGAATAAACAGATGTGGATCGAAGTCATGTGGCTCAGGAAAGAGACCAGACTCCAGTTCCTGTGAACTCAGTAATGAGATTTGGGTTAATTTCTTGACTATAGTACCAACTATTACCTCCCCAAGAAGAGCTCTTTTCCATGGGGGTAGTGGTAACAGAACTTACAGTTAAAAACAAATGTTGCAACGTTCCGTATTTTGATGGCACAGCTGACGAAACAGTTTTCACCCGGTCAAAATCCGAGGGACGGGTGGCTAATCTGGCGACCGTCTTCTCTTCAAACCAACCTTCTTGAAGTTTCCAGGACATAAGCATGCCACGTCCACTCATTTCCCAGATTCTCTGCGCTTCTCCATTCACGATCCTACACCGACAGTATACTCGTACACCATAATACCAATTTTAAGAGTGCAGTTAAACCTCGATTTATATGAAACGTAGGCATTTTTTTTATTGCTATTGGGGTGGGACTAAGTCCCTTGTACTGCGGCCACTTCTGGCCTATTGTACCAGCCCCAGATGTTAGGTGAGGGTGATTGTGGAGCAATTGGTGGAATGAAGATTGGCAGGGGAATCCGAAGTACTCGGAGAAAACCTGCCCCAGCGCCACTTTGTCCACCACAAATCCCACTTGACTAGACCCGAGACCGAACGCGGGCCGCCGCGGTGGGAAGCCAGCGACTAACCGCTTGAGCTATGCCGCGGTCTAAATGTAGGCATAGTATAACAATTTCAACTCGCGACCTCCCGATAACAAAGGAATACTAACTACCAGACAGCGACCTTATTTTCCGCATAAAACATAATTTATAAAGGATGAGTAAAGACATTAAACCGCCGGTCACGGTAGCCGAGCGGTCTAAGGCATGCACTGTTTTCGCTCGCTCGGAAGCCGGGATCGTAGGTTCGAATCTCACTCAGTGCATGGATGTTTGTGTGCGTTTTTCTGTGTTTGTGTACAGGTAGAGGCCTTGCGACGAGCTGATCACTCGCCCAAGGAGTCCTACCGTATGTGTAAGATCTAGAAAAACCGAAGTGAAGGGAGTTCATGGAGGTAGGCCTAGGCCCACTGGGGCTGTAGTGCCAAGGGGGAAAAAAAAGACAGTAAACAGAAGGCTGTTTTGTGGATAGGCCTACGGGAGGTCCTCCTGTAATGCAGTTTGTTAGCATTTTTCAAAACAAAATTCGGGACAGACCATTGCAGTGAATTTTGTTCTGTTTATGGCTGGAAGACTGACATGCAATGGAGAAACCGTTGTAGGGCACTCCCAACTACAAACCATGCGTAACTTGCATCTGCATGGCAGCAGGGCTATATGGGCCTACCCTTGGCGTCGTAGTAACATTAGTTGTGCGCACTCCTCAACTACAAATTTATATAATCTACAAGAACAAGCATAAACCGTCTAAAATATCTTTGAGTGCAGAAGTAGAAAGTAACTCAGATGACCAAGAAAAGTCCCATCCCAGCTAAGAGCTATTCGGCTATCCCTGTTAACAGGCCATGGAGGCCCATAGAGTTGTGAGACGCCGAGGCTGCCACATTCTTTGTTGGCAATCGGCTTACAGATGGCGGTAAATTTATCAGCATTATGCGCCGTCTACCATTTACCCCATGAAGATTCCTGGTACTCATTTCTGTTAGAGGTTGAGTCGATTCCAGGGCCACTGTGCGACTGGAAGGATTTGGTCAATTTAAAAATCCAATGTCCTCATCGGGAATCGAACCCGCGACTTTCTACCTTGCAGCATAGTGCCTCAATCAACTACGCTACCACGTGCCTCACAAACTGAATGAATAAATAAAATAACATAAGATGATTTTACAGGGTCTTGTTCTTTGATGAGGCTCCGAATTAATAATTATTACTCAAGATATGACCACTCTCAAAGAAGTATAAATATTTTAGAAATACATTCTCAGTAATCTTTCATATGTAACTGACCTATATGTTTATTTATTGCAGCTGTTATCGTGATAGTCGTATCACAGTCCTAAGTAGTTCCCTTTCGACTAGTACCACCCGCATTAAGAAACATTCCAAATAAAAGTTTATGCGCCACGTAATGCTACAAATAATTTATTCATACGACGAAATGATTTAAGAAAGAAATCTGTTCGACCTGAGCTTCATGCAAACTAGAGTTGACAATTAACAAGCAGAGATCGAATCAATTCGCCTTATAAGTTTCATTGCAGATTCTCAGTAACAAATTCCAAATAAATTTGTTTCCGAAACGGAACGCGCTGATGAACAAACACTAGTGGCAGAGGATATTGGTTGACCTCTTCCGGATCCCCATAATGTCCCGTACCTGGACTCATTAACATTGCAACACAGTCACAAACGGTCACAAATCAGCACAGTAAAAATGGAAACAAAATTCTAAGGAATCCAACACACTCTTCCAGCAATAGTATTACAATTTTCGTGACAAATAATTCGACAACTGGCCCACTTTACTTTCGAGCCCATTTCTCATAGCGTAATGAAATGCACATACACAATAGAACAGACTATATACTCGTAGTCAGTATAAATGTGTCTTGTACATCGCCAAATACAGATAAATCAATCAGTAAATTTTTTCATGTTGTCTAGGGCGCTTAATGGGGGGAGAGAGAATTGCACCTGTTCTTGGTCTGAACGCAGATAAAAGGTAAAGCTGTCCCTCTGTTAATTAAGTACCATGCCATGAAGGCGTATGGGGGAGTGAACGTATAGATCCACATTTCCTTTACTTCGGCACTAGCTGGAGGTGAGTGGTCAGCTTCACGCACCTGCCGCTTTATCCCCGGTACCCATTGGATTAGAGCTATGGTACGACCTCCATTAAGTGTTGCATCTGCGCTACATGAAACAGAAAGAAAACAGTGAGCAGAGAGCCAGCCGTACACTTACCAGCTTGTCCCCCTGTCGCGATGCTCAGCAACGCTGAAGCCAAACATGGACCCTCGGGTACCGCGGTGTCTCACGATATTCTCCGTATCCACATTGAATCCAGTTGTCACGTGA
Source organism: Cryptotermes secundus (assembly GCF_002891405.2). Taxonomy (NCBI): domain Eukaryota; kingdom Metazoa; phylum Arthropoda; class Insecta; order Blattodea; family Kalotermitidae; genus Cryptotermes; species Cryptotermes secundus. Next base: position 647,132 of record NW_019723905.1, read on the forward strand.
GAGTTTAATGCCATAAGAGTCGCTATGACGATATAAATTAGCAACCACGCCATTTTTTAACACATACAAATTATGAGCACTGTAAATAAATTATTTCTCTAATTATTAGTGAAGTCAAAAACGAGTTATATTACACAGAATTCCACGTGTCAAACGGGGTCAGTTAAGTCACACAAGTTTTCAGAATAGGGACACAAACACTGTTTAAGTATTGTTTAGGTTAACAGTAATAAAATATTACTTGATGTCAGTTCATTTCAAAACAGGTCCTATAAATAAAACTTTTTAAAGCACTAGAACATTCTAAAGACGCGTTTTCGTTCCGAATAAACAATCGGCGTTTTCAAGCACAACACAATTCGCTCTCGAAGCCTTCATATAATTTAAATAACGTTTTTGTATTCGTAAACCGACAGAACACTAAACACCAACAGTGACGGTTTATTTTTTAATTGTGAATTTTGAAAATTTACTTGAATGAAACGGAAGGCGCTGAGAACGCACAGGAACATGTGGGTTACTATTCTGTATTTATTACTGCTTTGCCGGTTGCTGTGATCACAACGGTGGTGTGGTGGTGGTGATGTCTGATTGAAATAACACGTGGTACACAACACTGGTCACAGACAAACTGGCAAAGAGAACGTATAACAGAGGAAGAATTAACTATCTTTCGAGCAGCCGTTACAGGACCGACGTCGCTTGAAGTCGAACGGCAACTGCGGCAGCGGGCGAAATCTAGTGCCATGAGTGTATTACATCTCATTCTTTCTCTCCGTCTACCACAAGCATCTACTATCTCACTTTCTCTTCAGTGTTACTATATCGTTGCTCCCTCTTTCATTCGGTTCGTTATAATTTTAGCAATCTCTTATTTGTCTGTGTCTTCAAACATTATGATATCCTTTACCTTGCCATGTATACATGCAACTGCGCATGCGTAACTCATGATTAAACTTATTCTGAAGCTATCCTCGTTTAAATTACTTAACGCAGGAAACGTTAATTGGAAGAAATGGACAGTCAGCGAAGCCTATTCCAGTAACGATGCGCATGGTGTTACTGCATTCAAACTTCGAAACTAGCTGTAAGGAATTCGCTGGCCGTGTTTCTTCTGCTCTTTACCCTAACATGGAGGACCTGGCATTGATACAGATATATACAATGGAACTTACATTTAGTACCTGAAATATTCCTGGTGTTGCATGCTCCCTTCCAAGCAATATTTACTCTGAGCTTCCTTAATAAACAAACAGGTTAGCGCAGCGGTAAAGAATTGGATTCGTATTCAGAAGGTGCTCGGTTCGACATTCGCTCGGGATACCAGCTACCCTGAATGAGGTTTTCATAGTTTTTCTCAGTCCCTCCAGGCAAATGTGGACATAGTACATCGATCAACCTATGATGGATTCTATTCCAAATAATTTCCAAACCATTCTTCATCTGTTATCCCACTACTCGACGCTGTGAAGTCCGCAGTCGTAAAATACAGGGTGATTCATATAGAACCGGCCCGACGAAATGAGCTGTAATATAAAATATACCATACAGATATTAATGTAATTTACACATATCTTATCTTGGATTGTGTGCCGTGATCAGAGCAGGTGTTGAAAGTGTCCGCCGTTTTCAAGTAGGAACTAGAAACACTCGCTGTTCAACCTTATACTCCATGACTGTCGCCTGCGCACTGCAGACACGTTTCGGGATTGTCCTTGACCTTGCAGCTAAGGGCTGCCACTTACCGGATCATGCGTACACCATTCGACTCAGCAAGGCCCAAGGATTATTATGTCGTAATTGTGAGCGGTTATATGCATCACCTGCGGAATTATTAGCAAATTCATCGGGCCGGTTCTATGCGATTCAACCTGTAGTTCTCACCCCAAAAGAACAAGTGATGTAAGCCGGTGTTTCTCAAGCGATAGGACCCGTTCTTCTGGTGGAACTTGGCAGTCACCAGGGCAGGACATGAGATCTAATACATAATTAATTTATTCACGCGAAATCTACTTACACAAAGCTTTCCTTTTTTATAAGGACAAACGTTTCATTCATGCCGCACTATGAATGTATTTATGCCTGCAGATCCATACTGTTTTTACGAGTACAGCAAAGGAACATATCAGAAATTGCTGCAAGTTTTAAATCCTTCAGATTTTAAGAACTTACATTAAAGATTAATACAACATTAAAGTGTGCGTGACTGTAAAACACTTGGAGAAACAGAAGCTTCCTTTCTAACATGGAATGAATATGTTGTTCTATTTTTTTGTTGACAAAATGACAGGCGGAATGAAAGATGAAAATCATATGCTCTAACTGTAGATGCTGATAATGCAGCCCTTAAACTGAACTATTACCATGGAGCTGAGTCCTTCTTGAGAAGCCACCAGTAGGTCAACTACTCAAGAATTCTCAACATTTTACGGAAACCGAAGGTCCATTTCCGTGCTTCAAGAGACTGCCACTGGTACATTATTATTATTATTATTATTAGTATTATTTGGAGGAGAGTGAGTCCACTTGGTGCTGTGACCATTCTTGGCCTATTGTACCAGCCCCAGATAGTTGTTGGTGATTGTGGGGCAATTCGTGGAATGAAGATGGCAGGGGAAACCGAAGTACTCAGGGAAAACGTGCCCCAGTGCCACTTTGTCCACCACAAATCCCACATGATCTGACAAGGGTTCGAACCCGGGTTGCAGCGGTGGGAAGACAGCGACTAACCGCCTAAGCTATGACACGGCCTTACGTGAACAGTACGTCATAATCCCACTGATTATATCACATACTTTTCTTATGTTTGGAGTTAACTGAAGAAAAGAATGGTGGACACAGTTATGTATGTAGTTGATAACAGTGACATGCCTCTAGAGTTACAAGCGTCAGTTTTGTAACCCTTAACGTAAATAAGTACAACAGTAAAAGCTTTTCACTGATTCTATACCACGTAATTCGTAACTCATCCTCATACAACTAAAATTGACAGGTTTATGTACCTTAGAACGAATGCATAATCAATCACCTCTGGCTGAACCTTATCCCGAGCTACATGAATCCAGTTCACACCACCCCTTCCTAATTGTCTAAGATCTATTTTAATATCTTCCTGCCATCTATGTCTAGATCTTCATAGTGGTTTCCTTCCTTCTGGCATTCCCACCAATATCTTACATGCATTGCTCATCCTCTTCAATCGTGTTACATGCCCTGCTATCCTTCTCTTGATCACTCTAATTACACTTGGCGAAGAGTACAAGTTATGAAGCTCCTCTTTATGCAGTTTTTCCAACCTCACTTCACGTCATTTCTCTTCGGTCCAAATATTCTCCTTAGCACCCTGTTCTCAAACACCCTCAGTCTATGTTCCTCCCTTAATGTCAGAGACCAAGAGACCAAGTGCATTCTGGTGACGAGACAGAAGAATGCGTTTAGTTGTCTCCGCGTTTTCTTTTAGAACAGGGTAAAGTAAAAAAAAAAAAAGTAAAGCTATCCCTGTAACAGGTCGTGAAGGCCCATAGGGTTGTGAGATGTTGAGGTTCCCACATTTTCTAGACAATCGGCTCATAGATGGCGGTAAGTTTGTCAGCCCTACGCACCGGCCGCCCTTTACCACCAAGAATATTCCTGGTACTCATTTCTGTTAGAGGCTGAGCCGACCCCAGGGCCATAGTGCGGCTGGAAGGATTAGGTGAATTGAAAAAAAGAAACAATGTCGCAATCGGGATTCGATCCCGCGACCTTCCGGCTTGTAGCATAGTGCCTCAACAAATTACGCTATCGCGTGCCCCCTATTACAAAAAAATAACTGAAAATGTTAAAGGTAATACAAATATTAAAAAATATTAAAAACAGCACTATAAAATTATGGAGATATGAAGTTAATTCCTCATATGCAGTTGAAGATTGCGATGTCTGGTAGATCATTTGAATCCTACCAAGCACCTATTAATTTTGCTCAGTCCTTCAGTCCGTCCGCATGAAATAATCTAAGAAATATGGAAGTATTTAAAAAAAAAATCTGATACTGGAGTATTTTAAAAAAAAAATCTCGAGTCATTTTCATTTCCATTTAGATCGTACATGTGTTATCGAGAAAAAACTGAAATACGCACGTTATGTTCAATACAATTTCTCCGCAATCCGTAAAATTTCCGTAATAATAAAGCAGAATATCTACTGTATTATGAAGGTATTCTAGAACTTCAATATTTACTTATAAGTCCTGGTCTCTTGAATACAATTGCAATTAAGCACACTAACTAACTTCATGGAGCTGAGCCTTTCTTCAGAAGCCGCCAATTGTGAAACTACTCAAGAACTTTATGGAACCCGAAGTTCCATTACCGTGTTCACAAGAACCTTCTACTAGTCCCTATCCTGAGCCAGATCAATTCAGTCCATACCACTCCATCCTGTCTCCCTAATATCCATTTTAATCTTCTCCACCATCATATATCTTCAACTTCCTAGTGATCCCTTCTCTTCTAGCTTTCCCACCAATATCCTATATGCAATCATCTTCGCCTCCTTTCGTGCTACATGCCCTGCGCATTTCATCCTCCTTGACTTGATCATTCTAGTTAGAGTTGGTGAAGAGTACAAGTTACAGAGAACATAATTACGCAGTTTTCTTCAACCTCTCGTCACTTCATCTCTCTTCGGTTCAAATATTCCCCTCAGCACGCTGTCAGAGACCAAGTTTCGCATCAATATAGAACCACAGGCAAAATTATAGTCTTGTATTGTATATTCTAATTTTTATGTTTTTAGACAGCAGACGAGAAGACAGATGGTTCTGGACTGAATAATAGCAAACATTACCCGAATTCAATCTCTTTTTAAGTTATTCCTGAATCACATTTTGATTTGTTACGGTCGTTCCCAGATATCTGAACTGTGCCACAATTCCAAAAGGTCTGTTAGCTATATTTATGCCAATATTTTGCCATGCATTCTGTAGGGTAGTGTTACCAGAATACAAAATTAAAATTTCATTACCAACAAAGTGAATTTACCACAAAGTTTCTGATATCAATCGGTCACTCTGTATCGCCTTTCAATTTTGAAGTCTATTACTCCTTTTAGGAATATACTACAAACACGAAAACAAACTTTAGTGAGCTTCATGAGGTTGTAGTCCATTTTGGTAAAGATACAATCTCAAAGAGTTGAATATTGGTCGTATTATGGGCAATGCAGCCTTTAGGAGTATATATAATTAATGACCATAGCGATTCGAATTGCCCCGAAACAGAACACATTTCTGACATGCGAACTACGAATGAAACATTAGACAGTACGCACGGCTTCATGAATTTGTACATAGGACAGAAAAGTGAGTTCTTCCGGTTATAGAGAAGCGTGGTTTGTATCACATATAATATAACCATGTTTATAATTGAAGATGCACTAGAAGATTTCTTCTCGAACAGTTCATTCCATGGTCTGCGGTTCATCGCCAAGAGAACTGGTAACCACTGGACTGAAAGGTGAAACTTTATTTCGGTTTCTTGTTCCTTACTTGCTTTATTTAAACTTTCCTTTTTCGTCTGCTTCTATCTGCTTTCTGTCTCTTCTCCATTTCGATTTATAACGTTCAACAATTCATTTTAACTATATATCTTTCTCTTTAGGCTCGAAATGTGTGCCCTTACAAGAAACTATCTCTCTCTTTTTCACAGCGACCAGACTAGCTCTGCGGACTACACAGTCTCATAGGAGGATACAATGTGTACTGGTCAGGTAGCTCTTTCTTTGGGATTAAAGCGGTCGGAGCATGCAGCCAACCACTTACTTCAATCTAGTGCTGAGTTTATGAATGCATGGTGTCATACGTACATACAACCATGCAGTTTCATGGGATTGTATAGTAAAGTTATCCCTCTATATAATTATTTCATTAAAAAGCACATGGGGGAGTGGAAGCATCACTCCACCATTCTTGACCTCGGTACTAGATAGAGGCGAGTGATGAGGATTTCGACCGGCTGCTTAATCTGTTCGGAAAGAACCCCTGGTACTCTTTGGATAGGAGGCTGGATGGGCCCCACAACCAGCCTGGGAGTAATGGAACAAAGAAAAACCTCTTGCCCCTGCCAGGAATAGAATTCCGGTCGTTCGGCCCGAAGCTCAGCTGCCGTACCGACTGAGCTATCCTGGATCATATATGAATATGTGCTTAATTAATTAAGCTTTGTAGAGAATGTCGCAGGAGAGAGAACGGGGTTGACTCCGCAGTAACGCTTTAGTGTTCTGTTCTGGATGTTTTCGGTCTGCTGTCTTGTCTGAGATTTTGGTGGATTTCCTTAGTTCTTACAGCCAAATTCTCAGATAGTATTTAGACTAGTTCACGACCACATCCTTCCACATCCCATCCAATTTACCAATGAACCTAATCATTTGACACTTTATCGTCTATTTACTGACGGCGTCATGAAATAACCGACGATGTGTACAGGGAGGATTTTTACTGTGTTGACCGGTTCCTCAGCTCTGAGCTTCATGGCTGATGGTGTGCTCCTTGCTGCGAGGCGCATGCGAATTTTGCCGATGTATCAGCATGCCTGTTGGCCGATAACTTATCGAATGAAGTACTAGTTACAATTCACAGATCACAGGCGGTGTTGAAAATGCTGTTCTCTCTACACGTAGACACTTTTTCAATTAATTGTATCATTAAAAACACAGGTACAACCATCTTTGCGCTTACAGCACAACAGACACAAACTTTCACTGGAGGGAGCTGGGCTTCATGGGTTAGATATACACAGTGTGTCCAGGTTCTGTTAGGACTGTGTTCATTAAAAATACAAGACGGGAATTATTTTCAAAATTTCACTCTTTTTATTCAAAATAGTCTCCTTCTGAATCAATACATAGCTGGAATCGATTGAAAAAGTTTT
>NW_019723905.1:654218-695650 GCF_002891405.2 Cryptotermes secundus
AATCATAACATGTCTTTGCCGTGTTCCACTCTGGCATGTTTTTCATCGCCTGGCAGCGCGTGCGGTACAAACCGCGCACAGACCTTCCGTTTGCCCAAATCCTAGGTCAAAATTTGATACACAGTACTTTTTGGTATTCCCAAAAGCTCCTCGATGAGTCTTGCAGAAACACATCTGTCTGATGTAAGGATTTCGGTCACTTTTTTCACATTTTCTTCAGTGCGACTTGTTCTCGGCTTTGATTCACGTGGAGCGTCTTCAATGTCCTCCCTGCCGTCACGAAATACAGCATTCCATCGAAAAATGTTCGAGCGACTCAAACAGTCACTACCGTACACACTTTTCATCATTTCGTACGCTTCTCCGGTTATTTTGCCTAACTTCAAACAAAATTTGATGTTGGCTCTCTGTTCAACCGCCATTTTCCGACGAGCGTCAGAACAGTATTGTTACATTCAAGGTCAGAACACATGATTCAGCGATGCTTGCGCTTTGAAATTATAGACAGCCACAGCTGAAACCTAAGAATCTTAATGCCACAAGTCGCCAACAGATGGCATTGCAGAGCAAAACGTAAAAGAAATGAGTCCTAACGAATCCTAGACACACCGTGTAGATTCTGTGAACTCCAGTAGCGATTATTCTGTGTAATTATTAATCCCTGCAAGTGAAACCACGTTTCATCTGAAAAGAATGTCACTTGCGGATCCATCTCACCTTCGACGACAGACCGTATAAACCAGTTGCTAGCTAGATGGCGTGGCTGCAAAACATGCGTGCATTTCTGTTGTTTTGTAGAGTCTAAGTTTCAGCAATTGTAAGATTAGAGGTTTTAGCAGTGGTGACTATGAAGAATGCCGTCTTCTGTGATGTCGCACCTTGTAATTTTTTTTGTGCAAATGTTTCGGAGGAACGTATCGCCTCCATCTTCATGGTAGAAAAATCCGCAGCAGGTGGCTGCTGACGTTGGTTCCTCGATTGAGGATTTTTCTACCCTGAAGATGGAGGCAATACGTTCCTCCGAAAAGTCGGTTCACATAAGATCTAAACGGCACCATATCCCACAGGAAGGCATTTTTAAGCAATTTTGTTACAATTTTTTCACTAGACTTTGACGCTCCATTCTCTTGAAATAAAGTTTCAGTGATTTTCTAGGTGTATGTTCAAGTCTGGCCCGTATATCTAGTACATAATAAAAGAAAATATGCCAAACAGACTTCCAAAAATATCGATTTGTGCGTACCGGAAATATCAGCTCGTTACAAGCCACCAATCTGATTCTTCTTCAGATACTAGAAAAATTTGCCAGGATCTAAAAACAACCTTCTTTTTATCTCGACATATTATTGCGTTTCTGACAAAAATAAATCTAATTGCTCACAGTGGGTTTGTTTTAGATTTATTCGTCCTTGTTCGAAACTGCTTTTATTTAATTCCATACTACAGACTCGTCCCTGTGCAGCTAGACCATAACATCAAAAGCATTCACTTCACTAAGAAATTCACTACATAAGAAAATGATATTTCGTTGGTTAGAAAATACAGTAAATTTCTGGATTCGTTTCTTTTAATATAGGCCTTAAAGTTCATTCTATTTATACTGTTATCCTTTCTGAACAAAAATCCAAGAACCAGATGGACGACTTTTAACAAACGTGCATTTTTAAATTTCAGAATTCAGAAATCATGCAATATAATAGCAATGGTAACTTACATCTTCTAACATTCATATTTGCGCGTTGTTCTTGGCTGTCTGCTGCACACTCTCTTGTAACGGATCCATTCTGCTTAGTCTGTTGTTCGTTTTCGCAGGTTGTTCTTGGTTGTGTGCTGCACACTCTGTTGTAACGGATCCGTTCTGCTTAGTCTGTTGTTCGCTTTCGCAGGTTGTTCTTGGTTGTGTGCTGCACACTCTGTTGTAACGGGTTAATTCTGCTTAGTCTGTTGTTCGCTTTCGCAGGTTGTTCTTGGTTGTGTGCTGCACACTCTGTTGTAACGGATCCATTCTGCTTAGTCTGTTTTTCGCTTTCGCAGGTTGTTCTTGGTTGTGTGCTGCACACTCTTTTGTAACGGATCCATTCTGCTTAGTCTAATGTTCGTTTTCGAAGGTTATTCTGGGCCGTGTGCTGCACCCTCTTTTGTAACGGATCCACCCTGTTTATTCCAATATCCATTCTTGCAAACTGTTGTCTTTGGAGTGCTGCACACTCTCTTTTAACGGATCCATTCTCCTTATTCCAGTGTTTATTCTTGCAGGTTGTTCTGGGCCGTGTGCTGCACACTCTCTTGAAACGGATCCATTCTGCTCAGTCTATTGTTCGCTTTCGCAGGTTATTCTGCGCCGTGTGCTGCACACTCTCTTTTAACGGATCCATTCTCCTTATTCCAGTGTTTATTCTTGCAGGTTGTTCTGGGCCGTGTGCTGCACACTCTCTTGTTACGGATCCATTCTTCTCATCCTCTCAGCGCACGATACCTTCCAGAACAACCGACTGAGCTTCGTGGTTTCCACTACGTATCTGGATTGGTCCACCAGTTTCCCCTCTGTTTCCGTCTGTGAGACCGAAAATAACAACAAGTCAAAGCTTCAGGCCATTGAGTGAGTACACATATAAGAATAATTGACAGATTCCATGCTTTCTGAAAGTCTGAAGGGAGGTGTAAGCTTTCATAATTGTTTGAGCCCAAATGAAATATTATGAAATTTTCCAAACTTCACTCATGATCACCTGCATATCTTATTTGACACTATATAATGCATTCAGCTTAAGTAACATTGTTAAATAACCCAAGAAGAATCCAATCAAATTTCTTCTCACTGACCATTGCAGTTAACAGACTGATATGCAGCAGGTAAAAGTAAATTTGTCCCTGTGCTTGCGTAATTGAGCACTACGCTGTGAAGACATATAGGGGAGTGAATCCACGTTTTCTTGACCTCGAATTTAGTTGAAGACGATTGGTCAACTTCACAATCCGGCCGCTTTAGCCCGGGGAAATATCTCCCGGTACCCATTGGATAAGGGGCTGAGTGTGCCCTAAAACCGGTCTGGACGACGTAGAAAGGAGAAGAATCCTGCCCCTACTGGGACTCGATAAGGGAAGTTAAATTAAAAGTACGCCTCTTTTTAACTTAGCGTCATACCATGAAGACTTATGGGGGAGTGGAATAAAAATTTCGTTCTTAACCTCGGCATATACTTAAGATTTTGTCACGTTGGACGTTATTTTATGAAACCAGAAGACTATCTGACAACCCGTTAGGTAAAGTACTACACTTATTTCCCAGAGCGGAATTGTTAGGAGGCAAAAGTAGGGGGAGGGGACGGAGAAGATGTAAGATGGTCCCATTCATCCATCCATTAATAATCACGGCACAGGGCGCTGATGAAGGTTAAGTACCATATTTCATATGATTTATATATATATGTGTGTGTGTGTGTGCGTGTGTGTGTGTGTGCGTGCGTGCGTGCGTGCGTGTTTCATATCCCAGAAGTCCTGGTTTCAAATTTCGCTTGGAGGCTGACTATTCAGACTCAGGTCTTTCGTCAATAGATCACTGTAGGTCACGGTGCTAGGGCCGAGAAGGCCCACCCCTTATACATTCAGTCATTCGTGGTTTCCTCAGTCACTATAGGAAAATACCACCGTAACTAATTCACTTCTTGAAGCTGAACCTTTCTTGAGAAGCCGCCAGTTGTGCACCTATTCAAGAACTTCAGAAAATTTCATGAACCCGGAAGGTTCATTACCGTGTTCACAAGAGCCCCCCACTGGTCCCCATCCTGAGTTAGATCTATCGAATCTATACCATCCCATCCTATCTCTTAAGACCAATTTTAATATTATCCTCCCACCTACACAGAGGTCTTCTTAGTGATCTTCTTCCTTCTGGCTTTCCCACGAATATCCTATATGCATTCCTCTTCTCCCCCAATCGTGCTACATGTCGTGTACATCTCATACTCCTTGACTTGATCATTCTAATTATACTTGGAGAAGAGTATTCTGCAGTTTCCTCCAACTTTCTGTCACTTCATCTCTCTTCGGTCCAAATATTCTCCTCAACATCCTGTTCTCAAACACCCCAGTCTATGTTCCTCCCTTAATGCCAGAGACCAAGTTTGACACCCATACAGAACCACAGGCAAAATTATAGTTTTGTATATTCTACTTTTTATGTTTTTGGACAGCAGACAAGAAGACAAATAGTTGTGGACTGAATGGTAGCAAGAATTATCCTAAGTCAATCTCCTTTTAAATTACTCCTGAATGAGGTTTTAATTTGTTATAATCGTTTCAAAATATCTTAACTCTACCACATTTTCAAAATATCTGATACCTATCTTTATGTCATGATTTTGCCCTACATTTTGGTTACGGACAGCAACATGTACTTAGCTTTCTCTGTGTTTGCTTCTAGACCACCCTCCTTATTAGAGACAATTAAAGTTTGTAAGTTTCTCTTTATGGTATCTACTGCATATTATCACCCAGTAGATTCACATCATCGGCGTAGACCAACAGCTGATGTGTCCCGTTTAGTTTCAGTCCCACCTGGTTTCCTAGACCTTCCTAATGGTATATTCTAAAGCAAAGTTGAAAAGCAGTGGCGATAAAGCATCTCCTCATTTCAGACCATTCTGGATAGGAAATTTATCAGACAAATGTTTATCTATACGGGCTTTAATACACGTTTCTTTTAAACATATTTTAATCAACCTAACTAGTTTCATGGGCATCTGCAACTCTATCAGAATATTGTACAATACTCCTCTCCTAACTGAATCATAGGCTTTCTTGAAGTCTACGAATTGCTAGTGTACTGTCTCATTGTACTCCCATTTTTTTTTCCAATATCTGACGAATTCAAAAGATGCGATCAGTAGTTGATATGTTACGATGAAACCCACACCGATGGTACCCAATAATTTCACCTAAATATGGACTTAACCTGGAGAGAAGAATGTTTGATAATATTTTGTAATAAGTTGATAGCAGTGATAATCCACAATGATTGAAACGAAACTGCATCCTATCACATAAATTCCAAACAATTATTGACCGAAAATCTTGTCATTCTATGCCACATAATCGGAGATACTGACAGCATGTTTAAATGGAAAAACACTAGCGGAATGCCCTTTAAAAGTCAACGGGAAGCCTAATAGTTTTTAGGTAAAATTTGGTTTTATTAATTTCACCCGTTTTCTGCAGTATTCCTTCTGAATTTTGCATCCTATCAATAATGCGTCTTGTAGAGTAATTTATATTTCACATATCCACAGAAAAAAATGTATGAATACTCAGAAAATCGACACGACATACTGAAACAGAATACTGTTCCCTCCTTCTTGACCTACTAAATTACTTCCGTTCACGCAACATTTTTACATTCGACATTTCGTTGCAATGATTAAACGAAATTTAATTTATAAAATTTCTTTCATATACGAGTAAGAAGCTAACGTACATATTGTGACATATTGGCTCTATGCAGGAACTGTTGAGCCACATTTTTTTGTCACGTGTTGGGTGTTTGTAAAGCGGCCCTGGGGCCGACTCAGCCTCTAACAGAAATGAGCCCCAGGAATTAATTAAATAATTTTCTTGGGGAGTAAAGCGCGGCAGGCGCGTAAGCCTCATACCTTACCGCCATCTTTGAGCCGATTGTCTAGATAATGTGGGACCCTCACAACCCTATGGGCCTTCACGGCCTGTTACAGGGATAGCTTTACTTATATATATATAGTATACGGCAATGACCGGTCAGCTTCACACTCCGGCTGCTTAATCCTTAAGAGAAAGTGATTTCGATGTCTTCTTTGTAGGAGACTGAGTAAGCTCCAGAGTCCACCTTGATGCGATGACTAAGAGAAAAATGTTCGCTGCTGTTAGGAATTGAATTATGTTTATCCAGCTCATAGCCAGTTAATGATAACACCATTAGTTAAATATTTAAACGCAGAATTCTTTCCCTTAGGTATTTTAAAGAGAATTACGACGCCAATAAAATGGCCGTAATGCACGATATCGCCTTCTTTCAAGACACAACACCATATTTGATCAAGACCTGCCAGCAAAATTCTCGCAAGAAGGTCTTTAACTGCTCCGGTATCGACATAGTGTCTTTGGCTCGGACGGTAAGTACTGGCTTCACGACGACTCTCCTATTCTTAGCCCCCTCCACGTGACGTAATAGTGCCACGTGTTGTATTGTTTCGAGGATGCTCACGTCTTGTACCTTTATGCAGCTAATGGTTCGTGTGATTGATGGTACAGATGATAGATGGATAAGGGAAATTAGGCAGGAGATACTGAACTATATTAAGCAAAGGCGAGAAAGGAAGGAGGGGGGCGGGAGGGTCCTTTGGGTCCAGGTCAAGAAGTCTTACAAGAAGTAAACACTGGAATTAGAAATGAAAGTATATTCATGTAACTAAAAAAGAAAGGAATCAGAATAACGAATCGTATCCTATTCAAAACTATAGTGCAATCTTGCACTTTAACTTAGCCAGCCATGGCCACTATATTTAGTGGTAAGAGTAACAGAGTATATTTCATAAGGTCTTTGAGAAGCAGGAAACAAAATTGAGTGTTATCATATATTGGCCTCCATGATATACGTATGTATATAATGGCCGTCTTGTAGTGCACTCAATTTCATATGTCGCTTCTTACTACATGTTTCGGCAACATAGTGCCATCTTCAGGTTCGTTATTTACGCTAAGCTATTACATTGTTTGCCATTTTGTGTCTTTCATAAAATTATTTAGAAAGTACATTATTCGTCAACTATAATAAAATTTGTATATACTAAAACTTGTTAAGATTATTCATCTATATGTCTTAATTCAAACTCGCGTATAGTATGGTTCGTCCACTATGGGAGTCGTTTCTGTGTGTACTGTGTCTGTGATATATCCTTCCTTTTTGGCTGCGAGTGTTGTAAAAGCTTATATTGGCCTATTGGATGGTCCGAATAGCTCACATTTCTTGCCATCCTTCTCTACTGAGCAAAGTACATCTACTCGTACTGTTGACTTGTTCTCTCAATAATAGATTGTTGTCTACGATGAAAATGAAAAGATTCCAATGTGAAATTAACACACCGGATTCGCTTTCGTTCAACTTGAGAATGTATTCCTTTTTTGCCTGTAATATCCCAAGCTGTTATGGGACATTTAGCTTTCAAAAATACCTTTCCTGTGTTTTATTTACAGATAAGAAGTTCTTGCGAGGAAACTTTTGACCGCTGTCTTTGGAACGGAGAAGATTTTGACTGTTGCAGTCACTTCTTGCAACTGGAAACGGAACTGGGGATTTGCTATTCAATCAACAATGTGCAAACAATGTGAGTGAATAATTTTGCTATTTCTCTAACAACTTGCAAGCAATGTAAGTGAAAGGATTTGAGTGACTGGTTCTGACGTTCCATCAACAACGCGCAAACAGTGCGAGAGACTGGATTTCTTAATCATTCCCAAATCAGGACAGTGTCACCGGACATTGAAGCTTATGATTACGGCGATGCTGAATGCACGTACCTAATGAGTTAAGGTACACCTCCTCAATGTTCCAGAAACAGCTCGCAGCCGGGAAAGACTATGAATTTCAAGTCTGACAGAAACACTGGACCTGGTTCTCTACTGCTCCACTTCAGGACGACAACTAATGTGAGTTCTGGTGTTCATTACTCTCACATAACACAGCCCGTGACTCACAAAATGGTTGCGATTCAAAATGTCAGCTCTCATGATGGTTATATGACAAACCTGTATTAAACAAATTACGAGTATCATGTTACCTAAAAACATGTCAAAGTTCAGAAATTCATTAGGCGAGCCGGGAAGACCTTTTTCTGACTGACCAGTTTATAAGTTCTGAAAGGGAGTTGGGACAGTTCGGTCAGTAAAATGACGGGGCTAAGGGCTCAACAAACGGGGCACAGAAGTTCCGGACAGAAGCAAGGATTTATAACCTATTCCCTCACCAACACTGAGGTCAAAGGATCCGAACATCCAATAGGTACAGGGTCACATTCGCTCGCAGTAAAGTGGCCAGTGCGTGAGTCTTGACAACTCACCTCCGTCTACAGCCAAGGAACAGAATGCGTGGAGATATAATTCTACCCCGCCATACGAGGTCTGACAATAAAGTTCGCGAACTCGCCACCGTGCTTGCCGTGGCAGCAGCGGTCAGAAAAGTCAGTATACTTTGATGACGTTGGTATATCAGCGTTTCACAGCTGTGTTGTTGTTGTTGTTGTTGTTGATCTATGGCTGTCTATTTCTGAGTGGCGTCTATTATTGTCTGAATGTGTTTTTGTGTGCCGTTGCGAGAATGTCGGAGCCTGAATTAGAGCACTGTCTGTGAGGGAGCTTTTAGCTAGTAAACAAATAAATATGCTGGAACACCCTCCCTGGTCACCTGATCTAGCCCCCGATGACTTTCTCCTGTTCCCGAAGATAAAGGAAATAATGAAAGGTAGGCATTTTGTTGACATTGATGACACGCGGAGAAATACGACGGTAGCTCTGAAGGTCAATTTACAAAACCAGTTCCAAAATTGTCTTGAAAGGTGGACTAGGCACTGGCGTCGGTACATATTCCCAAAGGAAGTACTTTGAAGGCGACCACAGTGATATTAAGCAATGATATATGCAGCATATTTATCGCGATGAGTTCGCGAACTCTATTGTCAAACCACGTACGTCTTCATAATGCGGTACTTTAGAGTAAAAGTAAAAGTAAAGGTATCCCTGTAACAGGCCGTGGAGACCCATATGGTTGTGAGATGTTGAGGTTCCCACATTTTCTAGACAATCGGCTCATAGATGGCGGTAAGGTTGACAGCCTTACGGGCCGGCTGCCCTTTACCCCCAAGAATATTTCTGGTACTCATTTCTGTCGAGGCTGAGTCGACCCCAGGGCCATAGTGCGGCTGGAAAGATTTGGTAAATTGAAAACATCCAATTACCTCATCGAGACTTGAACCTTCCGGCTTGTAGCATAGTGCCTCAACCAACTACGCTACTGCGTGCCCCCTGGTACTTGAGAGTAAAGTTCATTTTTACCTTACCGAATTCGGAAATGTATGCACAGGGAAAAGAATTCTTATGCGACATCTTGAGGCTATCTGTTTTTATTTAAGTAATGAAATCAGCTGCCACACAAACTAGCATCACAGAACTGAAGTGAAGTATGTAGTTTATGTGGTGTCATCATTGTTCGTAGTTACGAAGTGTTATAGTAAGATTGTGTTACACCTAATTGTGGTTCCGCCTGGTGAATATCCAATAAATCGATTCATCTAATTCGGAACCCATTAATTACTTGTCGCGTTACCAGGGCAGGTAACAATATTAACAACATAAGCAACAACAGAAGACAACAGATTCCTCTCCCAATAATTTTAGCACCTGATGACCACATTGGTCGAAATATGTAGTAATGGACTTCTAAAACGGAATAACTTTTAATATATTTCATAGAACATAGTGTTGCACGTGAGACTGTAACTAATGGACACCAAGTGAACAGCGCAACAGGATGCTGCAATAAAATGTTATGAGCACAATTTAACCTTTGCTTTTCACCTTTCTCGATTCTGTAGCATGTGTCCATTTGCCTGTAGGTATTCATGCACTCGAGGTCAGATGTCCCGAACTTGAATGCGAAGGAAACGGACGTAGTGGTTGTGCAGTCGCGTCCCAGATCTCAACACGAAGTGTATCTGTCTGTCCACGAGACTGAGAATGTGGATGGAGTGGGGGGGATGGAAGCGAAGAAGCGGAAGTGTCTTTTCCCATGGGAAGGATATCCCGGTTACTACTCCCACTATTCCTACTCTGCCTGTATAGTGGAATGTCGAAGGAGGGCTGAGATGGATCTGTGCAACTGTACACGTCACCTCTTACCCTACACAGGTAAAGTGTCTGTATCTTCAGCTGTCACACGACTAACAGCTGTTTAAAAATGTATAGGATCTTCTTGAGTGTTGATATCTTCAAGACATTGTCATGGAATCAAAAGGTTCCTAAGAGTAATTGCAAAATATATTCACTAGACTCCGATACGATTTTGAGCAAATGAAAAGATAAACAAGAATTCTGGGAAGAACTACTGGCCTACTTTCCTTTGATACGACACGGACCGCATAGAAAACGACGCGTGTGTATTCGCTTTCGCCGTAAAATGTTTATAGAGCCGTTGCCTAGCAACGCTAGGAGAATACACAAACAGATCTACAGACACAAACACCAGACAATTCTTCAATTGTTGTGTGTGTTCATTGTCGTTGAAATCTCTTTACCGAGCCGTTGCCTAGCAATGAAAAGAGGGATGCACTGCAGAGCCTTTGCCACGCAACGATAGGAGGGAGACACATAAAGACACACAGTCTGTTGGGAGGGACTAAAGAAGTACGCCGTTGAGATTGGCTCAGGTGTAATATATATACTATAAGAGGAACCTCGCTTAAGGAACATCTCTCATAACGAGTAATTCGCATAACGAGCAAAACAAATTGAAAAAAAAAAGACTCGCTTAACGAGCAACGTTTCGCATAACGAGCGGCGAGAGGGGAAGTCCCGGATTGTGAGCTTGCTACATCAGTCTGTGTTTAGCACTCGTTCCGCTAGCATCTTAGTGTCGCTTGTGATCACACATTTTTCCAAACTTGTGTTCCGACATATTATTTGTGATTTTTTTTGTACAAAGTTTAATAACCGTTGCAAAAATGTCACCGAAGAAAAAGCTGCAAAAAGACAGCCATAAGAGATTAAAAATAACCGTAGAAATGAAACGTAAAATCATTGAAAAGCGAGAACGAAGTGTGAGCGTGGCTGACCTAGCACGCACATACAATCGGCCTACATCAACGATTTGCACTATCCTCAAGAACAAGGACAAGATTAAGGAGACAGATGCTTCAAAGGGAGTGACAAGAATACCTACTCAACGGTTACGTATTCTCGACGATGTTGAAAGGTTGCTACTCATATGGATAAACGAAAAGCAATTGCATTTGTGAGAAGGCGAAAGTGATTTTCGCCGACCTCGTTAAGAAGACGCCAGGATTATCAACGGCCGAAGAAGAAGAAGCATTTAAGGGAAGCCGTGGGTGATTCGCGAAGTTTAAGAGAAGAACCGGCATCCACAGCGGTGTAAGGCAGAGTGAAGCAGCAAGCTCCGACACAAAGGCAGCAGAGAACGTCAACTGCGACTTCAAGAAGCTCGTAGATTCTGAGGGTTACCTGCCGCAACAGGTTTTTAATTGTGACGAGACGGGTCTCTTCTGGAAAAAGATGCCGAAGCGAACCTATATAACAGCAGAGGATAATGCATTGCCCGGCCATAAGCCAATGAAAGACCGTCTCACTCTATTTTGTGCCAATGCAAGCGGCGATTTGAAAATTAAACCGCTGCTTGTTTACCATTCAGAAACTCCACGAGCCTTCAAGAAGTGTAAAGTCCGGAAGAGCAGGCTAAATGTGATGTGGAGGTCCAACAGCAAGGCTTGGGTGACACATGACCTTTTTACTGATTGGATTAATGAAGTGTCTGGTCCTTCTGTGAAAAATCTTTGCTTGAGATGAAGCTGCCACTCCGTGTTTTGCTTGTTATGGAAAACGCTCCTGCCCATTCTCCAGACCTACAAGATGACCTCCTTGAAGAATTTAAATTCATCAAGATCCAGTTTCTGCCTCCCAACACCACTCCGTTACTCCAGCCTATGGACCAGCAGGTTATTTCTAACTTTAAGAAGCTGTACACCAAAGCACTCTTCGAGCGTTGTTTTGAGGTGACTGAAGGGACCAATCTCACTCTCAGAGAGTTTTGGAAATATCACTTCCACATCGCTGCCTGCCTCAAGATGATTGAAAAGGCATGGGAAGGGGTTACCAAGAGAACCCTCACTTCTGCTTGGAAGAAGCTTTGGCCGGAGAGTGTTGTCGAATGTGACTTTGAGGGGTTTGAGATAGTACTTGTGGAGCCTGTAGTCAACGAGATTGTGGCTTTGGCCAAGACCATGGGGCTGGAGGTGGATAACAATGATATCGATGAGCTTGTGGAAGAACACAGCCAAGAGCTGACCACCGAAGATCTTATGGAGTTGCATTGTGTTTCACAGCAAGAAGTTTTGGAGGAGAGTTTGTCAGAGGAGGAGAAGGAGGTAACAGCAAAGCAACAATCTTCTGGCGCAATAAGAGAAATGCTGAAAGCATGGGAAACTTTTGCATCGTACATTGAGAAGCATCACCCTAATAAGGCAGTGGCTATGCTCGCTACAAATTTATTTAATGATAAGGCTGTGTCGAATTTTCACCAAATTTTGAAGCGTCGGCAAAAACAAATGTCTGTAGACAGCTTTCTAGTAAAAAAGAATTAGACATGTATTATAAATAATAAACTAATTATTTCGATATTTTTTTGTTTTCTGCAAATCGAATTGGCATTCCAGGTTGGTTCATTCGGCATAGAAGAAAAGATGAAGATGATTCAAGCTCCTTAACAATGTATATATAATTTTCTTTGAATAAACGTTATACGTACATAAAGTTTTTTTAGTATTTTTTTCTGCATGGAACGCATTATCGTATTTTACATTAATTTATATGGGAAAAATTGTTTCGCCTAACGAGTGTTTCGCATTACGAGTAAGATTCTGGAACGAATTATGCTCGTTAAGCGAGGTTCCACTGTATATTAATTAACCTATTATGAGAAAAAGTAAAATCTTATTAAAACTGGTGAGACTGGGTAAGTTTAAGAAGTCACGGCAGTTTGAAAACAAGGCAAAATTGCCCCTGTGCTTAATTAATTTAACACCACGCCATTAAGAAATATAAGAGAATGGAGTTAAAACTCCGCCGTTATTGACCTCGGCTTTAGGTAGAGATGAGTGGTTAGCTTCTTGCTTCAGCCGCTTTATCGCAAGTACCCATTGGACATGAGACTGGGGGGGCACCAGGGACGGTCCGGAAGCTGTGGAGTAAAGAGACGATTTTGACTCTGCCAGAATTGAACCGCGGGAGTCCAGCCGGTAGCCCATTGTGCCGAATGAGTTATCCCGGTTCTCAAATTTAGATGAAAGCATATAATATAAGTGTTTTTAATGAAAAATCGCTCAATGACTTCAATTTAAAATTAAAAATGTTGTTAATTAATACTGAAACATTTTGCAGAAGCTGTACAGTGTTTGTCAGTGACCAGAACGCACATTTGGACACAGCGTTGATAATAACTTAAATAATAAAGAGGAAACTCTGATTTTGTAAAATATTTCATCATCGAATAAGAGTTATTTCATTTTTCCATTAAAGTATTTGTAGAATTTTTCATTTATAGTAAGCTTTCATCTTCCTTTCAAACTGCCACGGCTGTATACATTTTCCTATTTGGACCCATGTTAGTAGGACTTTTATTTTACTTAGACCTGTTTGCCAATTATGCACCGACGAATTTTGGAAAGCTCCTTTAGCATCATTCTGTATATGCAAGTTATGAAGGTACTGTAGCCTGTAGAGCAGTTACTGGATAGTGACGTCGGAACAAACAACGAAACAACATCCTCTGCTAGGTAAAAGATACTTAAAGAGCAATTATATGAAACCGTTACCAAGTAACGCATTCGCAAACAAACACGTTTCCAAGGAAACCGTTAGAGTACAAAACTAAACGATGTTTTCTATGCGATCCGTGCCGAAATGTTAAAAGCAGGGGACAGATTTCGAAAAAGCCTGTACTGACAGAGGACTTCTGTGTAGTGCAAAATGAAGAATTTTCAATAACATGTTATAATATGCGAAATATACACTTGACGAAAGGCAAAGCGTATTCATAAGAGACAAATTTATCTTCTCGTCAGAGAGGATGTTATATAAGGACTATTATCGTAAGAGTTCAGTTAGAAAAAAAATCTCTGGATGTGAGCCTCAAAGGGTCTGATGCCAAGAACTGATTGCGGTAAACCGCCAGTCGTCAAGTATCTCTAACTCTGACTCTCTGAAGTTAGTCTACCCGTGTGGAGGCGGGGTCGAATACTTCCGCCGTGACCCTCCCAGTCGTAGGAGGCGACGAAAAGGGAAGTCTCAAAACTGAAACAATAAGATATGGTCGCGAGAGCCAAGGGACTCGGACCCGAGAAAGACTGCGCTGGCAAGGCCCAGCAGCATATATACAAAAGACAGACCTGTCCTCTCGTCAGAGAGGGCGCCCCAAAAAAACGAGACCGTAACTGTCAAACAGTAATAAATATCTGGTCATGAGCCTTAGGCGGGGCTCGACACCAAGACTTACTGACTGACCGTCAGTCACAATGTGACTTTGACGAAGTTAGTCAGTTGTAAGGGAGTCTGCGCAGAGAAGGCTTGGTCAATGCAGTTGAAGAATATCCATTGTTAAGATCCGTTACCAGGAAACGACTAGTGAAAGCAGGATGAAAATCTTAGTGTGTGCTGTAAGGATTTGTTAAGTGTGGGAAATAGCGATAGTGTTATAGCTATTTGTAGTTATGACCTATAAGTGGCCAATAAATCCAATCTCAAATCCAAAACCCCGTCGAGAGTCACTCTAACACGTGACAATAAGTACATATTTAAGAACTGCGATTGTAAGAATATATGTCTTTCGTTCTTTGTTGCAGGTGAGACAGGCAAGATTTGTGACATTAATAATATCTTTTGTATAAAAAGAAATGAATATTTTTTGTTATCCCTGAAGGCACATTGGGTCACGAAGAAGGATGCCCTGAACTGTCCCTGCCTTTCAGGTTGTGAGGACATTCAAATCGATACAATCCTAAGAAGAGACCAAGAAATCGTAAAGTGAGTACGACATTACACAGCACGGCAGGTGGAATCAAACATCTTCGAATAGCTAACATCTTTATGTTTCTTTATGTTAATTATTTGTATCTGCATGTGTTACACAGCGGGGAAAACGCAGCAGAATCCTCAGTTGAGCTCAAACTTCTTTACCTACCTTCGGAGAAATACAAACGCAGCGTAGTTCGCAATAAACTGGATCTCGTGGGTAAGTTGTTCCTGTGTACGACTGTTATCACCACGGCATGAAAAAATATAAGATGCATGAGACAGAAATAATCAGTATATCTATCGACACTGTATGAAGGTGAGAGGCATAGCTTAAAATTCCGGCCGCTGAACTTCCACGAAAGTAAGATATTAATGATATCTGTTAGTCAGTCTTCGACAGTAAGGCTAGGAATACACACAGCAACATCGGACGTACGGAAAAATGTTGTACGATTTTTTTGCCGTACGACCTCCTTTTCACACTAGAGCGACCAAATACATTTCTTTGTTCTCCGACTGTCGTACGGTAGATGTCGCATGTCATCAAGTATGAAAGCTAAGACTACACATTATATTCTACTACTTGATGCGACATGAAGCGTACGGACGTCGTGCGACCGATGTCGCTGTGTGTGTTCCTAGCCTAATATTGTATTCAGAATCCTGTTGTATTGGGGCACCATTTTAAATTGTAAAGTATCCTCTCTGTAATGCAAGAAAGTCAATCCTTCCTTAAAAGACACTAAAATATATTTAATTCAGTAAAAAGTGTTTGTTAAATATTTTCAGATGTCATTCATTTTGTATATTCCTTGTCATTGCTACATGTTTCGGCTTCACCTGGGCGTTCACCAGGCAAAACTTATTCTGGGGAGACCACTGCACTGTACACTTTGTCCTTAGTGCCCTAAGGCACATCATTAATTTTCTTCATAGGATATTTTAATTCTATGTTTTTAGCGGCCGTTACAGTGTTCCTGTTCAGTGTGTCGTTCAGTTTAGTTGTTTGTGTGTGGTGCTGTTTGTTCCTTGTACTTCCTTGAGTACAAGGAACAGACAACACTAGACACACAACTAAACTGAACGACATACTAAAAAGGAACACTGAAACGGCCGCTAAAAGAGATAGGATGAAAACATCCTACGACGTAAATTAACAAAAACAACGATGTGCTGAGGGTACTAAGGACAAATTGTACAGTGCAATTGTCTCCCCAGAATAAGTTTTGCCTGATGAAGGCCCATGTGAAGCCGAAACATGTAGCAATGACAACGAACGTACAAAATTAATGACATCTGAAAATATTTAACAAACACTTTTTACTGAATTAAATATATTTTAGTGTATTTTAAGGAAGGATTGATTTTGTTGCATTACAGACAGAATACTTTACAATTTAGAATAGTGCTTGACAGTAATGGCAAAGAGCAGAAATTCGTTAATTTTCCCATCATTTGAAGTTCGCTCGTTCATCACGTGTACAATGTTCACGATGTGCTTAGAGCAGACATTGGCCAGGGAGCGATATCGTGTTGACTTCCTATTGGGCTACGGCCGGGGAATTACCTGTGGGTGCGGTTCACCCGATAATATCACTCGGAATCGAATTTCATGTGTAATGGAACCTGTCCTGGAACTCCAAACATCCTGAACAGACTTGAGAGGTGCTGTCACGGCCAGTGATAAGCGCTCGTGCAGGAAAAGTACGTGAGGTAGAGGCCGAAACGGAATTCGAAACTTCTCTCTTGAGGGATATGCACATTTCGTAGCTCTGATGTGCAAATTGATATTTTCTCCTAACGTGAAAATAAATAATAGAGAAAACACTTTATTTCTTAGAAATTATTAATGTTTGTTTTTCTTGGATTAAACACAATGGGGATTTAATGGGAAGCTCAGGGCTCTACGGTTTGCAGCATCTGCATAATTCGTTTCAAAATCACAACAATGGTCGATTAGAATACACTGTTTGAACAATTTTAAGGGACTTTCAGAAAATAAAAAGGGGGGGAAAAGATCCTCTTATTTATATAAGATCTAAAAGTTTTTGACGATGATACATCAGTATAAATATTGTGTCTCCCCCATGAACTTCTGAATGGCTGAACTTATCTTCATAAAATTTGGTATGTATATCATGGGGTCTGAGGACATCTCAACGGCGTACTTCTTAAGTCTCTCCCACCAAACTCTGTCTCTATGTGTATCCCATTATTGCTGCTACGTTACGGCTCGGTAAACAGGTTGCAGCGGCAACGAATACACACGCAAAAGTAAAAAGAAAAAAATGTTGGACGCGTTTTTTTCTATGCCGTCCGTGTATTATCAAGGAAATTAAGCGATTAGTTCTTTCCAGAACTTCTTGTTTAAAATTAGTCATTTGAAGTTTTCACTAAAAGTCGTCAGTAGGTTTCGATTATCGGCATCAATCACCTATCACGAACCCACTTTATACATATATACAGGGTGTCCCAGGAGGAATGGACCAAACTTCGGGAGGGTGTTCCTTATGCTAAAGTATGCCGATATAACCCAAAACACCTATGTCCAAAGTTGAACGGTTACGGAGATAATGGCCAGAGAAGTGTCAAACTTTGACCGGCGTTGCACACTTGTTGATTACAAAATACATATTAAAACTGGCAGGAATATGTGGATTCTGTAATGTTAATAAAGTACGTAACATCAAACTAACTTCTGAGTGACGTGAAGCCATAAAATTGAAGTACAAAATACTCGCTCGCCATGTCATAATTGTCCTTAGGGTTTCCAAGCACTATACATGACACATGAATGGCAAGCGCTGACGTAATATGACTTGACTGCGCGTTCTGATAAAGCCAACTACATAAGTACGGCTAGGGTGAATCACGGCACTCAAGGACAAACATAGATAAGGCCTCTCAGCTGACAGGTACAGTGCGTGAACCCGCCAGAAGACCACACTTTTCTTGGGCCATTATCTCCGTAACCGTTCAACTTTGGACATAGGTGTTTTGGGTTATATCGGCATACTTTAACATAAGGAACACCCTCCCGAAGTTTGGTCCATTCCTCCTGGGACACCCTGTATATAATACGTTCGTATAAACGAACGTCTTTGTGTATCTCCAAACTGTTCCTCAAAATTTGATGAAATATAATATGACTGATGTGTACACAACGTTAATAGGCCATTTTGACTTACATATACACAGTTGGTCTTTTTAAAATTCATGTCAAATTTTCTGTACACGTTTCGACAGATATTTAAATTTGTTGGAGGAGACTGCCGTGCTTGCGTTTTTGTGGTACTAATACTCAACGTGCAGTCCCATCTACGTACCCGTGTATTCGATTTTGCTGGGTTACTCTTCGTGTTGTGTGTCTAGACGAGGGTTTTCATGATCCTGTAACGTAACTAATCTTTCTCGCCATTCAGAATTTGGTGTAATTATTATATGACAAGATTTCGTATGACATTAGTTATCCACTTTGATATTTAGTCACATTAACCCCTTATAAACCTTAGTTTATATCCATTCAGTTTCAAACATGGCACGATGAGAGGTTAGTGCCCGGCTTCACTTATTTTTAAAGTTACCCCCAACGAAATAGCTAAGGCCCCCTTTTATAGACGAAGATGTGGGCTGGGGATCTTGTCCTGATTTGCCGGTATGCAGACAAGACCTGTCAGAAAGAAACCCCGGTCGTCAGTTTGAAGAACTGACACATATACAACCTCGAGGTTCGTCAGCTTGGTGATCTGGGTGTTTCATCACTATTTGTTGTACCGTCACGTTACAATGAGCCTATAACATGATTGCAAGCCGCACCCTGTGGAAGTAATAAAGAATGAATTAATTGGTTCCCGTTTGCATGTCTCCAGCGCACGTAAATACGGATGTGGCTTCATAAACGCAACAAATGACAATAAAGTATAAGTCAAAGTTGTCCCTGTGCTTAATTAATTAAGCACTATGCCATGAAGAGACGCGGAAAGGCATGTATAGCAGCGCTGGTGCGTAAAATGGAATACGTTCAAACAGTTTGCAGTGTGTGGTGTGTGTGGAAACTCACAGGAGAATTCTGAAATTGTGACACCTCGTCTTTCGCAATTTTTTTTGGTCAACAATTTGAATAAGAACATCACTCACTACAGATGGCCCACCACTTCCCTCTTCATAGCGATCGTTTGTTCGCCCGCGCATCTTCGAACATTCTACACCATTGTCTTACACTTCCTTAACTCATTATACGTATTTTGACAGTAAACCGCGCATAATTCACGATGGATTTCCGCAGCACTCATGTTTTTAGCGTGAAGAAAGTGGATGACAGCGCGAATTTATCAGCGGGCAGAATTATCAATCCCAGGAAAACATCATAACTCACCCTGTAGAAACAAGAACAAACACCACATGACCAGTTATGTGATGGTTTATAAGGCAATGAGTCGTGACGCTACTCCGCATGCGCGAGCTCTCCCCGGCTCCTACATTAGAAGCCTAAAATAAAAGGTTACATTCCGAATAGCCCTCTTAAATATCTCACCCACATTTTCACACGGTATATTACATTTAAAGTAAATTTATTGTTTGCATATTCTCACGTTTATATTTACGTATTTCACAATTTGACCATATGATATATGTACATCCAACTGGTTAATGCCATTGAACAAGGGACCAATGTTCTATTAGAATGTATGGCGTAACAATACAAAGGGATGATGTTCAAGTGAGTATACCACCTGAAGATGGTCCAGAAATAGGATCGAAACATATAGTAGGTATAAGCAAACACCATTAATACTATATATTTGCGGTGATAGTATTGTAATGTGTATAAAACACAACAGGAAACTAAATCAACTATGTTCATTTGAGTTTCACACTTAAAAAAATCCTCAACTTGAAATGTTCCTCAGCATCGCAGACAGAGCTCCACATTTTGTGTGTTTCAGTGAAACTGTAATGTACGTGCATACTCCGTAGGGTGCGCAGTTTCGGCAGGTGCAATGAATGCTAATGTTTTGCTCCAACTCGCGTATTGATACTGCTGAAGTCTGCGTCCCAGCCGCGGGGATAGCACTCCAACGTATTCGTGAGGTCTCGTGTTCAAATCTCGGCCGAGAGAACGACTGTCCTGAGGGATCCCGTGGTTTCCCTCAACCCTTTCCAACAAATGCTGGCATAGTGTCTTAAATTAGTCCGCGATCTTTGCCGCCCATATCCTTACAAATTAATTTTTCACGGCCATTCGACGTTACATAATTTGAGCTACAGACATCATCGGTAAATAAACAAACGTTAAAAACAAGTTGTCTCTGTGCCGTGAAGACGTATGGGGGAGTGGAGGTATAGCTCAGTTTTTCTTTACCTTGGCAGAAGGCGAAGGTGAGTGGTCAGCTTCACGCTCTAGTCGCTTTACCCCCAGGAACAGAACCCATGGTACCAATCGGACAGGAGGCTGAGTGGGCCCCAAAACCACTCTGGACGCTGTGGAGCAGAGAAAAATATCTTTGCACTTTCCACGAATTGAACCCCGGCCGTTCAGCTAGTAGTTCTACCCACTGAGATATAAATGAGCGATAACATGAATGAACACTGATAACCGGGAGAGAGCTGAAAATGCCTAGATGATGCCTTGAGACTCATTCTGTATATTAAGATATATGTAATACCAGGAAGTGGCGTACTTTTGCATGCCGGAAAAGCGAAGAACTCGTCCCAGAATCCTTGCAAACCGAGTGCCGGTAGAATCCTGCAGTCAGTAACATAAAGTCTATTTTGTATTACATTCAGGCAGGGCAAAATCGCTCATTATACAGTGAGTGTCAAGAGTACGTGCACGAAGAATGTGCCGACACTGATGGTAATTTAGGGCACGGTGCATATGCCAAGATTGTCACGACGATTAAAATATAAATCTAAGTTATAAGTAGAACTAGGATTAAATTCTATCCACTGCAACAATGTTTTAACAACAGAAAATAAAGAATAGTGTTACTTTAAAAACATATTTTAAATACTATTGTTTAAACCTTCCAGGACAACGGATGCACATAATTCAAGCGAAGCATTCCTTTTGAGGTGTTTTCCACCTTCTGATCATTTGCTGGAACGTATAAAGGTAAAGGTAACGCTATCCCTGTAATTAGGCTTTGGAGGCCCATAAGGTTGTGAGACGTCGAGGCTCCCACATTTCCTAGAAAATCGGCTCATAGATGTAGGTGAGGTTGTCAGTCTAACGCCCCGGCCGCATTTACCCTCAGGAATATTCCTGATACACATTTCTGTTAGAGACTGAGTTGACCCCAGGACCAAAGTGCGGCTGGAAGGATTAGGTCAATTGAAAAATCCCGTGACCTCATCGGGAATAAAACCCGCGACCTTCCGGCTTGTAACATAGTGCCTCAGCTAACTACGCTACCGCGTGCCCCGGCCGAAACTTGTGCAGGATTTATTTACTGTTAAAAACATTGTTGCAATTGATGGAATATAATCCTGATATTACTTATATGCTAGAGACATCAACGGCTGAGGACCATGCCTATTATATGAGTAAATATAGGAGCTGCAATATGTGGCACTGGACGATCCGGCAAGCTCTATTATCCGGAAACTAATTAGCTGTGAATACAATGATTAAAAGGGCGAAATATTGGCGTCATGTTGGTTTCCTTAGATCATGTGTACACCCAGTTACGTACGTTGCGATGGCAAGAGAGCAGAATGTGCGGTAGGATATCAAGTGACAAATTAAATTGTTAGGTCTGTCAATGAGGTTAACAGGTACACTAAGAAGCACATTTGGTACTTGTATAACGTTCAAATGTCCGGAAATTTACTATATCCGTGTTGAAATATGGGTAACCCCCATGTCGGAATTTGGGTGACAGCTCTCAATTCCGACAATTTGACAATATTTTATTCAGTTCCTTTGTACCCCGATGAGACAGCAGATATCAGAAACATTTCTCTTTCCATTAAATTAATTCGATTTCCAGCTTTTTGTGACTGCATCGCCTCAATTACAACAATTTGGAATATGGGTCATGTACCTTGTGTTAAGTATTGGCTGCTTCCTTGTTCCAGTGTCAATGGGAAGCGCTGTCGCTCTGTTCTTTGGGGCCAGTCTGCTCAGTTTTGTGGAGATCATTTACTACTTCAGTCTGAGGTTATGTCGACCGCAGCGCGTCCAGGAGGCATCCTGTGCTACTGCAGTGCGCACGCATCGACGGATCAGAGCGCCAATGATATTACGTCATACCCACCTTGCTCATGATCCTGGTCAAAAGCGTTTCCGTACTTTTATGTAAATCGAAGAGTCATAATCGTATTTATATTATCTGCTACGGAACTCTATCCTAAGCCACTGGGATTCAGTCCCACATCCTCACACCATATTTATTTTAAGATCCAATTCAGCATTATCCCCAAATCGAAGCCTACGTCCTCGAAAAGATCTCTTCACATATTACGACTAAAATTTTCTTCACGCGTCCCGTCTGCTTCATTCTCTTTGATTAGATTTCTCGAACAATATTTGGAAGAGCACAAAGTTTGAATCTTCGCATTAAGTAATTTTCTCCATTCTCCTTTTACTTCATCCATCATAGGTCCAAATATTCTCATTATCATTTTGTTCACTGTAATTAACATTTTAAGGAGTGGAAGATGGCCACATCCAAACCTCTTTAACTGTGGCTATGTTGAATGAGGGAACTATGTAATCCAGAAAAGGTTCACGGAACATGTATCAGCAAGGATTTTTTTCATATCTGTGTCATCACATTATAATGGGTCACTTAAAAATATATGGGTCTCATTATGATCTGTAAATTTTATTCAGTATATTTGTCTAAACCGTATATTTAACTAAATACAAGGCAAAGGAAAAATGCATGACTTTTTAGAGAGCAAATTCCGTTATGAATACAATGTGGGACACGAAGACTTGGCACCTAATTAGTTCTTCCAACAGTACTGTAGATATGTTCTGCAAAGGTAAACGTCAAGACTGTGGATGAGTACAAACACATTTGGATAATCTCTGTATTTCAAGCTGAAACACACTAACAAACCAATAATCTGTCCCATGACTTATTTAAGGTTACAACTAATGTTATAAGTTCATATCATATTACATGATATGGTTATAACAGGATAACTGTGAACCCTGGACAGGAGGGGAAGATATCTTCACTTTTTTAAAGTTATTACCCCATCATTTACATTGAGGGACAGAATAAAACTGCCATCAGAATAAGTATAAAGACCAACCCAATATGAGGTCTTGGGAGGTATGCTGGCTCTTCAATTTTACCTTTTTATGCAATATACACATTGATATAAGCTACATTTTTGACAGCATTTACCTGTTGATTCCAATTCCTAATTGTACTGATTCCCTTCCTCTGATGTGCGCCATATGTCTGCCAAACAAATTAATTTGCTGCAGTTTCACACTATTCTTATTGCGATGTATATGGTTCTCACATTTGAGAACTGTTACTCAAGATCCTTATCAGCCAGTTTGCAAGAATACTTATTCAGCTCTGTGACAGAGTTACATGTCACTTTTTTAATGCTATTGTAAAGCTGGTACTGGATTTAGTTCTCCTAGTGGTATCACAATTTGTTTTAATGGTTCAGTGACTTGGTGATAATAGTAAAATTAATATGACACACTCCTCACATGATGTACTTTTTTATTTTTAAATAATATCAGGTCTAGATATATTTGAATAAACAAAGTGGTGTCTTTACAAAACAAAGAACAGTTACTTATTCATAGTTCGCTTCCATGATGATCTGCAGATTTCCACATGTTCTGAACACTTTTTATATTTGTACTGGCAAGGCCCATTAATAAAAGATCATAGACTGAAGGTATTTGAAAATGGGATATTGAGGAGAATATTTGGACCAAAGAGGAACAAATTAATAGCAGGTTGGAGAAAATGTCATAAATAATAGCTTATAAGTTATACTCTTTGCCAAATTTAATTAGAATCATCAAGTGAAGAAGGTCCAAATGGGCATGGCATGTGTCATGAATGGGGGAGAAGAGGAACGCATACAGGGTTTTCGTCCTCATCCACACTTGAGATAAGCATCCTTGATCAGTGCTGTATGTAGTATGTACACTTGTCAGCTGTGGGATAACTTTGTCTTATTAATTGTTTTTCCATATAATAGGTACCTGCAGTCTGTATCATCTTGCCAGTGGATAAATTACCAATATTTTCTTCCAAAATAGTCATTAAATTTTATTTTTAAAGTGGAGATGAGGCATATTCTGATCAGGGGTTTGGAAAATAGAAATACCTGAATGAGAAATATTATGACTGAAACAAAATTTAGTACAGATCAAGTCATTTTCTCTTTCCCTAGTGTAAATATCTTCCAGACTGTTTTCTGCTTCTTTTCTTGAGAGTGCTGTTTCATATTTAGGCTGTGTGTCTGGAAAAGCAAAAATATCAATGCATTATTCATCGTAAAGTTGTAACTGTCTGAATGTGTAAGAAAATAAACGAAATGGAAAACTTGAAATTACTGTTTACATTTACATTTATTTATCATTTCATGGATCAAATCATCTACCCGTAGGGCTGGATATAAAACATGTCACATATTACAAATGACTACACATCATTCAGCCTTGACCCAATAAAATATAAAATCAAGCCTGAGTCAGAATAGCTCAAGTTGGCAGGACAACACACATAGGTCATGGAAAAACCACAATCAAATTCACACCTTGCCATTCCACACACGCTGGCAAGCCATATCATCCAAACAGTTACATTATTCATTCATTCATGAGTAATCTGTCAGACGACAGGTCCACAGTCTCTTCCAAAACAGTTCCTCCACTTGATGTGATCTAGAGCTGTCTCCTTCAAATGAGAATATCCTCTTCTGTCCCCAAGGTCATCCAGCATCTTCTTACGTCTTCTTCCTCGTCTTCTGGTCACTTCTATCCGCCCCTCTATCTTTCCTTTAATAACTTCTTTTAGAAGGCAGTTACTGCATAAGATACGACCCATCCAATTAGCCTTCCGATTTCTTAACTTCAGAGCAATAATTCTGTAATTACAAACAATCTTCTTAACAACACTCCTCACTACACTTTTATGCACCACTATTGCCACACCTCTTTCAGCCCGTTCACCTCCAGAATAATACACTGTATAATCACCACTTCTTATTTCACCTTGTCCTTTCCACCACACTTCGCTGACACCTAAAACAGACACCTCATTCTTCTGCATTTCCGTTTTCAAATTCTCCAATTTGCCTGCTTGATTCAAGGTCCTTACATTCCATGTTCCAATCTTGTACATGTGATGTTCCTTCTGATCTTCGCACTTTTTCTTGTCATAACGCATGCATGACATTTCCTCTAGAAACACTCCCCCCTCCCCAGAGATCTGACTGGGGGAGTAGTTTACCTCCGGATTGTTTTGTCTCCAGAGGAAACATCTCGCATATATGGTATCTCTGCTTTTGGAAAGAGACTATCCAGGAAAAGTGATAATGTCGTAGTTTTTCCATTTGCTTTCTACATCGCACTACAACAGCCGTTCAAACCACTCTGGTCATGCCTGTTGCTATATGAACTTGAACCATCTCGAGCATCATTTGCTCTGTGCTTCAAGTCGCTGCTGATGACGCTGCTTCCAGCATCGGTTTTTGGTGTCTCTCTTCGTCTGATGCCTACCCTTTGACCTGTCCAGCAAGGGAGGCCCTGCCAGTAGCTACACTACCGCTGGTATAGCTCTCAGGGTCCTTGGCATACTCAAACCCCCTCACCACGATAAGGTGGAGCCACCAACGAGAGGGAGTTACATTATAAAATATTAAAATTCATAACAAAAACAGACATCATACATTATTATTATTATTATTATTGGAGGGGGTGGGTTTCCCCATGCACCGCAACTAATAGTCTATTGTACGTCCCCCTTTGATATTCTACCAGGCTCCATACCCTGCCGGTACTGGTGCTCACTATCAGCCCCGTTCAGCCAGCAAGGCTGGCTGCGGTACCCAATGTTTGCCCATCTAGTGGAGGCATTGGAAACTACTTGGGCAGGAAACTTTTTACCTAATTTAGCTCATACGTCTCCTAGAGACATGAGGATCTTTTACGTGCCGTAAATCTACGACACGGGACCCACGGCTTAAAGTCCCTCCCGGAGGACTTGTTCCCTGAATTTTTCCACCCTTAAAAATTCCACGACCTCCGCCGGGTTTGAACCCGCGTACCTTGAGTCATGAGGTGGGAACGTTACCCCTAGACTACGGAGGCTGCTGACATCATACATACTACTACACTTACACCAAGCAAGTCTCAACAATGTATAATTCACACATAGACCATTTATTAACTCTTAACTTTTGAGCCACTTGCATGCTCGACAAATTCATCAATAGAGTAAAATGCATTACTTTTAATAATAAATATTATAATAATAATTAAAAATAATTTTTTAAAACAAACTTAAATTGCTTTTTATCATTTTTAAAACTGTGATATTTGATGGCAGAGAATTAAATAGCTTGACACCTGAACAATACACCCCTCTCTGATAGGATAAATATATCAAAGTATAAATGAATGGTTTACTTCCAATCTTTTATCTTTAAGTGTAGAAAAGACCCAATTCATGCAGTTTGTAACGAAGGCTAATACGCTACTTGAATTAAATATAATGAACGGAAATAACAAAATAACTAATGCGTATAATACTAAATTCCTCGGATTAATACTGGATAATATTCTCTCATGGAAGGTTCATATAGACTTAACTGTAACTAAGCTAAGCTCAGCCTGCTATGCAATTAGAATAATAAAGCCTCTCCTGTCCCAGGAAATAGTAAGAATTGTATACTATGCTTATTTTCATTCGATCATGACCTATGGGATAATATTTTGGGGAAATACTTGTCATGGTGACTTCATTTTTAGATTACAGAAGAAAGCTATAAGAATAATTAAGGGGATTACAAGTAGAGAGTCATGTAGGAAACATTTAAGAGAACTAAAAATATTAACACTAAAATCACAATATATTTATTCACTCTCTTTATTTGTGATCAATAATAGACATTATTTTGAAACAAACTCTGCCATTCACAATGTTAATACTAGGGCAAAACATGATTTACATCAACTGCTATCTCAACTGACAGTTTTTCAGAAGGGGGCCTATTATGCCGGAATAAAGGTGTTTAATGGCTTACCAGCCACAATAAAGGAGATACTGCAAAATGCTGAACAATTTAAATTGGTATTAAAATTTTTTTTATTTCTTCAGTCATTTTATACCATGAATGAATACTTTAACTATAAGGATTAAATGTAATATTATATTATATTTTTAAGATACAAGATTTAAATCATAATTGCAATATGACTGAATCCGGAACCAATTTTAATGAATTGTGAATAAAATGATTTATTTGTATCTATTAGTACGATAAGCTGTTTGTATATTATGGGACCTTGTCCTCAAAGATATTTTAGATACCTTAAATTGTACTGATGAAATTTAAGTTAAATAGGTGGCATTATCATGTGNCGGAATAAAGGTGTTTAATGGCTTACCAGCCACAATAAAGGAGATACTGCAAAATGCTGAACAATTTAAATTGGTAT
The DNA here is from genome assembly GCF_002891405.2 of Cryptotermes secundus. Taxonomy (NCBI): domain Eukaryota; kingdom Metazoa; phylum Arthropoda; class Insecta; order Blattodea; family Kalotermitidae; genus Cryptotermes; species Cryptotermes secundus. The sequence goes on from NW_019723905.1 coordinate 681,694, forward strand.
TAAAATTTTTTTTATTTCTTCAGTCATTTTATACCATGAATGAATACTTTAACTATAAGGATTAAATGTAATATTATATTATATTTTTAAGATACAAGATTTAAATCATAATTGCAATATGACTGAATCCGGAACCAATTTTAATGAATTGTGAATAAAATGATTTATTTGTATCTATTAGTACGATAAGCTGTTTGTATATTATGGGACCTTGTCCTCAAAGATATTTTAGATACCTTAAATTGTACTGATGAAATTTAAGTTAAATAGGTGGCATTATCATGTGTTTTGCGTGTTTATAATTACTGTTATGATGGTGAATTGTTATTATGTGTATGAGGTTTTCTGTTATAACGTGGTTCTCTGGATGTTTTTAAACTACATTTGTATATTTGTACTTTCTGTACTCTGTTATGACACTATCCTTATGGACACTTAAACTATATGGATGTGTTCTATATCTGAGGCAATATCGCCAAATGTAGATATTGTGAACAAATAAAACATGAATGAATGATAGATGTGTTGAAGGCATATGAAGGTGGTCCTTCCTCATGGTACCAACGACATATACAGAGTTATTGGTTTGAAACTTGGCCAAATTATTAACAACAAATATCATCAATGAGAGCAAATACACACATGAGATTGGTAGTATGTCAAGCTTTTTAAATAAATCTCTACATGTATGAGTTGGGCACACTCCCATCATTATTCTTATTATTTTCCTTTGTATAACAAAGACGTTATGACAGCGGTCTCCATAGTCCAGGGGTAACGTTCCCACCTCATGACTCAAGGTACGGGGGTTCAAAAACCCAGCGGAGGTCGTGGAATTTTTAAGGGCGGAAAAATTCAGGGAAGAAGTCCTCTGGGAGGGACTTTAAGCCGTGGGTGCCGTGTCGTAGATTTACGGCACGTAAAAGAACCTCATGTCTCTAGGAGACCTCTGAGCAAAATTAGGCCAAGTTTCCCGCCCAACTAGTTTCCAATTCCTCCGGTAGATGGGGGAAGTATCAGGTACCACTGCCAGAAGAGGGGGGACCTCTCTGACAGAAAGGGACTAAAGTATTAGATACCACTGCCAAGTAGAGGGTAGAAACCTTGCTGGCAGAAAGGGACTAGGAACCCCTGCCAGAGGAGGGATGACCTCACTGACAGAAAGACACTAACTATTAGATACCACTGCCAGTAAGCGGTTGGAACATCGCTGGCAGAAAGGGGCTGATAGTAAGCACCAATACCGGTAGGGTATGGAGACAGTAGAAATTAAAGGGGGATGCACAATGGACCAGTAACCGGTCTAAGTGCATGGGGAAACCCACCCCCTCAATACGGAATATGGAAGGCCTTATGACTGTCTGATGTATTTTCCCAATATATTATTCCATATTTCACCAATGAATGATTATATGTATAATATACAGCATTAAGACTATTTATATTTAATATATAGGATAATTTATGCATTAGAAAACCAACTGTGCTCAACTTGTGAAGCAAAAAATCGATATGTCCCTTACAAGTTAGATGATTGACCAGCTGAAAACCGAGAAATTTTATTATATCTACTCCTTTCAGCTTTTTGTTAAAAAAGAATGTACATAGAGGGTAGCTCATAGCTGCTGTTGGGGTGAATTTTATTATTTTTGTTTTATCCAGATTTAACACTAATTGATTATTTTGAAACCACGAAAACATATGATTGAAAACAACATCTAATTTTGTTTTTAAATTATATTAGTCTTTATCTGAGCAAAGAATACTTGTGACATGGTACTTTTTGAAAAAGAAGTCATTTGGGCTGCAGAGCTAATCCGCATGTGGCGATGGAAATGAGAGTCCTATTTTTCATACCAGGAACTGAGCCTTGGCCATCCACTCCATAGCCTATCACTTCACTTACTAAACTACTATAGTTCCCGCACATGTACACCCATGCCCATTCCCATCAATACACAAACACAAAACTCCTCGCTGCTTAATCACAAATTGCTCTCCTCTGTATTAAAAACAGATATATGTTTAAACCAAGTTAAATTCATCATGTTTGTTGTGCTGATTATCTGTTTCAGTATGTGATAAATATTATGTATGGTATTAAATTGTGGACACAAAATTCTAGAACAGAATTTAAATTTCCACTGACATGTAACCTCAAATATCATGTATTTTGGTTTGATTAATATTCCTTTGTATTTTCTTCAATTAAATTGCAATTTAGACATTGAAGGTCATATTCAATGAAAACACACACAAGTTTATTCTGATCCAGAACCAGTGATTGAGGTTAGATCATCCTAATGGATATAACAGATTAGGTGTTTCCTACCCCCTCACATGAAGATGGAAACAGATTCAGTTTCTGAAACACTGTGTTCATCAGTGCCCTTTAGAATTCCTTATGATGAGCAAAGTCCAAAAACCCAGCATTCCCTAAGTTTATTCATGTCAGCAGCAAACAATCATGAAACTAGTGAGTGACAGCAACATTTCCATGTTACTTTTCTTGCTTTTCTAACAAGCTTGCATATCAGTTACACAATTTTATGCTTTCTCTTTCTTCTGCATGATCTCTCATTTCACTGCAACACCTCAGAATAGATCCCCTACTCTTTTTAATTGAATAATCTAGTTTCTCTCCCTTGTACATTGGGTTACACTATAGAAAATTATCTGTCACTAACCTCTGATTTTCTAAGTTCTTATGGTAACCAAACACATCATTTTCTAACTATGCATTATTTCCAAATTTCATTTTAAATTTGAGAGAAACCACATCAGAAGAATTATCAAAGTCATTAATTCTCTCTCCTATATTTACACTAATTAATATGGTTATAGTGGGTTGGAATTCAAGTCCCGGTAGAGTCAAGAATTTTCTCTTCTCCACGTTGTCCAGACCAGGTCTGGGGCCCACCCAGTCTTCTATCTAATGGGTACTGGCCGGGTTCTTTCTCTGGGGGAAAAGCGGCTGGTGCATGAAGGTGACTACTCAAGAAAATGTGGATCTCTACATCTACTCCAAATATGCCTTCATTGCCTAATGCTTAATTAGTTAAACACGGAGACAACTTTATCTCTTACATTGATTGCAAATCTGGATACAAGAATTCTGTATGATGTCACAGCTTTGTGATTAAACTTTAAGTTAAAAGAGGATTGTCTCAATTTTGTATTTTTTTCTTTGTGCTTTTTAATTTGTAGTATGAAAATATGATTTTAAGCAACATCAATATTTCAAAGCTGCATAATAGCTGGTATGTACATCCATGTCTATCACACAGAAAAGCAGATAGCAAAACAACTATGTGCTACAACTTTTGACTGCCATTTTTGTGATTGACATACTTGTTTTAGTGAAAAACAGCTTATTTCATAAATATTATTGAAAGAATTGAATATTTGTTGTGCATATTTATTTCATCCTCTGTCTTTTTGTTCACTTCCTATCTTCTCTGTCTTTATTCCTCGAAAATAAAACCTTTTGATAATGTTGGGACACAATGACGGTATATTTCAATGAGGGAAGACATCTGCTGTTAGGCAATGAAAACTAAATATGTTTCACAACATTGAACACATGATTCCACAATTGGGAATTGTTTGGAAGTGGTGTGTTCTATTGTATCTGGGCCAAGACTGTCAAGAATCTAAGGGCATAACTTGCACTTGGAGCCATGGGTTTGGTGTGAGACAGTCACCAGGCGGTAATGACATGAACAGGAGAGGACACTGATGTGATGCATTACCAAGTAATGACTAGTGAAGACAAATTCAGAAGACAGTGTGTGCTGTAGTGAGAAGTAAGGTAAAGTTGTCCCTGTGATCAACAAATTAAGCACTACGCCATGAAGGCATGTGGGGGAGTGGATGTATAGATCCACATTTTCTTGACCTCAGCACTAGATGGAGGTGAGTGGTCAGCTACATGCCCCTGAGGAAAGAGTCTCTGGCACCCACTGGATAGGAGGTTGGGTGGACCCCAGAGCCGGTATGGATGGCGCAGAGAAGAGAAAATTCTTGACCCTACCAGGACTCGAACACTGACCCCTCAGTCATCCAGCCCATAGCCAGTGGTTATACCAACTATGCTATGCCAGCTCCTTAATGAAAGGTAGTGTGTGTGAATTAGCAAGACCGCTGTAATTATTTGTACCTACGAATTATAAGTGTTCAATAAATCCAATTATTAATCCAAACCCCATGTCTAGTCACTAACACATGACAATATCTTTTGTTACCATTTATTTCAAGTCTATCAACTTTACTATCACGTGCACATGCATATTGTATTTTCTCCTCTCTCCTTTTTTTTTTTTTAAGTACCTGCAAAAAGATACCATTCCCTAGGCTATTACTATATATATCTTTCTCTCTACTTAGCTAGAAATATTATATTTTACTTTATGTATATTACATATTACTAAAAAACAGTATTCCAATATGCAAACACTGGCTTATGTAGGAATACCAGCAGACAAGTACAGGTGTATATAGGACAAATTAAATACATGATGATGGCTCAATAAGCCAAAACATGTAAAGAACTATGAATGCACAGTGTATCCATATTTCTTATAGTGGTTACAGAGCAAAATAAAGAACAAATCTCTACTTAGCTCTATGAGTTTCTTTTCTTGCGTTCATCTTGCATGTTTGTATCATCATCATTCCAAAAATGTTTCCTTCATTCCACATGATTAATTACTTCCTAAATGCTAACTACTGCTCTTCTAATTCCTGGTTTGTCTGAGAATTCATATTAATCCTTTGACAGGCCTAACACAGGGAACATACTTGAAATTATATGTCATTTATTTTGCTTCAAATAGTAAACCACAGCATAAAAATATATGTGAGTATGAAACCAGTCTGATAGCATTACAACATAATGAATTAGCTGAAATTACTTAGACCACTGCTGCTGGAGTCTGCAAATTAGATCACAAAGGAATAAAGATATAAGAAAATGACTGCAATACCCACATGTACAATGTTGTCCCTCAGCAGTGTGAAGTTCACAACCCTGGTATACAATATGAGCGTGTTGCTCACTATTATTCTCACCTTTAAATTTGGTTGCACATGTTGATTACAGGGCTGCATTGTCAGTATTTGAGCTCTGCCAGCAGCTTCATTGCATTCTTTCACAATCTTGTAAAACAAAAACACTCATAAGTATTCTAAAAAGAAACAATCAGGATAAACTGCCTAGTAAAGTAAATGATTATAGCCACACAAATACATATGAAGTCTAGTGGATGGATGACCAAGGAACCAGTCTTCAATTCCTGGCAGGGGCAGATTTTTCTCTTCTTCACAGCACTCAGATCAGCTCTGGAGCCCACCTAGCCTCCCATCCATTGGGTACCAGGTATCACTTCTACTGGGGCAAAGATGCTGGAGCATGAAGCTGACTGATTACCTCCATCTAGTGCTAAATTAAAGAATGCACGGAGCTATACCTACACTCACCCATATCCCTTCATGGTGTGGCACTCAGGGGTAACTTATCTTTACCTTTCAGAGATTTCCATTCCTATAGATGTGTTCTTATTATTGTATGAAGATCACATAAGTCCATAATCTAACAATAAAACAGTTAACTTGTGGGTCAGTGTGCTGGGCTTGGATGTAGATGGTCATAGGATCTAGTTCTGCTTAGCAATTTTTTATTCTTTCCAGCTGTAAGGATACTCGGGCACTGTCATTAGTAATTAACATACTGCTGCTGCTACTACCACTACCACTACTACTGTAGTAGTAGTAGCTGTAGTAACAGAGTAATAATAATAGTGGTAGTAGTAGCTGCAGCAGCAGTACTAACAGTAGCAGTAGTAACAGCATCTTGTAGAGAATTTGCAGTGTTAACTTAAGAACAGATTCTATTCACATTACAGTAGCAAGATTTCTACCCTGATGGTCGAGACTGCACCTTCCTCCTATATATTGATAATGATCTAAAAGACTATATTGAATTACTTCCCAGCAGACCATATCTACTGCCATATTTGTAACTGACAGTATTTCGTAAGTAATTCATAGGGATATTTATAATCTATTCTCTTAAAAGGTAAAATTGTCCCTGTGCTTAACTAGTTAAGCACTATGCCATGAAGACATATGGAGGAATGGAAAACTTTTTATTTCTAGCTCCAATCACTCATGGGTTATAGCTATTCCAGTGAAAGCCATGTTAGAATTTTCACACAATTGCCAAGTTTTTACTTTACAATCTTTACACTGTACTAAGCGGCATTTTGCTTTCAGATCACAAATTCCTGCAACCACCATGCTGGTTATTACAGAGTGCAGGAAATTAAAAATTATGGGGTTGGCATGTCCTTTAGTGGACAATGTTCATACATACAGAGAGACAGACAGCAAGGTGACTTCACAATATTCAATATATTTCATATACAGTCTCAGTTATTTTATCAGGAACTTAAGAAAGCCAGTGAGCATTTAAACAAATGTTTGGAGGGAGAGAGATGGATATATATTCTTTGAATATATGCTTCAGAAGAAATATATTTCTTCTGCAAAGAAGCCAACAAATCCAAAGAGAACAACAACAACAAAAATATAGGCAGCTATGAATAACCTGCATTGTCTGTCATAAAAAGAAGTTGCAGTCAACATATTTATCTATGTTTTTCTTTCTATATTTGTTTATTGAATGACAGCATTAGTAGCTCTGGCTATGTAAACATGAATGGAAGGATAATTATTGAATAGTGAATTTGAAAGGATGGAGAAGGAAGTGGCTGTGACATTTGCCTGGAAGGACTGAGGAAGGTCATTAAAAACAACATAACCTTCAGATACAATAACAGCCAGAATGGCTGTCCATAAGCAAAGGCGGTTAGTCAGCAGCTTTTCACTATGGTAGCCCAAGTTTGATCTCACCTCAGGTCATGTGTGATGTGTGGCGGGCAAAGTGGCACTCAGGCAGGTTTTCTATAAATATTATGGTTTCTCCTGCCAATTTTAATTACTCAAACTGATTCACATTATAATTAATCATCCTATCAACAGTGCTATATATCTTCGTAGTGAAAACGTTGTTAAATAACAAACACCACCGCCATTATTAAAATTCTGTTCTGATGTTCATCTGAGTTGGGTGGTGGTACTCCCTTTCTAATATTCCAGCCAAAGAATATCTGGACAGTCAAACACCATCTTGCAGCCAGTGCAATAGTTGTATATCCCTTACCTTCTGAAGTTGAACAAGTGTTTCAGACCAGACCCTGCGTTCAGTGTGATTGGATGGAAGACGTCTAATTATTGCCTCTACCAGCATTGGTAGTCTTGTCACCCGTTGCATGGGCAGGGTAAGGAATGTTTGCAATGAGAACCTCTGACAAGCAGGATGTGCTTCCAACATTAATACCGCATTTGTGAATTTATAGTTTGTCAGTCTGTAAGCAGAATAGGAATACCTGAATATAAATGGGAGGATAATATTAACTGGAGTACAAAGGAGTAGGATGTCAGGCTGTGGACTGGATTCATCAACTCATGATCAGGGTCAGTGGCAAGCTCTTCTGAACAAGGTAATGAGCCTTCAGTCTCCATAGACTGCTGCATGTTTCTTGTGTAGATTTGGCCAAGTTTATGTTCTTATGGCTCAGGAAAGAGTAAGCTGGCCTGAAATCCCACACCCTGAGGCATCAGTGCCTTTACTTCTACAGTTTACGTGATCCAATCATTCCTGTGTACCATGTGATTTCACCTTCCTCCAGTTGTTTGGAAAGGAAGCACTCTTGTCAAGGTAGCGAGATTTGGAGAGCAGTCTTTTGTTTGGCAGTGATCAGGAAAATTGGGTCACTAAATTTTTTTCAACTGGTCTTTCCAAATTGTGTTTGGATACTGATTCTGGCTATTAAGGGCAAGGGACCACCATATTGCAACAAGTAGCTCTTGGTGTTTGGGAATGTTTTAACAAGGGCTTGGGCTTGGGTTTATTTTGTATGTGTTTAGGCTTTCATTGCCACCATTGTGATTCTGTTCGATGTGTTAATGGGGTAACATTCTGAGTGGTTAATTATGTTCCTCTCCTGGGTTTTCTGTCTGGACCGACCAAAAGAACTGTTTGCTAATGTTGCAGAGTACTAGTCAGATTCTTATTATGTTATTATTGTTATGATCATTATTGTGCTGTGTGAATTCTTTTAGTGTTGCTACTGAGATACCAAATTTTCTTGGGTAATGCTTAAGCTTGGACACCCCAGTCCACCAGGGGAGCACTGAGAATGCAACAATGAAACCAGAGAAACATGCAGCTACCATCCCAAAGTAGTAGTAAGTAGGTAAGCGGGGAGAAGCTGCTTTTGGCTTCCAAAGAAGGACTTGGCTAGATGCATTTAGTTAGATAGATATAAAATAATCTAAGAAATTTTACATAATGTGCAGTGGAAAATTACATTTTTAAACTATCCTTTATGAAAGTGATTGCAACTACATCACTTCTAAGTAATATACTTCAAGAATGTTCTTATTATAAAAGTTTACATCAAACATATATTTCGACAATGGAAAAATGAACTACTACATTAGTGAGCATCATGAATGTTTTAAGTGTACTCGTATATAGTCTTATAAAAACATTTACGTATTGGTGGGCAGTGGTATACCTCCAATGATGATTCATTAAGAATCAAAACATGTTAGGTAACTAAGTGCTGAAGTGGTGAAAGCATTATATGTCACATTGGACTGAAATAAACTTAATTGTAAACTTAATAGTGTGATGGACCAGAATGAAACAAATCAAATTCTAAGAAATAACCTCATAAATAAAGGTAAAACTATACCTGTAAGAGGTCGTGGAGACCCATAGGTTTGTGAGATGTCAAGGCCCCCACATTTTCTAAACAATCAACCCATAGATGGCAGTAAAGTTGTCAGCCTTATGAGCCAGCCACCATTTACACCCAGGAATATCCCTGGTACTCATTTCTGTTACAGGCTGAGTTTACCCCAGGGCCATAGTGCAGCTGGAAGGATTAGGTCAACTGCAAAATCCAGTGACCTCATTGGGAATCGAAGCCGCTACCTTCTGGCTTGCAACATAGTGTTTCAACCAACTGCGTTACTGCGTGCCCCCCCCCAATATCTTCTTGAATACAAAAATAAATTGACCTCATTTGCACAATATTATAATTTAAGGCAATAATCGATGTTTGCTTATTCTTAGTTTATTTAATGACACTTACTTAACCACATAATTTACAGTTTGTAGCAACAAATGGGAAGGCAAATATAAATGACGATTTGGGAAGAATATGGAGGAATATGATCATAGTGTACTTCAAGGACTATCTAAACATTTTCCTGGAGGAACTAAAAAATCCAGAGAAATTCTCAGTCACTGTATCCAGTCACCAAGCTGAGAAATGAACACAGAACCTCCAAAATATAAATAAACGTTACAGTTAGTATATATCTACTGAGGAAGAAAGGAACATTTTTCATGACAGCAAATACAAGATTAGTGTGTGGAGCATGAAGGACATGCTCACTTGAGTGCTATCTGCTGTCATTAGCAATGCACATGTTACACAAATACATATTTTTATATAATACATAAGTAGTGAGCAAAACAATTTGTAACTTCTGTTGTTCTGTTTTCGTATCCCTATTATTTTTATTGTTGATAAATGATTTGTCCCTAGCTATTCATGAGTCTAAGGTCATATTATTTGCTGATGATATAAGACGATGTTCCTGTCTGTATGAAACAGCATCTAGGTCAGTGAGATGAAGGGAGCAAGAAGCATATAGTTCTGTTGGAAAACAAAGTAAAGATTTCAGTTGATAATAACAAAACTCTCCACATCATATCTAGCAATAATAGCAACGATAAACCGCCTAATACATCTGTAATTAGTACAAATTCTCATCATCTCTGTATACCTAACTTTTCTGGAAATGTGACAAACTCACACCCTGAATCATCTTATGTCAAAGATGTCATTAGAAGGTTTTCAGTACACGACAATTTAAAGGTTAAAAATTGTACAATTCGTAACAGTTGTCCTCAACCCTCTAAAATGCAGATTCACAGCATTCCCTCTTTGGGGCTACAACATAATAACTGTGAGAAACTGTCTGAACATTGTAATGCAGATAAGCAATTAGATACAACGTTTGTAGTAAATAAGCCCACTTCACCAGTGCCCCAACCATCCAAAGCACTGTTCATAAAAGATGAGGCAGTCTCTTTGAAAGATGACCTCCTTACAAATGGACTTCACAGAAAGAGTGAATGTTGCACCCATGAAGCAAACAGAGAAGTTCATTGCACACTTCTAAATGAAGAAGAGAAATGTTCAGATAATTTTTCTTTAGTCAATAGCCAACTTCAAAAACACAGAAGTCCATCAAGTGATATAAGCAGTTCTATGACCAAAGATATTTCATCCACTGAAGAAGCTGCAGCCGAGAAGTCATGCATTATTAAACAGTTACCAAGACATGAGCAACAAATTTTCATCAGCTTCTATGACCTTGGTTGCCTCGGTACACTGTACAAACCTCACTTTCCTTTACAGAAAGAGAATGCCAGAGTGGATGAAATGTACAATCACTATNCAAATATGAGTGTAGATAACTTAAACTGTAGAACACTTTCAACATACCTGGCCTACAATTTTGGAGGTGTAAGTCTTCAGCTTTTTATATTTTCATTTACAAGAATATCAGCCTTTTCACCATTATAAATATAACAGTTCTGACATCCATGTGAAACTGTTCAATTAAGTATAATGTATGTTATGACATCAGTCATTTGTTTTGACAAAAGAATATTAAAAAGTAATATCTTGGACACACTCTGTGTGTTAAGTAAAGAAACTGTGATATTTATATGTTGTAGGATGTAATAGAGCATTGGTTTCCAACTTCTGACTACCTGGTGAATACTGAGAAAACACAACACACCAAACTTCAGAATCTTAAATTTCAGTTTATATCAGTGAATAAGACCTTGCCCAGTGATGTTATATGGCATTATTTACTTTATTCTCCCTATTACACCCAGGTGTTTTTAATTAGCCTGCTTACTTTCTTGTGGGTTATTTCATAATTTTGTCAGTAGCTATGCATTGTCAAATGGTAGGATGACAGATGAAAAATAATTTTGGAGAGGATTTGGAGGGCTACAATCCTGATCTCATTGCGGTAGAAGTATTATCCTGGCATTTCCCTGGAAGGACTGAGGAAAGCTTATGAAAGCGGCAGACCTACCCTTCATTCATAATTATAATAATAGAATATACACATGCGCGCATGCATCTGTACACACACACACACACACACACACAGATACGAGGGTAAGTCAGAAATTATCCGCACTTTCTCCATAACACATCTTTAGGTTTGTCACACTGCCTCCTATGCATGCATTGTTAGAGTTGGTACTACTGTGGTCACGTGATCGAAGTTTTACCTAGATCGCATCATTTTCCTTGATGCTGTGACAGTGTAAACATGGCCGCTCTGCTAGCAGTGTGCACCAATGATTAACAAAGAATAGTGATCCGATTTCTCTGAATGGAAGGAGTGTCAGGGGCTGAAATTCATATGTGGGTTCATCACTATGAGCCAGAATCCAAAAGCCAGAGTATGGCGTGGAAACACCTGGGATCGCAAACAAAGATGAAATTCAAGACTCAATCTTTCGTGGGAAAGGTGATGCTAACAGTCTTTTGGGACTCAAAAAGGCCTATACTGGAAGACTACCTTGAAAAAGGGTGTACGATCAACAGTGCAAGATACAGTGATTTGCTGGCCAACAATCTGAAGCCAGCAATTCGCACCAAACGCCGAGGCCTATTGTCGAAGAAAGTGTTGTTGTTGCATGACAATGAACACTCACACAAGGACGGCCAGACCGTTGAAACCATTAACCATTTGTGTTTCGAGGTGCTGGAACACCCTGCCTACAGCCCAGATCTCGCCCTTTCCAACTATCATCTCTTTGGACCGCTCAAAGATGTTTTAAGAGGTTTTTGATTTTCTACGGACAAAGAGGTGGGGGAAGCGGTGCATAAATGGTTGAGCGACCAACCGAAAACCTTCTTCTTGGAGGGTATACTCAAGCTTTTGGACCACTGGACCAAGTGCATCGAAAAGGGAGGAGACTATGTATAAAAATGAAGTACTTGTTCAACCCCTACTTTTGTATATATGAATTGGAAAAACAAGAGTGTGGATAATTTTTTACTTCCCTACGTATATACACAAGGCGAGATTTGTTCATGTGATTACCAACAAACACATTAAAAAAACACTGCATATATGACTACCATATATATACACCTTTCTTTTCTATTATTCATTATTTGCATTCAAGTATGATCTCAAATTCCATCGCCTCTAATTATTGTCTCTAAATTAATGGGATATTAACAAAAGCTTGCACACCAGATGACTAAAGGAATGCATCCCTTTTGTAAAATGGGGGATTAGTGTACTGACGTTCCAGTAATAATGTGGCCACACAAATATAACTGAACAAAATGCACTCACTTCAGAAGTTGTAATGTTTTATCTATGTGTATGTGATTGGCACAGCAGTCCACATAGACTTTGAAGTTATCAGATGACACAAACTTGGAAACTGCATGACACAGATAGCCTAGTGCCAGATCTTCCTGCCAGCCATCTAAAAGCACTGCTAGAAATTTTTCTGAGCATTGCTTCACTGAAAGAATTAAACAGAAAAAAAAGAACTCTTTATTATAAGACAAATAAAAGTAAAGAAACTGACTATCCCTATTAAAATATGGTTACTAACAGGTTTCGATTTATTAGAATCTACTTCGCTGATATATGTCTGATTTGTGCATTATCTTTGTTACCTACACTCGTCAATTTTGATTATTATGAACTGGCACTTTTAAAATCTTCAGTTCTAATTTAAAGATTCTTTTAAAAATTAAAATTCTCAGAGTTACTCGCCCTATGTCTGTAGTGCTGCAGCGGCTACTTCTTGTTTTCAGCACTGTTATTCTGTGTAGGCTCCCTGTGTGTGTGCGGCTGCTTATCTTTACTACATAAGTGTATACACCTGATGATGGCCGTTTGCGGCCGAAACATGTAGTGTAGAAGAGGGCAAGACAAAAGAACTACAATAAATTGTTGCACTTGGGACGGTGTTTATGTCATATATCGTATAGAGTGCAACAGGATGCTTAAATATAATATAGCTTAAGCGGTTAGTCACTGCCTTCCCACCACCAGCTGGACTACATCCTTGTGAAACATCGATTCAGAAACAGTGTGAAGGATGTGAAGACACTGCCTGGGGCAGATACTGACTCTGACCACAACTTACTGGTTGTCAAGTTTTGAACCAGGTTGAAGAAAATTATAAGATTCCAAAAGCGCAGACCTAGATGGGATTTGGTGAAGTTACATGCTCAAAGTCAAAGCATGCAGGAGACCCTAGAAGAGAAACTAAGTGCAATTTAAAGTGAAAGCGGAAATGCTGAAGTGCAGTGGAACAATATAAAAGAATGCATGTTAGATACTATTAGCGAATTGGTTGGTAAAGTTGAGAAGATAGAAAGAAAACCATGGGTTACACAGGAGATGATGAGTAAAACGGAGGGGCGAAGGAAATGGAAAAATGAAAACAATGAAGAAGGCAGGAGGAATTACAGGAGACTGAGGAATGAATTGAAAAGTGCCACGGATGGGGCCAAAAAGGAATATCTTGAGAAGACATGTAATGAGATTATAGAATTTCAAACGACAGGACATTATGATTTGATGTACATGAAGACAAAAGAACTAGGATGGAAAGAGAACCATGGGATTCAAAATATTGGCATCAAAGACTCCCAGGAGAATAGAATAGTAGATCAGAGGCAAGTGCTGAAAATTTGGGAAAATTATATTACAGAACTATATGATCAACCTAATCAGCCAGAAACCTTAGAAG
>NW_019723905.1:696176-708306 GCF_002891405.2 Cryptotermes secundus
ATGATTGATAGACTAATCGAAATTGGAAGGTGCTATGGCATGGAAATGAATGTGGAAAAAACAAAAGTAATGAAAACTTCGAGACAACCAACCCCAGTCTCAATAAAGATAGACCAAAAACAACTGGAGAATGTGAAATGTTTTAAATATTTGGGTAGCTTGTTAACAGATGATGGAAGATGTACTTGTGAAATTAAATCTAGGATTGCCATGGCAAAAGCTGCATTTAGCAAGAAGAAAAATCTTTTTACCAGCAAATTGGACTTAAATTTGAGAAAGAAACTAGTGAAATGCTACATTTGAAGCATGGCTTTGTATGAGGCTGAAACTTGGACACTTAGGGCAGTAGATCAGAAACACCTGGAAAGCTTCGAAATGTGGTGTTGGAGAAAGATGGAGAAGATCAGTTGGACCGATTATGTGAGAAATGAAGAAGTGTTAATTAGAGTCAGTGAGCAGAGGAGTATCCTACATGAAATAAGAAAACGGAAGGCTAATTGGATTGGTCATATCTTACGCAGTAACTGCCTTCTAAAAGAAGTTATTGAAGGAAAGATGGAGAGGCAGATAGAAGTGACCAGAAGACGAGGAGGAAGATGTAAGAAGATGCTGGATGACTTTGGGGACAGAAGAGGATAATCTCATTTGAAGGAGAAAGCTCTAGATCGCATTAAGTAGAGGAACTGTTTTGGAAGAGACTGTGGACTTGTCGTCTTGACAGATTACTGATGAATGAATGAATGAATGAATGATGTGGTTTAATCAGTTAAGGATGTGGTTATGGCCTGGATGGTCAGAAATTGGTTCCTGGCAGGGCTACATTGGACCCAGTTTTGTTCTTAATTCCACCTCCTATGCAGCAAGTGCTGGGGATTATTGACCAGGAGGAAAAGGAGGAAATAAACTGCTAGAACAATTAAACAATTACTCACCTCCATTCAATACCAAGGTCAAGAATACATGGTACTTTACCTTATTCCTACTATGTACTGTACCTACATTCACGTCATGATGCTTACCCACAGGAAATACTCTGTATTAATATAAATTTGCTTGATTTGAATTTTGTCAGATTTATGAAAGCCTATCATATTAGGAATTCATATATGGCCTAAAATATTTATTTCACAAATTATTTTTTTTCTCATACAATCACTGAGTAGATGAATATTGAACAAAATAAAATATACAGACAGATATATCACATACACTATTTGCATTCCATGGACAAATAAACACAGTCTGAGAGTCATAGCAGAATAAGCAGAAAAATCATGATGAACTTAGTTTTACACAAAAGAATAATTCCTTGCAATTATTCCACAATAAATATTACAACTCCACATACAATTATCAGACTGCTGTCAATGATGTAAATTTCACAAATTCCCCAACAGAACAAAAGGTGACCAACAAAGACTATTAACAATGACTGAAATTATCTTCTGTTAGTTGAGGGATTTCTAGTCCTTATTGTGATCTTTTTATGCAACTTATTTCCTGCATAATATACACAAATTTATGGAACACTATTAAGATTATCAATTGGTCTGTGGAGGCTTGTTTCAAGATAGAATGAATAATTCTACAAATAGTATGCACACTCCAGGCTGCAGAACTACCAACCTTTCCTAATGCTTGAGAACAAAGTTGCATAGTCTTCCCTTGGTAAGACTGTTCTGTCAGTTAGTTCCTTACTTGTTATGAATACGGTTTCTAGGATGGAAAGAGACATGTAGTATGTTGCTTCAGATGTTATCATCTCGTACTTAGTTTCCTGTAGAGCTATTTGACTGGCATCCATGTGGTCTGCAAAATTGAATAAACAGTGTGAGGAACTAAGCAGACTGGTGTAGTGGCAATGCTGTAAACTCGAATTCAGGAAGTGCTGAGTTCAGATGTATGCTGGGGTTTTGTTTATCCTGATTCAGGCCTTCCATGGCTTTCCTCAGTCCTTCTATGCAAATCTCTGAACAGTTCCTCAATTATGCCATTACTATTTTCTTCCAAATCCTTTCAAATTCATCAATAATCATAACATTTTATGCTAAATAGTCTAGATAATGGCAGCATCATGAAAAATAAACCTCTGAAATATCAGAATATGATGAAGAAAGAGTTAAGAGAAGCAAGATCAGAAAATTTAAATATATTGATACTATAAGGGGAGGAAGATTATACCATATGACATAACTGCATGAAAATAGGAATAATAAATCATCCTTAGTGATTCATGGGACACAAAGGGTCTTAAAGATCTAATAGCATAACATGCTTTGCTTAATTTAACCGTAAGTCCATCAATATGATGCTTCCATGACAAGGAGCTATCAACAGTAATACGTAAAAACCGAGTATTTGTATTGTTAATAATCTATTTATTATTATAACTGATATCTAATTGAACTGTTTGGCTATTAGTGGTTCTAAATTGTATATAGTGAGTTTTGTTATAATTTAATGAAAACAAATTGATATTAAACCATTCATTCATCTGTCATCCACACGATTGAGGATGCGGAAACAGTCATACAGGAGGAGCAATAAAAAACATACATAATCAATCAGAACATTACACAACATAACAACAACATTTGGCAGCCAGTCATTAAAAGTGAAGATTATTATTATTCTTGCCACATTTAAAATCAAAATATTCATCTAAAGTATAAAATGAATGATCACATAAAAATTTTTCCAAAGTCAGTTTAAAATCTCTAGAATTGTTATATAATTGCTTTATGAAAACAGGAAGGTTATTAAACACCATGATACCCATATAATAACCTCTCTTGAGATATAGTGACCAATGGGCTGAAGGTTGATTAAGATTAAAATTATAACCCTGTCTTGTATTTCTTGTATATCAGATATAAATTGATATGAATCCATGTTGTTAACCATAAAAGACTGTAAGAATAGATACACTGGGACTGAAGAGGGAGAATACCCAAAGTTATGAATCTCTACTAGCAATACCCATCATTATTCTGAGTGCCCTCTTCTGCATGCGGAACATGTTAATAGCATATGAGGAATTTCCCAAAAATATGATGCCATAATGCATGATGGAATGAAAATAAGCATAGTAGACCATCAACAAATTAACGAAAGGCTTGACCCTGAATGTACATTAACATTGTCAGAGATGTGGCCTTCACTGTGGTGACTATGAGGAGTTTTCGTCTTGTGGAATATAATGCCATGTAAGCTCTGCTCTTTCATTGCTTGGCTTACTCTTTGACCCTGAAGATTGATGCATTACATTCTCCTAAAATGTCAGTAACCTTCTACCAGACTACACAACATCTCATCCCAGAAAACAGTACTTATCATGTGTTAACTTACCTAGCAGACCAGATCTTACGACCTCATTAATGTCAACCCAGCGCAATCGTTGACTGCTGCCAGAAGGTTTACTTATTTCCAGTTTGGGAATGGATATTTCCTTATCATTTCTTCGTGGTTGAAGTTGCATCGGAAAATTAATTTCTTCGTATATATGTTCCTCTGGTTCTGTGTAGATGTTCTCTTCTGCTTTAGTATTTGAATCTTTTACCTTTAGTAGAAGTGATATTCAATGAGATTTCCCATACAGTTTTAAATGATGTTACCAAATATATATGAAGGTAAGTCACATAGTATCTACAAAATTCAGCCTTTTATTTCCAAATTTGCTTCACTGGCGAATAGATTCGCAACTGTAAGGACAGAACTCCCTTACTGTTGTAGGGCCTTATTTGACCTTAATCATTCAGTTGTTTTTCATAACTATTGGTGTCAACATGGCCACTCTGCTTACTACATATGAAAAAGCAGAGCAGCATGCAATAATTCAGTTTGTATAGGCTGAAGGTGCAAGAGGTTCACAAATTCAACGAAGGCTATCAGCAAGTTATGATAACAGTGTTTCAACAGAGTGGAGTGTGGTTTGGTTGACATGTTAAAAATGCCGAAAAAGCAACATTTTGGCCGTGAAGCAAATTGTGGAACTTTCTTGTTAACAATAAGAATGTCAGTATTTACCAGGTGGTCAGAATCAGCAAGTTATGATAACAGTGTTTCAACAGAGTGGAGTGTGGTTTGGTTGACATGTTAAAAATGCCGAAAAAGCAACATTTTGGCCGTGAAGCAAATTGTGGAACTTTCTTGTTAACAATAAGAATGTCAGTATTTACCAGGTGGTCAGAATCAGCAAGTTATGATAACAGTGTTTCAACAGAGTGGAGTGTGGTTTGGTTGACATGTTAAAAATGCCGAAAAAGCAACATTTTGGCCGTGAAGCAAATTGTGGAACTTTCTTGTTAACAATAAGAATGTCAGTATTTACCAGGTGGTCAGAATTAGAAATAATTACATCCTACCACATATAAATGTCACAGTTTTTATAGCTAAAACTCAAAATGTGTCCAAGATAAACCTTTTTTTAATATTCTCTTATCAAAACAAAAGACGGATGTCAAAACATACTCTACATATTTAATGGGACAGTTTCACATGGATGTCAGAACTGTTCTATTTATAATGGTGAAAAGTCTGATACCCTTGTTATCCATGCAGGGGGAGAGCAAGGTTTCATCCCTAATGCCTATGTCTGCTTAAAATCCCACCAAAAAACAGGAGACTACCACAGTGACATGAACTACAACAATTATGAAAAATGGTTAAAGGAGCAACTTATTCCTAACCTTCCCCCAAATTCTGTCCTTGTCATTGATAATGCTCCCTACCATAATGTACAACTAAACAGAGCCCCTAACTCAAATTCAAGAAGAGATTTTATGATATCCTGGCTAAAATATCATCTTCCACATATTACCTTCAATAACACTGATTTTTCATCATTGCAGAATCCACACATATATAATATGATCATACCACTCAAACCGAAATACCTTTCCTATAAAACAGATGGAATCTTTGCAGAACACAATCACAATATTTTACAACTCCCTCCGTATCACCAAGAACTCAACACAATTGGGTTAATATGGGCCACCATAAGAAATTGGGTTGCTCAAAATAATACCACATTTAAGATGGACAATGACATTAAACTGGCAGACGGAAAATTGGCTTCCATAACTGCAGAAGACTGGCAACGTAGGTGCCAACATGTAAGGAACATTGAGCAACAATTAATGGCACGGGAAGGCCTTTTGGACACAGGACAGGAGTTTGTCTTCCACGTTGGCAGTGATAGTGATGACAGTTCTGATGATAAGTCCAGTTCATCTGGTGGTGATGAGGAAGGACAGACATGTGGAGATGATATTTATGCGGACATTGCCGGTGTTGCCCCTTTAGAATAGACCCGTGTAATATGTACATAAACTCTTCACGTATATAACAGTGAAAAGTGTATAATAGTGTATAGTGCATAACAGCCTGCCATTCGGCACTTAAAACTTAACATCGGATGTGTGAACATCAACGAGACTAAACCACCATCACTATGCAACACAATGAGGTAAGAAGTTATGTCCTCTTGAGAACGCATGTACTGCATTCCCTGCCACACTTGTCGGCATGCTGGAGCTCTCCCCGCCACTACCAATACTTCTCCTACTCCGCGTCAGAGGACTGTCAACTCTAAGTACTACAGCTATAAATAAAAACATAAAATGCTGAAGACTTACATCTCCAAAATTGTAGGTCTGGTATATTGGAATATTGTATGTTGAAAGTGATCTGCTGTTTAAATTATCTCCATTCATATGATTTCTGTCACATGGCTTGCATTCTTCGTATGCATTTCCACAGTCATCAACTCTTATATTACACTCTGAATACGTTTTCCTTCTCTTACCACACTCTGTTCTATTTCCACCGTTAACCTTCCTGTCTAATGATTCATAAAGGCTCACTGGCTCGAGTTTGTGATAATTTGCCCTAAATGATTCATTCATTGGCTCATAGTGATTGTACATTTCATCCACTCTGGCATTCTCTTTCTGTAAAGGAAAGTGAGGTTTGTACAGTGTACCGAGGCAACCAAGGTCATAGAAGCTGATGAAAATTTGTTGCTCATGTCTTGGTAACTGTTTAATAATGCATGACTTCTCGGCTGCAGCTTCTTCAGTGGATGAAATATCTTTGGTCATAGAACTGCTTATATCACTTGATGGACTTCTGTGTTTTTGAAGTTGGCTATTGACTAAAGAAAAATTATCTGAACATTTCTCTTCTTCATTTAGAAGTGTGCAATGAACTTCTCTGTTTGCTTCATGGGTGCAACATTCACTCTTTCTGTGAAGTCCATTTGTAAGGAGGTCATCTTTCAAAGAGACTGCCTCATCTTTTATGAACAGTGCTTTGGATGGTTGGGGCACTGGTGAAGTGGGCTTATTTACTACAAACGTTGTATCTAATTGCTTATCTGCATTACAATGTTCAGACAGTTTCTCACAGTTATTATGTTGTAGCCCCAAAGAGGGAATGCTGTGAATCTGCATTTTAGAGGGTTGAGGACAACTGTTACGAATTGTACAATTTTTAACCTTTAAATTGTCATGTACTGAAAACCTTCTAATGACATCTTTGACATAAGATGATTCAGGGTTTGAGTTTGTCAAATTTCCAGAAAAGTTAGGTATACAGATATGATGAGAATTTGTACTAATTACAGATGTATTAGGCGGTTTATCATTGCTATTTATGCTAGATGTGATGTGGAGAGTTTTGTTATTATCAACTGAAATTTTTACTTTGTTTTCCAACAGAACTCTATGCTTCTTGCTCCCTGCATTTCTCACTGACCTAGACGCTGTTTCATACAGGCAGGAACATTGTCTTCTACCTTCCACTGTAGCACTGTGAATACTACCCGTAGGTTCAGAAACAGAATATTTTGACTCTGTATGGTAGCTATTTCTTTTACAGGAATTCTTAGTTGGTTGCCCTTCTGCATATGAAATAGATCGTTTGCTGTTACTTACAAGAGGAACTTTAATGGGTTCTTCTCTTCTCACACTCATATTAAATTTATCACCACATTTTACCATAGCTCTGGAATTTATTTCTACAGTCTGAATATTTAAGCACTGCTGTTTCACTGATGGACACCCATTTACAGTCACATTAGGCAGTGGGCCCTTTTCTGAAGATTTATGATCTGTGTCTTCTACAGAATCATTTGATTGTTTACCACAGATTACACTGGTGCAAAATAAAATATTTTCTTGGTGTTGTGATGTGTTCTTTCCTGCTGGCTTTGGTTCAAAACAATGCACATTTTCTTCTAAGGTTCTACCCAACTTCTCAAGGTATGTTGAGCCATGGAGTGTTCCAAGAACTTTGTAGCATTCTTCCAAGAGCTGAAAGAAATAATTAAAATAATTGAAGCTATGATAACTGCATTAATCCAGAAATTAATAAAATAATCCAACTGACATTTTATAATGTAGTTTCAAACTCAAGCTTAATACAATTATTGAATTTCAAATTTGTTTCATGGCTTCTTTCTCAGAATGAATTCCCAATCCATATTTCAGAGACTGGTTGCCAGCAGTCTAAAACGATTTACCATATGGTAATTTTTATTTCAGAATGTATGAAAATAAGACAGAAGAAACGTAATGAAGAACGGGTGAAAAGTTTATTTATGCTAGTAAATATTTAAATAGGCTAATGATGCTTATAAACAAAATGAATCCAACAGAATGTGTAAATACTGTCACATGTTAAGTGATTAGACATGGGGTTTGGACTGGTAATTGGATTTATTTTACTCTTAAAACTCACAACTACAATTAATTATAGCGCTATAGCTATAATTCATCCCAACAGAGGACACCGTTTCCAACAATTCCTCTATTGCTGCATGTGTAACAGTTGTCATGGTCATGTGCTGCTTACTGGATGCTGTGTAGCAGGGAATCTCTATTAAATTTTGTCATTGCGTGCTTATAGTTTCATAACATAGCAATAGGCATCTATTCTGATTAAACTGTTCCAGCATTCAGTGGACATGCCACAGTATGTTTCAATTTCTGTCAAATCAAAGGTTGTGATGTAGGCGAATATCAAATGTTCTATCTGTGGATATGATGTTATGCAGTCTCACAGGAGTTCACCAGCATACAGAGGAGAGTACTGCCTCTAACCTCACTCTTTTTTCTGCTTGGTTTACTTACTTTCTAACCCTGAAGGCAGAAGCAGTATATTGCTCCACATCACTGAATTTTTTTCCACATTGTATGACATCACAGTCCAGAAGATCACACTTTTCAATTTTGTATATTTATTTCATTAAATATCTTACACATCAAAATAAATATTTAAGTAAATTCACATCCATTTATGAGATTAACATTCAATATTACAATCTAGGCTCCATATTGTGTTCCTTGATTTAAAGATTTCCTTCATTTAAAATTCAGTTTCAGTGAACTCGTGCCAATATCTCAACATTAGGTTCCCTCAATTTAAGATTTTTCCTCAGTTTAGAATTAAATTCCACTAGTCATCCAAATAAACATTTAAATGAGAGTTTCACTGAATACATATTTCATTCTTGTGATGAAATATTCTTGAGATAATGACAATGTTCTTTAAATATCCAAAAAACTTAAATTCCGTTGACAACTAAGAGGATGAGCAATGAACCACTAATTACTTGACCACACAAAATATATCAATAAATAAATGCACTGTGAAATGTTATGGTAGTAGTCTATACCAAATTTTATTCAACTAACATTTAAGTCGGTATGTGTGTTTTCAAAGATATTGATACCAGGAGGCAGGGATTCTTCACATGGTTGCTCCTGGATGAAAACAAATTCGTTTACAACCCAGAATTACAAAATGCTAGCAGAATTAGGTAAATGTTATGATCAAATGTTTCCAGAATTGAAAACAGGTATATACTGACCTTGGTTATATTTGTTAATATTCTTTTACAATAAAAGTTATCCAAGCGATTAGTGGTATCCAAGAACATAGAATGGATATCTTGGAATAACAGGCGATACAGCTTGAGATGCTGAAGTGGTAACATGACCCGTTCCACGTTTAGCCGTTTGCTAAATGAAGCTGCTACTATTTCATATTTGCTTCTCCTGAAATACATTACAAATTAAATTAAATTAAATTAATTATGTATGTCCTTAGTCAACAACTCAGAGGCTGATTATAAATCAAGCATAAGAGAATTATGGAAGAAGCAGATACAGACAAATAAAAGACAAAAAGAGATAACGTGTATCATAATTAAATTCATTTCATTTCTAATTTATTTATGTGCTAACTTAACAGCCCAAAACTAAACACAAGGTGAGCACAAGTAAAGGGAAAGAAACACATACACACACACAGAAATGATACAAAATCAAAGCATTTTATATAATTTTAATGTTTAAGATTTGATTCAATTCAATTCCTTTATGTAAGTGGTGTGTAACACTGGAGCGCTAAAAGTATACATAATGAAAGCCAGACTATGGCTAGAACTAGAACTGGAACTGCAACTAGACTACAATTTAATCCTAGGCAATAAAATACTAATAATACTAGTAACATGATAATGACGTAATTCCATAAAATTAAGAAAGGAAAATGTATCATTAAGGGGAATGTTGTGTTTATTCAAGAAGTCTGAGATTTGCAGACACTCATCATCATCCAAAAAAGTCTTTTAAGCCAGACTTTCCTTCAAATTAGGAAACAAGTGATAGTTGTTTGGTGCAAGGTCTGGGCTGTGTGGTTGCTTTGTTGCTTATGTTAGAAAAAATTAAATCAACTAAATTGCTGCTGCCGACAGTATCAATGCACTGGCTATGCGTAGATTACATTTCCATTAGGTTCAGAGTAATAATGGGAATTGGGCAAAGATTGACCACTTTTCTGGTCAAAACCAGGGAAGTTATAATCTCCAACCATAATTACTTGAAATAATAATAATAATAATGGCGAAGAAGAAGAAGGAGACGGAGGAGATATGATGATCAGCAAACATAAGGGGACTGTCAATCCATAAATATTGTCAAGTGTTTGGGTGGTACACATGACGAAATGATGGCTTCTAGTTCGGATGATTGGATTTATTAACACTTTGGTTACAGCACCATCATTGACTTACACACTTTCCATTTCACACTTGCACACACATTAGGATTCCCAGTCTTCTCTAGTCATCTCTTGGTAATGGATCTCAACACAAAAACGATAACAGTCTCACAGAATTACACACTCAAAACATTACAAATAATTAGACTTCAATTCCCAGTCTTCTCTAGTCATCTCTTGGTAATGGATCTCAACACAAAAACGATAACAGTCTCACAGAATTACACACTCAAAACATTACAAATAATTAGACTTCAATTCCCAGTCTTCTCTAGTCATCTCTTGGTAATGGATCTCAACACAAAAACGATAACAGTCTCACAGAATTACACACTCAAAACATTACAAATAATTAGACTTCAAATTACACATGAAGTCTTCATTCAACAAACTTGCCATGGCTATCTTCCACCAAGAACTCTCTCATAGTCACTTAAACACTCAAACACGTAAACACTCTAAAATACTCTGAAACACTCACTCCGAGAACTGACTTGAGTGGAACTGCCCTTAAAACTCTCAAATACTGCCATCTGTTCTGTCTCTAACTGCCTTGATATAGCCTCCGCACCGACCACGCACAGAAAACAGCCTACATTGTTGAAGAGAAGTGCTTACCGCAACGTTGAACAGCAGCAAGTGCTGTGCAGTGTGGCACAGCACGGAGAAAACACCGCTTTCTTTATTGTTGATCAATCGCTGCACCCACAGACCTCCATGGCTCAATAGCTCTCGCATGGCATAAATATGCCACAGTTACTTAATCATGGAGTTGAGCCCTTCTGGAGGAGCCGCCAATTCTGCAGCTACTCAAGAATTTCCCAGCATTTTATGGAACCCGATGGTTCATTACCGTGTTCACAAGAGCCCTCCACTGGTCCCTATCCTGAGTCAGATCAATCCAATCCATACCATCACATCTTATCTCTCTAAGATCCATTTTAATACTGTCTACCCACCTAAGCCTTGGTCTTCCCAGTGGTCTCTTTCCTTCTGGCTTTCCCACCAATATCCTATATGCATTCCTCGTCTCCCCCATTCATGCTACATGCCCTGCCCTCATCCCCCTTGACTTGATCATTCTAGTTATACTTGGAGAAGAGTACAAGTTATGAAGCTCAAATATGCCACAATATAAAATAATTTTAGCAATCATTGCATTCAAATATATAATCTCTAACCCTCCCTGTCTTTATCACGACTTCAAGTATATTTATTAGAAATGATGTTCGAAACTCGGAGCAAATACGAGAGGATAGTAGCATGTGTTCAAATTGTAGATAGTTTTTGGATTAGCCTCATCAATTCACATATATGGAAAGTCAGAGAATAAAACAAAAAAGAACATCACAAATTTCTTTAATCTACAACATTAGTCAAATATTGCTTCAGTACATGTGAGCGAGAAACTTACCTCCGACATTATAACTCAACAACAAGAATTCAAAGAAATAAAATGCTTTTATTTGTAAGTACACTTGTATTTTTATAAGGAACCAACATCATTATAAAGCCAATTTACTCACAAGTGAACTAATACATACATGGCATTATGCAGGACAGTACAAAGGTCCTCTTGGTGGCTGCAATAGGTTATGTAACTCTGGAGCTCTGATGCCATGTCTTCGAACATTTTGTTTAGTGCTTTCAAGTTCACAACTGGTTTCATATTCCATTGTTCCTCAAAGGTGCTCAGAAAGCCATCAGAGCAGTGTTTTACTGCCACAAGGAGAGAGTGAGATGATTATTTCAAAACAGAATTCTATATGTTCAAAGCAATATGAGGATCTGCAGTTGTATTATATCCATAAGATGAATTCTGCCAAGAATGAAATTATAGTAATGTAATCAACTTCTTTCAGAAGCAAACAGTCATTCATCTAATAAAAATATCCCTCTTGTTATGGAGGGGTGTACTCATCAAATTAGAAGCCTACCTTCGTAATCTATTTTGGTCTACAGTTAAATTACAAAATATCCCTCTATAGGTCCTCTAATTAGTGTATTTTCATATATATATACACATTCACTAAAAACTGTAATTATTATATATATATATATA
>NW_019723905.1:708554-796223 GCF_002891405.2 Cryptotermes secundus
GATTTGTATTACAATGTTGGGCATACAGATTATGTTTATGCTTTGTATTGTAATTATGCACATCAGAGTTCAGAGTTGTATAGATTCTATTTTTTATGATAAAACATAAAATCTCCAGTATATACAAAGAAGTAACAGTTAAAATTTCTAACTCACCAAACAGCCTTCTGCAGGATGCCCGATTATCAACGCCCATAATGGCTCTTATGCATTTTTTTTTGTACTTTAAAAACTGCATCAATCTCTTTACCTCCACCACCCCAAAACACAATACCATACTTAAATATGGATTCAAATTTAGTAAAATATACATTTCTTAATACCTGTAAACTAACAGAATTACGTAAGGATTTGATCAGATATAGGGCCTTGCTCAGCTTAAGGCAGATATATTGAGTGTGATTCAACCAGCTCAAATTATCAGAGATATCAATACCCAAGAATTTCACCGAAGATGAATATACTAATTCCCTATTGAATAAACGTATGACCGGTCTGTTAAACGTATGACCGGTCTGTTACTAGAAGTAGATCCTTTTCCATATTATTTGAAAAATACTACAAGCTAACTGGACTGATTTATAATGTAAATATTTGGTTAAAATGGATCCTAAAGCGTGAACTGAATTAATCTGGCTCAGATGAGGTCAAGTAGTGGGGACATGTGAACATGTTAATAAAATTCAGGTTTCTCAAAAGGTAGATAATTTCTTGATTAGCTGAGCAACCATCACTTTATGTGCTCCATGGAGTTAGTAGGTTATATTAATGAGAAATTTTGAATCTCTATCAATAACCTTGTATGCATATTGTTTGTCTCTTCAAGATTTCCACAGCACACATACATGCACGCGCATGCACGCATGCAAACACACACACACATTCTATTGACATTTTTAAATAATGTTAAATGCATTTTGGTGCGACACTATAAGATTTCAAAGTCTGACGTCTCAGGATTTCATGGAAGGAATCTTTCTTTTAGAGATTTTACAGTGCCAGAGTTGACATGGGACAACAAAACTTGAACAGTTTTGTGTAAAAAATTAGCAAATTTCATTCATTTAGTTGTGTTTCTTTTATGACAATGTCAGCAGTTCAGACTACACAGGAGTGAATGGAAGGATGATTAATGAATTGGAAAGAATGTGTAAGGAATCCTAGGGTCTAATTTGAGTTACTGCTCTGAAATTTGCATGCAGAGACTCAGAAGAGAAATTGAAAGCCCCCTATCAAGACATTAGATCTTTGTGATAATTATTGTAGAAATATTGTACACAGTACATTCAGAAACCAGTTTTATGTCCAAGAAATAATGTTAATGATGTCAGTAAATAAGGTTTTCCACAGTCTTCATGACCAGTCCAGAACTTAACTAATTTTACATTTTCTACATTGTGAAGATTAAGAAAGACATCTACCAGTAGAAGCGTTAAGTCAAATGCCTGAAAAAGTTATGTCCATTTTCAAACAACACAGGGATGATTAATATTAACTTCCATTATGCTTCTGTTGGTAGCCGGGATAGAGTAGTCGGTATAGCGACTGGCCATGGGCTGGATGACTGGGGGGTCAGACTGCGAGTCCAGGTAGGGTCAAGAATTTTCTCTTCTCCAAATGGTCCAGACTGGCTCTGGGGTCCACCCAATCACCTCTCCAATGGTCACCAGAGATAAAGCAGCCTGCGCGTGAAGCTTACCACTCACCTCCAACTACTGCTGAGGTCAAGAAAATGTGACTCTATACATCCACTTCCCCATATGCTTTCATGGCGTAGAACCTTGTTCATTAAGCACGGGGACAACTTTTTTGCTTTTGTTATTCCCTAATCTCAATTAGCATAAGCAGCTTATAGAAGAGCGACATGCATTCTAGAGTACATGACAGATTCAAAAAGCCAAATATCTCTGAACTTCTTCATATTCCACGATAAGACACTAATTACACTTAATATTATGTAATTAACATTCACAGTATGGGAACTACATAATGAAAAAGAAGACTGTTTGCTTGTTTATCATGCTATGAAGGAATAATTTCATGTGATATTACGAACTAGTGCAGGGGTCTCCAAACTTTTCGAAACGCGGGCCACAGTAGATAATTCAGCACTTTCAACGGGCCAGTTAAATGAGAAATTAATAACTCTAGGTATATGAGTTTTATTGAAAGCACAGAATTTCATAAACTAAATAGAAAGTACGTGAGAATAAATTATCGTATATTAATGACAACAAACAGTAGCAGCAAATACTCATATTTTCATCGCAAATTATATTAAAACAATTAATGTGAATGATGGAACTCTTTTTGCATTCTTAAAATCTGATTAAATTGAGGTTCAAATTTTGAAATGCTAATCACAAGTAACGACTTTAAATGTTCATTGGATAAATTTTCCTTGTATTTCGACTTGAAGTACTTCATCTGGGAAAAAGTTTGTTCACACAGATACGTCATCCCAAAAATGGAAATAAATTTACAAGGAAATTTCTTTAAATTTGGAAATTGCTCAGAGTTCAGAAATTTATAAAATTCGATCAAATTTCCTTCCTTGTATTTGTCTTTAATATGATCATTTTCCTGAAGTTCAATTTTTCCATTTGAATTTGACATCTGCAGCATCACAGTCAAATGGATTTTGAGACAATCTAATTTCCTGAGCACTGGAATCCAAATCAGCAAATTGCTTCCAAAATTGTTCTTTCAAATCTAAAATGTACTAAATCTGCAAATGAGGAAGAAAATTCTGCTTCACCCTTTTTATGCAAATCTGCACAGTATAGCATATGGACAAAGTTACAATTTTTCACTTGTCTTTCCAGAAGTATCAACTTTGCTCTGAATGCCTTGATAAGTGCAAATAAATCACATACTAAGTTACTTTCACCCTGCAACTTTAAATTCAAATGGTTCATATGGTTCATCAGCTCAGCAAAACTGTTAATTTACAAAGCCACTTGGTATCTGATAAAAGTGGTTCGTGATGGTTTTTCTCGGTAAGAAATATATCAATTTCATTCCTGAGCTGAAAGAAGCACGAAAGAACCTTTCCACAGCTAAGCCATCGAACTGCAGTATAATATGTCAGGTCAATAAGCTAGGAATCACATTTACCAGTACTCACTGGAAAATTAGTTCAATTGGCGCATTTCTGCACAATTCTTTCGCGGGTCAGATGTGGCCCGCGGGCCGTAGTTTGGAGACCCTTGAACTAGTGCAATCAGAAATAGCGTTCTTTCACAGCTTTCACGTGTCTGATAGAGAAACGTTCACTTTTCCCACCATCAGGGTGATGGTAACTTTTGAATAAACCATCATTTGCCTCTATAAGAGCTCCTGTTCACTCACATTTTCAGCTGAACAAAAACTGCTTACAGAATTACATTTTTCTAAATATCATTAATCATGTGGTTTTAATAGTGAAAATGAAGTGCATTTTAAATGACGTATACACACAAACTACAGGCTTTAAGGAGTTAAAACTTAATAAATGCATGGATTTGAATTGAACACAGGGCAAATTTAACCTTTTTTCATTCACCTCCTTCCGAAGTCATTTTTAAGATGTTTTGCTTTATTTTCAGCTGATTTCAAATCATTTTGAATTCTTAATGACTATAATGTTAATTTTATCCACACCTGAGGATTCATTGATCATTCTGCAGCACAAATACACAACATAGCAGCCTGTATATGCAAACGTTGCATACCTTTTTCTATTGTTGATGCTATTGTTCGCCTGTTGAAGGATGGTAAAGGATCTGCCCAGCTAACTGACCTCTTGGACAAGTTGAGCAGTTCAGCCAGTTCAGTGTTATACACAACTTCGCATGTGATCAAACAAAACTTCAGTTCCTCCAAAGCTATTCTACTTTCAGACAGTGTCTCTGAAGTGGTAATTTGAGAAAAAGAATACATTACTTGTTACAAATCAGGAAATTGTACAGAAATTGTGAGTGATGTTTATATTGATATCTATTGTTAACTTGATATGGAACTTTATTACAACACAACAGATTTAGGTTAAATAAACTAACAGGTGTTCAATCTTCTTAAGATGACTTAGCAGTAACTTTTAAAATCCTGATCCAATTTCCATTTAACCAAGTGGTGCACATGTGAACTCACACATTCACAATATCTGGGGGATCAGTTATGTGTGGTATGTACATGTTTACATTTAAAGACTTTGATATAAGTGTAAGGTGGGGACCACCATAGCTCAAGCAGTTAGTCGCTGGCTTCCCACTGAGGCCACCCGGGTTCGATCCCGGGTCTGGTCAAGTGGGATTTGTGGTGGACAAAGTGGCTCTGGGGCGGGTTTTCTCCGAGTACTTCGGTTTCCCCTGCCAATCTTCATTCCTCCAACTGCTCCACAATCACCCTCACCTATCATCTGGGGCTGGTACAATAGGCCACAAGTGTATTGTGGCATGTCCATGGAAAGATGGAATAATAAAATCAGAAGAGACGCCCATTACTGGTTTATGGCACAATATAAAGTAACACAACACTGGAAAACTGAAGCTGAGGGATCTACGGCGTTGGAAGACGCTACCAGACAACTGGTGAATGCATATCACACTGAGAAGGCTTAGTATGTGCTGTAGTGAAGTGCAAAATGTGTTAATTAGCGAAACGGTCATAATTACTTGTTGTTACAATCTCTAAGGGTACAATACATATGATTACCAATCCAAACCCGTTTATAGTCACTTATTACGTGAGAGCAAGTGTCAGAAGTGGGATAACTGAAGTAGAGAGGGTCAGATTGAGGGAATAATTGCGCTGATAATATTGGGCATTATCTATCCATATTATGGAGACGGAACAAATGCTAGCATGCCTGTTGGCTGAAACTGAGGATAAAATAAGAACCAACCCAGCCAAGAAGGGCGCAATGCAAAAGGAAATTAAAGACTAAATTACCGCGAGGGTGGAAGTCAAGATAGAGATCAATAAGAAGAAGGTTGTGGTCCTCTGATAAAATATGCTGAGCAGTCAAGAAGAAATAAAAACCCAAATAGGTGTTGTCGTCTCATGGATAGATATACACCAAGACAGGTCACAGTACCCTCAAGAAGAAATGGAAGCCAAGATATATCAAGACATGATGGAGGCAGCGATCAGAAGGGGCAAGAAGAAATCTGGGCCATGATAAGCTCTATCTGGGCTGAGCTGGAAGAGACAATGGAAGATCTGTTGGAAGCGATGTCCCTGTCTTCCCACCTTGTGGTGGCCAATGACCAAGTGGTGCACGCATGATGCGAGGAAGTAGTTGTGGTCCGACTTGCAAGTCCCCTTCAAGCAGAGGATGGCCTTATACAGCCGAGTCCGAAGACCCATATTACCGGAGGAATCTACGCAGCCAGAACTCTGGTCTGGGTTGGCCTGGAGGTGTCATCAGAGTCATGAATTCTGTCAATCATGAGCAAATATTAGCCCAGAGATTCTCATTGGCACGCTGTTAACCATTTACTCTAGTGACTCTGCTTTGTGCAGCAGATCCACAGACGCAGGAAACCGCTGCTTAGTTAGAGGGCGTACTTGCAGTGGCCTGGAAAATATAATGAAAAATACCCATGAGCTAGAAGGTCTCATCACCAAATACGGTTTGCGAAGAACAACGACTGGGTGGACCGACAGAGTGTACCACCATATCAACACTGAAGACGCCCGACCGATTCAACATACCAAAAATGTAACCGAACCATTGAAATCCTCCCCCCCCATCTTTTTATTTCAGTAGTTATAAAGTAGAATTGTAAGAATTACTAAGAAACAGAAAGACACAGTCAGAACAAACAGATAGACCGAACTTGCGCGGACAAAGACATCTGTTAGTTCTTGCTTCCAAGCATCTGGGGTTGTTTCGAAAAGGGCAGAAATGATACTTCATGGAACCCCCACTAGTTTCTTTAGAAATTGAGAAGTTGACTTACGGCGGCAAGACACTTTGAGAATTCGAGACGTGACAGTCGCCACCCCGTCATAAGTCAACAGTGGGAGGGCCAGGAGTTCATTAGCGACCCCTCGTAAGTTACATCTCTGTCATTTCGCTGTTTGGGATTTTAGGCCGAAACTGCTTCTAAAACAATCGGTCACTGGCCGGAACCAAAATTAAGCCAACTCCTCTTATTTGAATCCACCTATCCGGGAATTTAGGAGGAGAAGAGAGGAGGCGGATACAATTAAGTTAGGACCTCTGGCTCGGCAGAGAGTCCAGTTTAAGATGAAGAGTCTGCTAAAAACTTTCGAACGTGGCGGAGGTAAACCCCGCGAATATACTTGCGCGTTAAACTAAATAATTTGAGCAAGTACAGCACCGGCGGCTTGGAAGCCGAGACTAGGCCTTATAGTGTAGATTTAGACTCCGAGTGACTGTGTGAAACAATAAAGTGTTCCAGTGGCAAAGTGCATTGTGTTGGTCAGAAGTGCTTCACCCTCCTTGTCCGAGCCTGGCCCTTAGCCGACCTGAGGAGAGAACTCATCGCCAGGAGCTAGTCGAACCCATCGCCAGCTTCCACCCCACTCACGCCTTCCCTCCTTTAAAATGAATCGCAAACAGCACCTAGCTGTTTGCTGGCGCCCATAATATCAGGTTCTATGCTGAAATTCCAACCCCGTAATCAGCAACGGAAGGAGGAAGCGGTGGAGCCGGGTCAAGCCGGAACCAGCCACGCCCTAACAACTTCAACGGAGGCAGCACCAGGTAGGGCAGTCTAAGTGACAAGTGGCAACCACCTTGTGGCCAACAAGCCTAAAGAGAGGGTGGTCGGTTAAAAAAAGGCTCCCCTTAACCAAACAGATGTGGGTAAGAAGCTCGAGGGCATGACACAACGCGGGGTTATTGAAGAATCTGATAGTAAAAAGTTATCTCCCTTCATCCTCCTCCAGAAGAAAAACGGATACCTTCGTTTTTGCGTGGACTACAGAAAGGTGAGTGATTTGACACCGAAAGAGTGTTCCCCATTGACTAGGATCGATGCCACTCCCTCAGAGACAATTGTACTCCACCCTAGACTTCCAGAACGGTTACTGGCAAGTTGCATTGCACCATGAGATAAGTAGATGCCCTTCCCCGCGAGATGAGGACCTTGCATTTCATGGTCATGCTATTCAGCATCTGCAAGCTCCAGCAATATTTGAACGGTTACTGGAGACCATCTTGTGATAAGTTTCCACCTTGAATTAACTCCTTAAAACCCACTGACCATTATATGCGCCACCTGCTTTAACATAATAAAACTCTGCATTCCAAATATAGAATATTTGCTGTTTACATGTGTTTGTATATGTGTGTTTTTCATACGATTCTTGCAACAAATGGCAAATATTTCCCTAAACAGCCTCAACCAGCTGATTTTTTGTAGCAGAGATACGTGTATAATGTGTTTACTGTGACGTACAAACTGAATTTTTATACGAATATATAGAATGGCCCTAAAGTCGCATGCTGTAGGAATAAAATATTATTTTGTTGCAGGTAAGAAACAAAGGGTCCACCAAATAAAAAAAAACATTTTTACTGTCATCATATAGATCACTCAGTGCATTTCTGTGAACTGTCCTATGGAATGACCACTGCAGTCACTGGACCTTATATCTAGACGTTTTCCCCTGTGGCCACCAGCAGTCTATTGGGTACACCAATTGATCAAAAAATGTCCAGGATTTGCAGAACAAGGTATGGTGTAAGTGTGATAAAATCAGGTAGCTGTAACTTCCCCTTTTTATAAGGGCCTTAAAGCTGGCAGACAACAATGTGAACATTTGGTTAAATTGAGATGAGCTGACTGAAAACCCTATGGAAAGCGACTTTTTGGCCATTTTGTATTATTTTAAAGAATTTAAGTCTTTAAATTGTGAACGATTCACCTTATTGCATGAAAAAGGTGTCAGCCGTTAATTAAACTCTGTCCATTCCATCAAATTAATCATACTGTACTGAGAAACAAAACAAAATATGAGAAAAGTGACAAATCTCTCCTATTAGAAACATAATTAAATTTGCAGTTAGTCAGAACTTATTACAAATCGTTTTTTGAGTAGCTGGTTGTAAAATGCTATATTAGTGGTAAGAATAGTTCCTTGACTACATGATTAAGCATAAGACTGTGCCCCTAGTTAAAGTTATTTTGTAACACTGCTGTTTGCAATACAAGAATAGTAGAGCTATCCAGATGTGTGTATGGAAAAGTACATTATACAACAGTTAAAATTTTGCAGTAACAACAATGTATTTAGAAATGTAATTTAAAATGGCAAAATAACAAATAATTTTTAGTTTAACTAAAATTCATACAAAAGTTATTTATGAAGTATTTCAGGTCCTCCCATGTTGCTTATGACGAGTTCTACCTTTTGGGATATAACACCACGTAGTCTGTTGACAGTCAATCGACATTTCAGAGGAACATGTCGTCTCTGTCTTTATGGTTTAAGAGTAACCTATGCAAGAAACCAGGATGAAAGAGTCAGAAAGCTTTGCAAGCTGTCATGCAAGATAGGAAATGAAGAGTTTTATGTTCTGTGTATAATGCCATGTAGTCCATGTTTTGCTGCCATCTACATGCTAGTTTCTTGCTTGGCTTACACTACAGCTATGTAGATTGAAGTGACATGATCCTCAGAAAAGTGGGTCGACTTTTAACGAAATATAGAACATTATGTTCCAGAAGACAGAACTCTTTAAAATAATTTATGATTTCAAAAGAAATATTACATACAACACAAAGTTAATAATTAACCATTTTAAGCATAATGGTTGTATCTCCTGCTTTAAAATTAAAAACTCTGCATCTTGTTCTCAGAGTATATTTACTGCTTCACGTAATTCATTGACTAAACTGCGATTATTTTCCTAAACTGCAATAGTCAATTGGTTTTTATAAAGAAGACACTGTATATGTCCTGTGAGGTAGGAACTGAATTTATAAATATTATTTAGAAGATATTCGTGCTTCAAAGGACTTTGTAAAAATTCAAATGCTTTAAGATGGCCGCACCAAGAATGAGAGACTGTTAACTTACCCAGCAATCCACTGGACTTGACTTCTGGTAATGATTTCCATGAGGCATGGAGATCATTTCCCAGTAGTCTCTTGACACGTTCTCGAAGCAACATGCCTGATTCTGGGGCTGAAAATTCTTCCATATGCACAATCCCACCCACCAAAATCACGTCGCCATTCACTGTGACTTCACATTCTATGAAAATAAGAAAAATGTTTATTGTGACTCAAACGTGAAAATGTCGTCTCTCAGCAACCCTATAAAAGAAACATAAAAGTGAATTATAACGAATAATGTGAAAACAGATAATTACTCATTTAAGTGCTAAAAATTATCTGACTTTAGCTTCGATTACTATCCACCTCCCGCATTTTGTGTGAGTAGAACTCAACTGGAGTGTCAGTTTTACAATTTAAAATGGTGGAGGATAGTGATATTTAATTTCTGATAGAGATAGTCTCAAATTTTTATTTTTTCGTAAGCACAGTCTACTCATACAGAAATATATTTATTGCTCATTTGTAAATCATGACATGAAATATGCATTTCAGCACTCTACCTATACCATACCGCAAAGAAACATAAATTACAAATGTGAACATTACAGACCAAATCAATGGGAATGGGAAGGTGTGTACTGACATCACAAGACTACATTCTCCGGTACAAGGAATAGTTATTGAACGAATTGTGGAATTCAAGTATTTGAGAAACATACTGTCACATGTAGGGCGGTACACGTGACGAAAATAACGGGTTCTATTTAGGATGACCGGATTTATTAGCACTTCGGTTATATCCCCTCTCTAAATTACAACTAATACACCACTACAGGTGATTTACACACTTTCCAGTCCACCGTTACACACGCAATAGGATTC
This sequence comes from Cryptotermes secundus, assembly GCF_002891405.2. Taxonomy (NCBI): domain Eukaryota; kingdom Metazoa; phylum Arthropoda; class Insecta; order Blattodea; family Kalotermitidae; genus Cryptotermes; species Cryptotermes secundus. The sequence continues at coordinate 718,454 of NW_019723905.1, forward strand.
TCAGTCTTCACTAGTCGTCTCCGGGCAACGGATTTCATCACAGAAACTAGCCCTTCAAATCACTATGAAATCTTCTCGTTATTTCGTCTTCAATCACTTTGTACTCATCTGCCATAATCTGTACTCATTCACTCTTCAGTCTACACAATTCACTAAGGAAACGCTCCATTCCCGTCCTTGTATTCTCAGCTGCTGAACCCTCCGTGAGAGCTCCGTGTCCTTGAATCACGGCTTCTCAGCTATGACTCGTGTTATATAGCCACGGCATGGACAACGCAGAAAACACAATTCTATTGTCGCGTAGCTCAGACGACACAGCAAGCCAGTCACGTGACAGTTATCTCGCGCTGACTCTTGCTTACCAATGACCTATAAACATTTTACCTATTGTTGCGTGCGCGTACCGTGGGGAGTTTATCGAGCCGTTGCCTGGCAATATGTTGATATATCAAAATACTTTTAGAGTTTAAAAGGTATACGATATACTCTCTGAACATGTAACAGAATTAGCCGTAAAGCCAAATTTGTCCCGCCGCCTAATTAAGTACCACACCATAAGGATGGATGGGAAAGTGGCAATATAGATCCACACATTCTTAACCTCTACACTAGACGGATATGAGAGGTTAGCTGCACGCCTACAGCCGGTGAAGGCAAAAAAGCAGCTCGTATTTATTATATAGGAGACTGAATAATGAATTATGTAGCAAAAGGATTTGCAGCAAACAAACGACAACTCAGGCAAAATTAAAAACATAAATTATAGAAGGCAGCACCAAGATATGTGAGACGTAAATTCTGAATGGAAAGATAAAAATATTTGAAGCTGCACGGATGAAATGTCTAAAACAGCAAAATGGGGTCACCAAAGCAAGCTCAGAATTTGGTGGAACATATGTGTGATTGCGGGAAAACTAAAAAACACACGTAGAAAGAAGGCACTGTATTATGTACCAGTGCCCAAGGAAGCAGATTTGATCCTAGAAGATGAGGGAAAGGCCAATACAAGTCTAAAATCCAACTAAAAAGGTAAAGTTATCTCAGTAACAGGCCGTGGGGCGCCATAGGGCTGTGAGCCGTCGAGGCTCCCACACTTTTTAGATAATCGGCTTACAGATGGCAGGCAGTGAGGTGGTCAGACTTACACGCCGGCCGTCCTTCCCCGTCCACGTCCCTTGGGACTCACGACCATATTTTATTTTCTCAGATTTGAACTTCCCTTTTCGTCACCTCCTATGACTTGCAGGGTCACAGTGGAGGTATTCGACCCCGCCTCCATACGACTGTCTGAAAACTCTTATATGTCTGCCTTTACATAGTCTCCGCACCGACCACGAAGAAAACACAGCCTCTATTTTTAAAACGTATTTACAGAACTATAGTATAGCAACGGTCGCGGTACGGACCCCATAGATAGATAGATAGTCACATGATAGCTACCTTGCTAGTCCATTGGTGCACTAACTGTTGTCTAGAAACGAGCTATAAACATTTGTCCTATTGTCGAGTGCGCTTATGCGAGATGTTTATAGCGCCGTTGCCTAGCTATTCACGTTACAATATATAAAACTGTTTAAGTAAATCTTTATTTTATATTATTATTAGTCATTACAATCATGGAAAATAATCTTGAGCTCATTTCTTTTGTACTGCTAAGTTATTACCCGTGAAAGTGGCATTATAAATGTCGAAATATATGGTTAGTTAACGTATCTGTCAACGTTGATTCAAGCCAAGACACACACAATGCCCATACAAATAGAACACACGTACATATTGAGATAAAATTACATTAAGACTCATACCGAAGACGATGAAACAGCCCCCAGGTCCATAACACATTGAACACAACACGACTGTGGGTGAATAACACCCACATCACGAGAGGCTAAAAACAACATGGATTCAATGATCTACCAGACTTCGCAACCTTCAACTCCATATCTCCATAATTTTATAGTACTGCTTCTAACATTTTTTAATATTTGTATTACCTTTAACATTTTCAATTATTTTACTTGTATAATAGGGGGCACGCGGTAGCGTAGTTGGTTGAAGCACTATGCTACAAGCCAGAAGGTCGCGGGTTCAAGTCTCGATGAGGTAATTGGGCTTTTTTTTTCAATTTACTTAATCATTCCAGCCGCACTATGGCCCTGGGGGTCGACTCAGCCTCTAATAGAAATGAGTACCAGGAATATTCTTGGAATATTCTTGGGGGTAAAGAGCGGCCGGTGCGTAGGGCTGACAACCTTACCGCACACCTATGAGCCCACTGTCTAGAAAATGTGGGAACCTCAACATCTCACAACCTTATGGGCCTCCACGGCCTGTTACAGGGATAGCTTTACTATTTGTTTTATTTGTGTAATTTCTAACTCTTTATCCGTATTATAAAATCCCATATTCGTAGTATACTGCACCCCTTACTTACCCCCCCTAATAAATATTTTAAATACAAATTCTTGCATAGTCTACTATTTCTAATTATTTGTCTATATTGTAATTTTTATCATAACACAAGGCAGCGTTTTCTACATTTATAATACGGACTTGCACCACAGTATATATCTATATTGAGATTTCAATTACCTTTATCATATGTATTATATCCACTCCCTGATTATGGTCCCATGAGAACCGAAACAAATAGCAGTAATCAACAAAATTCAATCTATGAGATCATCATCATCAGTAATCTGTCAAGACGACAGGTCCACAGTCTCTTCCAAAACAATTCCTCCACTTAATGCGATCTAGAGCTTTCTCCTTCAAATGACAGTATCCTCTTCTGTCCCCAAGGTCATCCAGCATCTTCTTACGTCTTCTTCCTCGTCTTCTTGTCACTTCTATCCGCCCATCTATCTTTCCTTCGATAACTTCTTTTAGAAGGTAGTTTCTGCGTAAAACATGACCAATCCAATTAGCCTTCCGTTTTCTTATTTCATGTAGGATATTCCTCTGCTCACTGACTCTAATTAACACTTCTTCATTTCTCACATAATCGGTCCAACTGATCTTCTCAATCCTTCTCCAACACCACATTTCGAAACTTTCTAGATGTTTCTCATCTACTGCCCTAAGTGTCCATGTTTGAGCCCCATGCTCCAAATGTAGCATTTCACTAGTTTCTTCCTCAAATTTAAGTCCAATTTGCTGGTAAAAAGATTTCTATGAGATATTGATTATAATTTTTATTCCATTTTCCTTGTTATGTTGACGGATACGTTACCTACCCATATAGCTAAGACACACAACAGGATGCATATTATAAAAATAAAAATAATCGAAATATGTCGGGAAAATGATTAATTTAAACTAATTTAAAGAAATTTTGTTGTAATTGAATTTATCGTGATAATAAATAACGCTGTGGATTAAAACGGTGCACATCTCAAGCAGAAAAACAGAAATATGTCATTTATTTTTCGGGTCACTGTCGATCTTTAACTCACCATTCGCTTTTTGAAGATCACTACCTCCTGGGCTGTAATCCCTATATAGATTCGTAGATAAGTACTAACATTTCGGAGGAATCTCTGCATAATTTCCGTCATAAAATCTTCTACTTGTTAAAAATATTTTGCTTCGTGTGAATTGTGATAAGCACAAGAGACCAGCGTATTGAGCACATTTACTGTAGATAACAACAGGATAAATGCGGTATCACACAAAAAACAAGATAAAGTTAATCATTACTGCTCGTTTCAAAGCAAGAATCAGCCACAGCATGGCCTCCAGTTTCGCATGAAGCTCAGTGTGACACTCACACGCGATGACAATGCAATCTTACGTAGAAAGTAACGACAACGCTTCCGAATTGTATGAGTGAGGAGCTGGCTTCGAATCTCGGCCGGTACGGTGATTCTTCTGATAACATTTTGCTTGTTTTCCATAGTCACTTCATAAAAAATGCTTAGATAAATATCTCAAACCAGACCAAGATCATTCATTCATGGAGCTGACCCCTTCTTCAGAAGCCGCCAATTGTGCACCTACTCAACAAATCCCCAGCATTTTATGGAACCCGAATGTTCATTACCGTGTACACAAGAGCCTTCCACTGGTCCCTATCCTGAGCCAGATCGATCCAGTCCAAACCATCCAATTCTATGTCTCTAAGATCCATTTTAGCATTGCCCACTCACCTACGTCATGGTCTTCCTAGTGGTCTCTTTCCTTCTGGCTGTCCCACCAGTATCCTATATGCATTCCTCTTCTTCCCATTCGTGCAACATGCCCAGTCCATTTCATCCTCCTTGACTTGATCATTCTAATTATGCTTGGCTAGGAGTACAAGTTATGAAGCTCCTCATTATGCAGTTTTCTGTCCAAATATTCTCCCCAACACCCTGTTCTCAAACACCCTCAGTCTGATCACGGTACTGAATTTTCAGGTTCAGGAAAAAGAACCTGGAGAATTTGTTGAGCAACTAATCGATTGGTAGTATGTTAAGAAAGAGTTATTTGACGATGGCCTTTTCTGCGCCTTCTACGCAAGCTGTGACGTTAGCTGCCACGTTTAAATTGCACTAATTACCTTAATAAACATCAGTGAATCATAAAATTATTTTCTCACCTTCGTAAGATGTCACGATGTGCGTGAAGAAAAGATTATATGGTTCTGGACTTGAATGTAGTCCTTACGAACACAGAATGTTTTAAAATAATTATTAACTATCCAAGAATTCTTACAACAATGACCACTGATTGATTAGTCAATCCTAACTTTGAACCTCATCTGTATTTTTAATATAATGAAACCAGACTACATCCTCAGGGCCGATCTGCGTGACGGCTTAAGGTGAGCTGGTAACGCTTGTTGGATGCACGCACTTCGCTGTTCAAGTGTCTACATAATAAAGTAAAATTGTCCCTGTGCTTAACTAATTAAACACTAAGACATGAAGACATATTGGGGGGGGGGGCGGATGTATAGATCAAGGTGTTCTTGACCTTGGCACCAGTTGGAGGAGTGTTGTCAGCTTCAATCCCCTGCCGATTTATCCCTGGGGGAAAGGGCCCCCGGTACCCAATGGATAAGAAGCTGAGTGGGTCCCAGAACGGGTCTGGAGGTGGAGGAAATTCTTGACCCTACCGGGACTCGAAATCCGACCTCTCTGTAGTCCAGCCTGTATCCAGTCACTATACTGACTGCGCTACCCCGGTTCTCCGTCTACAGAGTATGGCGGCAATGGTTTATCAAATATTGCTTCTCCTTATTACCCGATTCCAGGACAACATCGTTTCGAAAGCAGCCTACTTTCTTCACTGAGGGTCTCTCCTTCCTCGATGGCAGTACGTTTACTTCAAGAAGTTTCTAACCTTCAGGTTGACACAAAAATGCATTCACTTACCCTTCGATTATACGAGGAGAGTCAGTAAACATAAGAAATGGATACAAAACGTAAAATTTGTGATATTGGAACATGGGAAAAAAAAGAGAAAACATTTATTTCTTGACATATCCTCCACCAACACTGATACACATGTCCCATCGCTTTACCAATACGTCCAAACCCGCAGCACAGAAGTCTTTTGACTGCCAATTCCGCACCTCCGTTTCATCATTTGCGACTTCCGAGAGAGAATTTCTCGACCCAGTTGTGAACTACTTTACGTGACAGAACACTTCCCAACGTAAACAGGAAACATTTCTTTATGAACATCCTTTGCACTGAGTCCTTTCCCCATAAGAAAAGCACAACAGAACGCTGTTCTACGGTAGTACACCGCTCAAGCACGGTCGCCATTTTGACGACTGAAACCAGCCTGTGCGCATAGCTCATGCGCGTCTGCTACCTAGACTGTCATGAAGGTGGATTATTCTGCTATCTAGTGATACACATAGAGAACCTATTAAATCCTTTACAGATGTTTTACTTCCATTTGTGTCCTATTTACTGACTCTCCCCTGTATATTGGAAGGTCATTATAACGGAGTGAAAACTTTTCAGTCTTACAGATAAGGACAATTTTAAGCTCTTGTTATAATTAAATTCATGGAGAAGGCTCGTTGAGGAGCACGTTATCATATTTAAAAGAAGCTGCATTTGGCTCCTACTCCGTTTCAGTTGGATCCAGACTACAGCTTCACGGCGAATTTAGGACCCGTTTTAATAGCAACCTCCCTCCGATACTTGGAACAATCATCATCATCATCATCATCATCATCAGTAATCTGTCAGACAACAGGTCCACAGTCTCTTCCAAAACAGTTTCTCCACTTAATGCGATCTTCTGTTTTTGGAAAGAGACTATCCAGGAAAAGTGATAATGTGGTAGTTTTTCCATTTGCTTTCCACATCGCAGTACAACAGCCGTTCAAACGACTCTGGTCACGCCTGTTGCTATACGAACTTGAACCATCTCGAGCATCATTTGCTCTGTGCTTCAAGTCGCTGCTGATGACGCTGCTTCCGGCATCAGTTTTCGGTGTCTCTCTTCGTCTGATGCCTACCCTTTGACCTGTCCAGCAAGGGAGGCCCTGCCAGTAGCTACGCTACCGCTGGTATAGCTCTCAGGGTCCTCGGCATACTCAAACCCCCTCACCACGATAAGGTGGAGACACCAAGGAGGGGGACTTGGAACAATGTTCAGCGAAATATATTCCATTAGAGAATGAAAGGTTTCTTAGCAAGAATGTCTGATTCATAAAATTTATCCAAATATTTTCATCGAATTTAGTAGACGCATGAAACTAGTTGGAACTGAAAGGGAAACATCGGCTTCGTCTCTATGCTGACGACATTAAATTACTGCAAGATAACATTAAAGCCACAAATACCGAAACTGCTGTATGCTGGTAAGGACGTTGACCTAAACGAGAACAAAGGGAAAACTAAGTATGTGTTCATTTGTCATTACCAGAATTCAAGACTAGATGTTAGCATCAAGATAAAACTTTAAAACTTCAGGAAAATTCAGTTGCTTGGGAACGACATTGATAAGATAAAATTACATTTTTGGAGAAGTTACCTGACGTCATGAACTACCGATCACAGTGGCTGCGGGGTCTAAGGCATGAACCGTCTTTGCCCGCTCGAACAATGGGATCGTGGGTTCGAATCCCATTTGGGGGCATGGATGTCTGTGTGCTTTTATTCTGTTTATGTTGTTCTGTTTGCAGGTAGCGGCCTTGCGACGGGCTGATCCCCCGTCCAAAGCGTCCTACCAACTGTGTAAGAAGATCAAGAAACTTGAAAAGCGGCAATTACCCAACAAATGACTGTAGAGCTACAGACAGATGAAAGTAAGAGAGGCAAGTATGTATCTGTCATTAATTACGCAACTTCTAAGAGAACATCCAAGGATGTGGTGGTATAGCTCCACGCGTTTAACTCCATACTAGATACAGATGTGCGGTCACATCTATGTTCCGGGATCTTTTTCCCTGGGAAAGTGCTCCTGGATTTAATTCGTAGGAAGCTGGTGGGTCCCAGAGCCGGTCTGAACGAGTGACGCAGCGAAAATCACTTCTCCTGCCCCAAGTGGAACGCCGGTCGTCCTGCCTCTAACCAGCCACCACACCCATATATAGGAGAGCCAACAGGGTCACTTAGCCCTGGTCCGTTACCCTAGTAGGACAACATATGTACTCTTGTAAGATTTGAGGCTTTCACGGCGGTGACTATGAAGAAAGCAGTCTTCTGGGATTTGGCACCGTGTATATGTGGTGTTAACCGACGTTTCGGAGGAACGTATCGCCCCCATCTTCAGGGTTGAAGAAAAAGTATAAGTAAATCTGCAAGCGACAACACCGAGAGACACGGTCTATACTTTTTCTTCAACCCTGAAGATGGGGGCGATACGTTCCTCCGAAACGTCGGTTAACACCACATATACACGGTGCCAAATCCCAGAAGACTGCTTTCTTCATATGTACTCTTGTTTAATTTCCAGAATTATAATAAGCAAGCAAAAGTGGGGGAATTCCGTTTAATTGAATTGTGTACTCCTTGCTCTTGGCCTTTCATCGACATTAATTTGAACTGCTTAGATAAGAGAAAATCTTATTTGTAACAACATTCATTAAATAAATTCATATATAATTCAATCCTAACAGCATGTAGAGAAGTCCTTCCTAAGAAACCTCCAGTCGCTCACCTACTCAAGAAATTCCCAAGCCTCATTATCGTTTTCTCAAGAGCCCGCCACTAGTCCTTACCCTGAGCCTCATCAATCCAGTCCATACCACACCATCCCATCTCTCTAAGATCCATTTTAATATTATTCTCTCATCTGCGTCTAGATTCTCCTACAGAATGGTGCACGAAATAATCCAGTATTTCATATGTTAATTGAATCTTTATTTCAATTACATTACTAGACATTAACATATAAAAAGAAAGACCATTGCAAGGATATTTATCCTCTGTGAATCAGCTGTTCAGTAGGGCCACCATTACGTCTGTCAAACTCTTCAACAAAGATAAATTAGAGCTAAACCACAGAAGAGATTGTGAAGTTCTTTTTAAGATAAATTAGGTTTTATAAGCTTCAACACGGAAAATGGGACCTCTGCGTTTGCTACTGAAATAGATTAAATTTACAAACCTCGCAATGCATAAACAAATTTGGAAAAATTTATTTAAAAAAAAATTGCAGCAATATATTTCAAAGTTTCAAAAGCAGTAATTGATCTTTCAGTTTCCATTCTTAGAAAAAAAGTGTTTATTTATGAGTACTATTCTCACGGTTCACTTCTGAATGTTTCATATTTCGTTCCACAAGGCAGTTTCTAAATTTTATGAAAATTTCGCAGTTCACTTGCATTTAGACTCTGCAGTTTTTCTGTGCAAGTCGAAAAACCAAATACCTCATTGTAAAAATGGAGCATTTCAAATGTTTTATTAAGAGGACCTGCATACGACCACCTATCATACAACACGGGAATTCTCCACACATCATATAACGTCTCGACAACAGTGCCACTACACCCAACTTGAAACCAGATCAAATGGACATCGTACCCATCTAGAAAGAAACCAGAGCAGAGTGACCAGTACACCAGCGAAATAACTAACTGATATGTCCATATGTTTTAATCTTAAATTCGATCTTAATTTTACCTTCAATTAGATGTACAGTAATTTAACTATATATATCTAATATCAGAATAAGTAGACCAAAAAGCAGATATTACCATGAGTTTTGTTACCAAACACAATATTACATGTCATATAGTCATATTGAAAATATGGATACATATTAAAATCAAGTTCAGAAACCTAAGCACAAACAGTACACCTTATGATGACCCAATAAGGACCCAATAAGGGTCGTAATATGCAGTATTTTTAAGATTCTAATGTAAATAATCCATATTACATATTTTAGAAGAAACTGCTGTGTCGTCGGATTTAAAAAAGATGAATTGCGTTAGAAATTCGGTTTAAAATTTTGATTCTCCACTCGGAACCTTCGGAACCTTCACAGTAAAACAAAATTCGCTTCTGTCGTACTCGTACTTGAGAAAGAATTGGGTCACTGCCCAGTTTTTGAGAAATTTCTTCAGCTGACTTACTGAATGCTTCAAACGACTCATCGCTTCTAAATTCTTAAAAAACTGCTTCGTAGCATCTACCACTCTACCATTATAGTAACATCTGCCGAAAGGATTCTGTGTAACTTGCTTACTTTGTTAATCTGAAATTAAATGTCGTACAAGATTATTAGGGCCGGTCACGGTAGCCGAGCGGTCTAAGGCATGTACTGTCTTCGCTCGCTTGGAAACCGGGATCGTGGGTTCGAATCCCACTCAGGGCATGGATGTTTAGATTGTGTGTGTTTTTTTCTGTGTCTGTGTATAGGTAGAGGCCTTGCGACGAGCTGATCACCCACCCAAGGAGTCCTACCGAATGTGTAAGATCTAGAAAAAACCGAAGTGAACGGAGAAGTTCATGGAGGTAGGCCTAGACCCACTGGGGCTGTAGTGCCAAGGAAAAAAAAACACATGATTAGAGGCTGTAAAACTGATATGAAGGTATCTAATCAGCAAGAGTGCTTGCCTCAGAAACTGCAAGTTCAACTGCACTGGAGTCTAGAACTTTCTGTAATGCTTGGCCTCGCCATTGCTCAAGCGTTTAGTCGTTGGCTTCCCACCACGGCCGCCCGGGTTCGATCCCGGGTCTGTGTCAAGTGGAATTTGTGGTGGACAAAGTGGTGCTGGGGCGGGTTTTCTCCGAGTACTTCCGTTTCCCCTGCCAATCTTCATTCCACCAAATTCTCCATCATCATAATCACCCGGGGCAGGCTACTACAGGCCAATCAGTGGCAGCCGTGCCGAGTGGACCCACTTGTACTCCACCCCCCACTAAGCGAATTTACAACAACAACAAAAAATTAACCATGGTACTGGCCTCGGATATTAGCACGACTGTCACAAAACTGGCCTCGAAAATTTTTAGATCCAAATTAATATTATCAAAGAAATAAAGAAAAATTTAACTAAACCTCAACCAGTGCCGTTAGCGATATGCAAAAAAATAAAAAAATATTCCTTAATTTGGCATTTTTTTGGGGTCAATATCAACATAACGCAGTAGAATAGACATTTGTCAATTTTGACTAATATCAGGAGTGTAGCCCATGACAACCGAAAAAATATTTTGCTGCTCTCATAAAATGGACGGTACGTTTGAGAATTTCTCTTAAAATTAGTCAAATACGAGTAATTTCATTCTGAATATATATTCCACAATAAGTGCCAAAGCTTTTTTATTTTTTAAATGCCTCAAATGTTCTGACACGAATGGAATGAATTTTGCAAGGAACTCTAACTGGGACAAGAAATTTCCGTTGATAAGATCATAAAAGCGCTCACGGTGTCCGTGAACGACATTCAGCCAACGCTTGAACAAAAACAAATAAACGTTCAAACACTTAATGCTGGTGTTTCTTTTAATTTTGAATCAACCTCTGACGAGAACTGTCTATAGTTACATTTACACTCAAGTAGGCTGCCAGAGTCCTCAATTTCTGCATGCAGTTAATCTGATCTGGAGATGCAACATTCATGCTGTTTTAATTTTTGGCCTGCGTATACCCAGTCTGAGAAACCCTCACTGGTTGATAACATTTTTCGGTTGGAAAATATCTTGTAGCAAAATCAAAATACTGAATTATTTCTAGTAGAATAAACAAGCTAGCTTCTAGCAAATTTGTCACAATTACCAAGACGCCTAATATAGTGTCGCATGTATGAGTGACTACAGACGGGGTTTGGATTGGTGACTAGATTTATTGCGCACTTACAGATGGTAAATACAAGTATAATTATATCTCTCTCGCTAATTAAATCATTCGTCGTCTCACTACAACATATACTAAGTCGTCTCATTTTGTTTTCACTAGACGTTTCCTGGTAACGGACCCTAACAATGCCTTCTGCTTACGTCCTTACTGACTGGCGAAAATCTCTCAACTAATTCGCAGGCTAGTGGTCATCTCATGCTAATCTACTCTTCTTGTTGACTGACCTCAACTAACTAAATTCAAAGTCAGAGTCAGGGTTACTTTACGACTGGCGGTTTAGCGCCAATCAGTTCGTCTTGGTGCCAAGCCCCTTGAGGATCACAACCACAGATTTTTTCGACTGAACCTTACGGTCGTAGTCCTTATGTAACATCCTCTCTGACGAGATGGGTTTGTCGTGTACTACTGCTGCTGGCCCTCGCCAGTGCAATTATTCTCGGGTCTGAGTCCCGCGGGACTCATAAACATATTTTACTGTCTCAGATTCGAGACTCCCCCAAACCTAGAGGGACAGGTCCCTGTATTTATGTATATCCCCCCAGGAAGAGGGAGGCCCGGTTGTACTCCAAGACACTATTATTCCATTTTCGTTCACTGCTCCGTTAGCAGATAATGCCTGTCCTGGCTATAACATCTCGGTACGGGCCGCGTAGAAAACACGGCTCCTCACTGTCGCAGTTCCATCGTCGCCCTAGGAATATTCTTGTTTGCTATGCTGTTACTCAGCAACGACTGTCGTATATTTGCTATTCCGCGATCGTTCCCTAGCAGCGGGCGTTGTTTATAGTCATTCCCTAGCAACAGGTGTACATGCTACAGTAGCAAAGGATATTAAATTTCCCACCAGTAACATTAGTATAAAAATCAAATTCTTCATCTTGAGTCATTATTTTTTAAATCAAGTCGACCATTTCCTGCTCACTAATGACTCCAGCCATAATGCTGGATCATCCTAAACTGAAACAATATTACAGCTTAACACTTGTTGCTCGATAATGATTTCAGGATCTGAATCAACTTCAGAATGAAGTGAAGGGACCGAAGATTCTTGAGACAATAAGACAGACCGGTCAGACAAATTTTCTGCTCGAGTTCAAACAATTGGACTTGGGCAGAAATATTTGGTCTAGCCCTAATGCTTGCTTCGAGTGTTTTCAAGGTTGTGTTCTAGCAGCAGAGGAGCTTGTCAATGGCTGCAAGGAGTTTGTTTCTTTTGTCCTTTTGCAGTTCCTGATTCCCATTTTCTCCCAGTATCTCGATCAAGATGCTTCACTTTTAGCCGGCAAAAATATAATAATAGTATAATACGTGAAGAAGCCGGGATATCATAGTCGGTATAGCGACTGGCCACGGGCTGGACAAGTGAGAGGTCGAAGTTCGAGTCCCCGTAGGGTCAAGAATTTTCTTTTCTCCACGTAGTCCACACCGGCTCTGGGACCCACCCAGCCTCCTATGCTTATTAATTTATTGTTATTAACTAATGACGTGTAATTCTTACTTCAGATTCAGTCATGTGGCCGCAAACTGGAAGTCTGGAATACTCTTCTCTAGCAGAGCATTAGCTTCAAAGAAAGTACTGTACATATCCCTGTCATAAGAAGGGGAATTGATTCAAGCCCAACTCAGCCCAGCCTAACCTAACCTCTGGGTGACTAATCGTGACTTCTGTCCTGTATTTCTATTTCAGTGTTATGGCTTAAAGCAGATGACAAAACGGCCTATGTATGTAGGGTTTGAGGCGAACTGCACGTACGTGTCTGACAGGACAGCATATCATTCAGTGCTAAACTTCGACATCATATATATATATATATATTAGCACTGTCTCATTTTCACATGTTCTCATTATGCATTAATTTGATTTCGTAATTCTGAAAATAATCATTAAGCCACTGTTGTCTTACTGGGCCCTCATAGTGTCACTGAAGCTCAAGTAGCTATTGTTTTCAGGGTTAGGAAGGCAAGACTGGCTCAAAATAAACAAGCAAGTTTCGTCTCACTAACTTTGTTCAAGGATGTGATTTATAATTGTCGCTGAAGTCAGAACAGAAGACCATCAACAGTTATATATGAGGTGTTGATGTGAAAGAACAGAGGAGGAAGTGGAAGAAAAATACTTGTGAATAAATTAAATCTTATTATATGGGAATAAGTTATCAAAATGAATGAGAAGAAAAACGCGACTTGGAATATTTCAAGCAATATACATAATCGTCAGAAATAAATTTAAGAACACGGTTATTAAACAGTTGGACAAATTTATATACAGAGTGTTTCACGACTTTAGGGCATAACTGCAGGAGGCGATTTCCTAGGTCTCTGTGATCAAAAATTTCATATAAACATGTGTCCGATTTTGGACGGTTACGGGGTTATGACCGTTTTTTCATTCCCGTACACGCCCTCGTGTGAACCGCGTCTGTCAGCTGGCGGGTCGCTATTTTGAGCCAGCTACAGACAGAGCGTTCTCGTTATCTCGACACTTGAGATGTACATAAGGCGGGGAGGGTTGGTATGTCCGGCGCGATTCACAACCGAGCGGCAGCCTGTGTTGCGGCCGGCGGTGGCATTTTCGAAAATCAGCTTTAAGCATCAATCAATTTAAATTAAAGGTAATTTCACGAAGTTAACTTTACATTCATACTTTAAATGTATCATGTATTATGCTGGTTTATTATTTTGTTCCGTTTATTGCCAGTAATCGTTACCTTCTATTCTGAGTTTAAAACGGTCATAACTCCGGATGCAAATTGACTTCTTGTTAGCAGTCCGGCATTAAATATGTGAATCCCAAACTAAGTCCCTACCTGGCCGTTGCTTTATTTTAGAAAGTTTACAAATTTGTTTTACGGAGCTGTTTTTTATGTGCATACTTTGGATGAGCTTGAACGGGACACATCATCTGTTGGTCTATGCTGATGATGCGAATTTACTGGGTGATAATGTAGATACCATAAAGAAAAACACACAAACTTTAATTGACGCAAGTAAAGAGGTTGGTCTAGAAGAAAACACAAAGAAAACTAAGTATAGGTTGCTGTCTCGTCAGCAAAATTCTGGGCAAAATCATGACATAAAGATAGGAAACAGATGTTTTGAAATTGTGGCACAGTTAAGATATTTGGGAACAACGATAACAGATCGAAACCTGATTCAGGAGGAAATTAAGAGGACACTGAACTCGGGTAATGCTTGCTACCATTCAGTCCAGAACCTTTTGTCTTCACGTCTGCTGTCCAAAAGCATAAAAATTAAAATATACAAAACTATAATTCTGCCTCTGGTTCTGTATGAGTGTGAAACTTGGTCTCTGACATTAAGGGAGGAACATAGACTGAGGGTGTTTGAGAACAGGGTGTTGAGGAGAACATTTGGACCGAAGAGGGATGAAGTGACAGGAGGTTGGAGAAAACTGCATAATGAGGAGCTTCATAACTTGTACTCATCTCCAAGTATAATTAGAATGATCCAGTCAAGGAGGATGAGGTGGGCAGGTCATGTAGCACGAATGGGGGAGACGAGGAATGCGTATAGGATATTGGTGGGAAAGCCATAAGGAAAGAGACCACAGGGACGACCAAGGCGTAGGTGGGTGTACAATATTAGAATGGATCTTACAGAGACAGAATGGGATGGTATGGATTGGATAGATCTGGCTCAGTATAGAGACCAGTGGAGGGTTCTTGTGAACATGGCAATGAACCTTCTGGTTCCAAAAAATGCTGGGAAATTCTTGAGTAGCTGCTGAATTGGCGGCTCCTCAAGAAGGGCTCAGCTCCATGAGTATGTAAGTAAGTAAGTAAGTAAGTAAGTAAGTACTTTGGATGAGCACCGAACAATTGTGTATAACATTTGTGAAGGGTATACATACATACTTATACACACACACATATACTGTATATTGTACATAGAAATAGGAATTAAGATTAAATTGTAAATATATGTAAATACTGATAATGGACTTACTAACACAGACTATGACTGACAAATGACAGACCCGACCTCTCGTCAGAGAGGGCGCCCCAAATGAACAGGACAGTAACTTTCATATAAAGAAAAGAAATCTGGTCATGAGCCCCAGTCGGGGCTCGACACCAAGACAGACAGACTGACTGACCATCAGTCGCAATGTGACTTTGACTTGACTTAAGAGGCGACGAAAAGGGAAGTCTCGAATCTGAGACAGTAATATATGGTCTCGAGTACCAAGGGACTCGGACCCGAGGACTGCGGTGACAAGAACCAGCAGCATATACAAAAGTCAGACCCGTCCTCTTGTCAGAGAGGGCGACGACAAAAAAACAAGACCAAAACTGTCAAACAGTAATAAAATCTGGTCGCAAGACCCAGATGGGTGCTTTATGCTAAGACAGACTGGCCGACTAACCGTCGGTCGTAAAATGAGACTCAGACTGGAAGTAGCAGCAGAGTATTGAGTTTCGGAACGCCAGCCTGCCAGGATATTAACTTGCGTGCAGACGAACTGAGTTGAGTTGGCAGTTACAGAATAAGGGCAAGAAAGGAATTAGGCTGTGCAAAGAAGACTTCATGCGTGATTTGTAGTGACAGTGAGACTGTTATAAATCTGTTGCCAGGATACGACTAGTGAAGACTGAGATCCATAGTGCGTGTGCAACGGTGAACTGTGAAGTGTGTAGATAAGCGATAGGGCTGTATTGCTTGTAGTCCCAAGTTGTGTGTATAAGGTGTCAATAAATCCAATCATCCAATCCAGAACCCATCTTACACGTCACGCAAAACCCCCAAATCGTGATAATTTACTAACGCGTAAGCGTTCAAGTAATAAATTTTCTTAGCTTTGTTTTCTCCATCCTCCTGTTTCTGTTTCGTTCTTTGTATTGGCATCCTGTTCTGAAATTCTCTCATCCAATGTCCTTCCCTAATGGTGAAAAATAAGAATGACGTCCAAAGAAAAAGGTCGGTAAAACTGCGAGGGATTTGATTTTCTTACGCGCTGTGATTTCTAACACGTGACATGTAGTCTAAATCCAGGCCTTGGATAAAGATGAAGGCAATATTCTGTTCCGAGATATTCGCGAACCTCAACCACACTAAACGACGTCATTCTTTACAATTGGTAAACTTACTTTTAAATTTACTTACACTTTAATCAGCTAGCCACCATTTCACATTTATTACGAAGATGAAATTATGATTGATAAAATGAATGGGCCATGTAGCATGCAAGAGAACGAAGATAAATAAATACAAATGCTTGGTACGAAAACCTGGGGAGCCGAGTACAAGACCTGGCCGTAGATAATGGGACAATATTGAATTGGAATCTTAAGGGAATAGGCTGTGAATATGTGAACTGGATTCATCTGATTCAGGACAGGGACCAGTGCCGGGCTTCTGTGAACACGGCAAAGAATATTCGAGTAGATTCTAAATTGTTCTGACGATGGCGTATAATACTCAGAATTAATAGGTTTTCGGACTTGTCCATCGTCCAGTATTCTGGACGCTAGAAACCACAACGTTTCGGAAGCTGGATCTGTTTCCTTCCTCAGGTGAGGGGGAGGCACTTTTATTGGGACTCTTAGAAAGAGCCAGGTCCTGTGATTGAGGTTAGCTCTTTCTAAGGGACGCAATAAGGTAGGTGTCTCCCCTCCTCACCTGAGGAAGGAAACAGATCCAGCTTCCGAAACGTTGTGGTTTCTAGCTTCTAGAATACGGGACGACGGACGAAGTCCGAAAACCCAGTATTCTGAAGAATATTCGAATTCCATAAAATGATGGAAATTTTCTGACTAGCTGAGCAGATCTCGTAAGGAAAGGCATTACACTATATATTTAGTTAGGTAGTTGGATTTTGAACATAAAATTAATATTATGATTTTGGAAAACTTTTCCCTTCACGTCTCTTTACAAAAAGTTCTTCAATGTCTTCGGCAAAAACATTTTTTTGGAAAGGGGATATTTTTGCAACATAAAGCTGTATTTCCACTATTTTAACAATCGTCACCTTAGTTCTGAGTGGCTCTAGCTGTATTTTTCTATATTCTTCAAGTTGTAAATTTATTTAGTTTCTTAAGGCATGACTAAACTGTGTAAAATCACAATAGAACTTAGAAAAGAGTTACTTTTTATCTCGCATGTTCAAATGTTTCCTTTTAAAACACTGTTTTCCTGTTTTCTGTATGCCACAACATGTGGGGATAGAACCACTGAGATCTAAGAAGAATCTATTGCTTGTAATTCCTTATCCAACTATTAATTCACACGTTCTTCTATCTCGAATAAAGAATTCGCTTCAGTATACAATTGCCCAATCTGTACATCATAACACATATGCACACAAAACACTGAAACAGTAAACCAACTCACATGCTATCGACACTTTGGATATCTTGATGAAGTCACAAAGGAATGTCTAAAACACTGCGCAAGGAGAAACACTATTTACATGTTCCACAGCCTTTGTGCACTGAACTCTTACAATCTTACAACGTACAAATTCCCTGTCTACTGAATACACGTCTATTTCCGTGACGCTGCAACCTGCTATCTGTTAGCTACATGACTATCAGACACACTCTGCTATTGGCCTACACGTGAACAACGTGACAAATGGGTTTGACGACATGTTCGTTCTAGCGGAGTACTGGGTACGAACAGGTGCGCGCGCACCCACACTGATTTTTCCATACTAATTTGTTTTATTGTTTTGAGCTGTGTACCGTTGTTTATTATAATAGCAGAGTGAATTAAAACAAACGTTCTTGGAATTTTTTTAAAATCATCATTGTCCCAAAATATTTAGACATGTTTAGACCTAGTAATAAAAAGATGCTAACTCATATTTTATTTTTCTTGATTGTAATAATATTACATTTTTTGTGAAAGTCACACATATTTAAAACAGCGCGTACCATAAATACAAGAATGTACATTGTTTGTAATATATGATGCTAGTTTCTATGTAAGAATATTTCACGTGTACTTCACTTTATTTATTTTTATAACATTATTACTAACTAACTCCATGGAACTGAGTCCTTCCTGAGAAGCCACCAATTTCCCGACATTTTATGGAACGTGAAGGTTCGTTATCGTGTTCAAAAGAACCTTTCATTAGTTCGTGCCCTGAGTCAGATGAATCCAGTCCATACCACACCATACTACCGCTCTAAGACCAATTTTAATATTATTCTCCTACATAATGTTTTCTTTCTTTCTGGCATTCCCACTAGAATCCTACGTGCTTTCCTCTTTTCTCCCATACGCCCTACATAATTACAATAATAGAAAAGAACGTTCAGTTAGGTTCTTCTTTATTAACTATATATGTATATCTGAGGATAATATGTAAATATGGAAACATGTATGGGCAATGATGAATTTAAGAAAAATTTGAAAACGTATGTTTTAATTTATCGTACTATGACAAAAACAATTCCGTACAAGTCATTTGCGAGTTTTGAATTATCAATGGGTACTAGGTTTCATCGACCAGTTACGGCGGTTGTGTGGTGTAGGGCGTGTACTTGAACATGGGGATGGTGGGTTCGAATCCCGCTCGGGGAATGCATATATATCCGCGATTTTCTGAGTCTGTGTTCTCTGCAGATAGCAGCCTTACTACGAACCGATCCCCCATTCAGCGGGTCCTCCCAAATATCTATAAATATGTTTTAGAAACCTTAAAACGGAAGTCCTTGGTTCGCATTTGTCTCTCACGCCATATAAGAAAAAAAGTGTATTTCACTGGAAACTGAACAGCCTGCCCCCTTCTTCTTCAGGGGATTTCTTAAACTAAACTATGTATATTGAAATAACGAAATTTATTGTTTATTACAAGCAGAAGTACTCCATAGTGGTCAAGAATAGAGTTCCATTCTTCACTAATATCAAATATATGGTAGCAAAACATTTAAAGAAGTTCACTCAAATTAATAAATTAAATTTGGTAAGTAAGTAAAAAAGTAAAGGTATCCTGTAAAAGGCCGTGAAGGCCCATAGGGTTGTGAGATGTTGAGGTTCCCACATTTTCCAGACAATCGGCCCATAGATGGCGTAAATGTTCTCAGCTTTACGCGCCGACCGCCCTTTACCCCCAAGAATATGCATTTCTGTTAGAGGCTGAGTCGACTCCAGGGCCATAGAGAGGCTGGAAGGATTAAGTCAATTGAAAGAAACCCAATGACCTCATTAGAAACAGAAACCGCGACCTTCCAGTTTGCAGCATAATGCCTCAACCAACTACGCTAACGCGTGCCCCTATGCTTTCAGTACCGAGACTACATGTAGAGTCGAGAAATGGACACTGTCCATTGTGAGTTGAACGACAAGCCGTGTGGAGGAGGGTTCGAATACCACCACCATAGCCCTGCTAGTCGTAGGGGGCGAAGGAAATGAAACCCAATGCCTGGGGGTATACCTGGGCCATTCTCCTCCTGTGAGATACACGTAGAAATAATGGGACCTGGCACTCCAATTTGGCCGAGTCTCGAATCTGAGACAGTAAAATATGGTAATGAGTCACGCTGGAGCCTGACCCGAGAATGGCTGCACTGACGAGGACCAGCAGTAAATGTAAAGGACAGACCTGTCTCTCGTTAGAGAGGATGTTACAACGGCTGTGACCCTAAGGATTCAGTTGAAAAATCTCCAGTCATGAGTCTCTAGGTGCTTGTCGCCAAGACGAACTGATTGGCGGCAAACCGCAAGTCTTAAAGTAACTATGACTATCACTGACTGTCCATTGGTGGTTGTGCATTTCATAAAAACAACACCGAGTGGGTTGATGCAGAGGTAAAACTCGCGGCAATCCGCTCGAACTTCGACTAGGACATCTGCTATCCTGACTGAGGATTTTCGCGGTAGTAGTCAGTCCTACCGAATTCCAGAATATTGCCTCGATTATGCCAAGCCCTCTTACTTCCACATCATTTCTAGTTCTTCATTCAACAACCACTCTTTCAATGGATGCTATGTAGCATAGATAGAGAGAGCTTGTAAAATAAAACTTCAAAACTAATTCGGAAACTGGATCAGT
The DNA here is from genome assembly GCF_002891405.2 of Cryptotermes secundus. Classification (NCBI taxonomy): domain Eukaryota; kingdom Metazoa; phylum Arthropoda; class Insecta; order Blattodea; family Kalotermitidae; genus Cryptotermes; species Cryptotermes secundus. Next base: position 738,732 of record NW_019723905.1, read on the forward strand.
TTCCGCCAGTCATCAAGTGTAAGGAGAGTGGTCTTACCCAGAAGAGACCCGTACAATGCGTTAGTATAGCACTGTCCAGTTTCCAAAGCTTTGTGCATCTCGCATATACTCCACGTAGTGCAATCAATATAGCGCATAGTGGCGCTGTTATGCGCTACAGCGGATACCTGGAGCCACGAGATGGTGCCGTGTCCGTTCTTCTCTCGTTCCAGCAAGAAGCAGCTGCTTGTGTGCAACGTATTCAGAAAGGAAGTCATTATTGTGAAGGGCAGTTGTCTGCGAGCGGCGGAACTCGGGAATGTCGCAGTTTCAACAAAGGGTAAACGTCCAACGTTGGTTTCAGTTTTATTTTCTATTAATCTGAATCATTAACTAATAAACAAATACCTTAATTAACCCTTAAATTTTACTGAGTTGTTTTCCTTGGCACTACAGCCCCAGTGGGCCTAGGCCTACCTCCATGAACTTCTCCGTTCACTTCGGTTTTTCTAGATCTTACACTTTTGGTAAGACTCCTTGGGTGGGTGATCAGCTTGTCGCAAGGCCTCTACCTATACACAAACACAGAAAAACGCACACACACACAAACTAAACATCCATGCCCTGAGTGGGATTCGAACCCACGATTCCGGTTTCCAAGCGAGCGAAGACAGTACATGCCTTAGACCGCTCGGCTACCGTGACCGGCTTACTGACTTTTAGCTTCTTTCATTTGGAGGACGAGACTAGATGGAAGTTTGTTATGTTTATTGTGAGAGAGGATAGATGTAAAGTTAAAAGGGGAAAAATACGAAAAAAAGATAACCAGTGGTGATCTTTTAAGCGATAAAGCGAAAAAATGTTGTATAATTTATTCCGATTGTACGGATTGGATGACACGATATACAAATGAGGAACATATTTAATATCAGTGGGTTCAGAGAAGCTAATAAGTGGAGTCGTCGAGCTTTTCAAATAAACGTGCAATATCTACGCAGTAAAGCAGGGATATTGTCGGTAATACTAGAAAATCAAGACGCTTGCAAGATAGGGCTTTCTTATTGTGTACATACAGAGTGACAGAGGAAAAGGTCAATATTCGGGGAGATCACAGTATCGGTCATTCCAAGCAAAAGTTGTATATGTACATGTGCCCTATTTCGAACGATTCCTGAGATAGAGTTAGTTTACTGTACCGTTCAAAAATGGTTGATAAGGAAGCAATATTACGTACTGTTTCTAATACCGGTATTCATTGCTCAAGTGACAAAGCTGGTACAGTTTTTTTTTTCCTTGGCACTACAGCCCCAGTGGGCCTAGGCCTTCCTCCATGAACTTCTCCGTTCACTTCGGTTTTTCTAGATCTTACACATTCGGTAGGACTCCTTGGGCGGGTGATCAGCTCGTCGCAAGGCCTCTACCTATACACAAACACAGAAAAACGCACACACACAAACTAAACATCCATGCCCTGAGTGGGATTCGAAACCACGATCCTGGTTTCCAAGCGAGCGAAAACAGTACATGCCTTAGACCACTCGGCTACCGCAACCGGCGTTGGTACAGTTTACCTAGTATAATACATATCGAAAATTCAACCGTATTATCAATGCACTTTGCAACTGCTGTGAGGACGTGGCGTGTTGCTCGCGTGAAATGGCTCTATCTCGGAATAATTTTGGAATAGGACACATGTACATATACAGATTTTTGCTTAGAATTACCGACACTTTGACATCCAAAAATATTGGCTTTCCTCCTAGGACAGCCAGTATACTTACAGCATTGCTTGACTAAATCAAATGGCTCGTACCAAACAAGCAGCTGTTGCTATAATTTTCAGAATCGAATTGCTCATAATGTACACGTGTGGCTCCTGACGAACAAACTGCTGTTACTGAGAATTTGTCAGAGTGACCTTGGTAAAATGGGAACGAATTGCTTGTTTTAAAAAATGTATTAATAAGTAATGGGGACATGTTAAAAGTTTCATGGATTCGCACTCATAAAAATTGTTTACAGTATGTTCATCTCTACAGCCCTTTGTTAGTCTCTGGCCTCTTTTTCAGCTTCGTAAACCTTTTTACACAGACGGTAGGACTCCCTGGACGAGTGGTCAGCCCGTCGCAAGGCTGCTACCTCCACACAGGAGGGATTCGAATCCAAGATCCCAGTGTTCGAGCGAGCGAAGACAGTTCATGCCTTAGACCGCGCGGCCACTACGATCGGCCTACAGTGCATTGCGTTCTATTAAATAGAGCTGGTTGGATTTCTAGGGTCAAAGACTCCGCGATCGATGCCTATTTAAAAATAATCTTGCACTTTCTCTAGCAGATCTCTTTGCAATGCTTGTCATTTTGTCTTTCATTTTGAAAAAGAAAAATATTTTATGTAAGATTTGAGGCTTTCACGGCGGTGACTATGAAGAAAGTAGTCTTCTGGGATTTGGCACCGTGTATATGTGGTGTTAACCGACGTTTCGGAGGAACGTATCGCCTCCATCTTCAGGGTAGAAGAAAAAATATAAGAAATCTGCAAGCGAAGAGACCGTGAGAACCGGTAAAAGCAGACTGTGTCCATTGTTACTATGGATTGTTAGCGGAATGACCCGAGTCATACACATGTATGGCTCTTGCAAAAAACAGTTACTGTACTTGGTTTTCAGATTTAACTAGGTAAAATACGTTTATAAATGTCTGACTCTTACCAAGCAAACCGGTCTACCTATAGGTTGTGTTTATGTCTATAGTCTAGTGCAAATAAATGACTCTTACCAAGCAAACAGCTTTCCCTTTAGGTTTTTTTTTTTTTATATCTTGAGGCTGGCACAAACATATGACCCTTACAAAGCAGATAGTTGTTTCTGTAGACTGCTCCTACGATGACCTGGGATGCCATGATCAAACAACTGTTACTTTTAAGAGTACTATTTTCCGATATGAAGACGTGTAACTCATTAGGAATTCACCGACGTTTCAGATGATTGAACTCCACATTTATGCTCTCAGATATGCTAAGGAAGTAACCGTTTAACTATTCCGGTAATCTGTATCTTTTAATAGTTCTCCTTGTTCCTCTTCAGCCCTTAAAATCTATGCCCTCAGGCCTGTTCAGGTTCAGAATTCAGTCCTAAAACTTTGAATTGTTTTAGACATTTGGTAGGGCACTTCGCGAAGCCTCCCGACTTGCACAGGACAACACAGACACATGAAGAACACAAAAAATATCGATTTAAAAAGTTCAGTTCGGTCCCATGACCTCAGTGTTCGAGTAGTCTACGTATGTGCACATCAGATTGCACAGCAATTAGGATTTTTTTTCAATGACTTAACAATGAGACATTTCATAATGCAGATCTGTGACCCTGTGCACCTAGAACGTCGTCGTTCAGCGAATCGTGGCAGTAGACAAGTGTATGACATCGAGTGTCAGACTCCGCGCACTAACGTTAAACATAACCACTTGTTTCCACGTTGTGGTCCCCACACTCTGCACACATGTTGCTCAACAGCAGTGTGAGTCGTACGCTGACTCACTCTTCATACATGCAACAGACAAGCGCTGATACCGAGAAATATTCACTGTTTTCACTGAGAGATATGATGATCTCATGACAGTAAGTTCTGAGTCAGAGTCTAAGTTATTTTGGGCCTCTTACACACGATGCCACCACAGTCGCGCCACCAAATAACTTTAAATGAAACCTTTCACACGTGGTGGCTGTGGCGCCCCTGGAAGCGCTGCCATGATGCTGGTGGCGAAAGGACGCGATTTTCCGAGCCACCAGCTTGGCAGCGCCACCACCTCAGTCCACTGTATTATATGAAGGTCTTCACACGAGACGCGACTGTGAGTGCGGCGAGACGCTTCTGCATTGAGTTCTGTGAAGTGTGTTGTGCCTTCAAACTCAAAATATCAATGCAAAAGACATGTTCTTTTTAAATTTTGTATTTCTAAGGTTGTATTAGTTTCAATCAACAAATAAAGCTAATTAAAATTAATTTATAAGAAGGTCAAATTTTTTCTTACCTCAGTGTGACCATGAGCTTTTCTTCCGGTGGTATACTGTCTCTCATATTGGTGTCCACACCAGTCAGTTTTTCTTTCATACACTGTAGCAGCTCATCAAAAGATGCGATGCTCATGCGCGCAAAAATGAAAAATTTGTCGGGATTCTGTCGAAGGTCACTATACAACGTGTAGAAAATACCTTTCGTTGATCGGTCTTTCAAGATTGGGTGTACCCAAAATCTCCGTTTTTACGGCGTTTACGCAAACGGGAGAACAAGAAGATTAAAGCGCCTGCCTCTTCCAACTCCATTTTGAGACTGATCCATGATTGGTGGCGAGAAAAAATATTCTCGCTGCCAGGAAAAGCGCCACCGAAATTCGTGGTGGCGCGACCATGGTGCCAATCAGTTCGTCTTGGCTACAAGCCCCTTGAGAGCCACAACCTGAATTTTTATTTTCCAACAGAACACTTGAGGCTATAGTTCTTATGTAACATCCTCTCTGACGAGACGATGGGTATGTCGTTTACAATTGCTGCTGGCCTCGCCAGCGCAGTCATTCTCAGGTCCTTGTCCCGTGGGATGTTGTGTAGTATGGTGTATCACTACCGACGTTTCAAAGCTACAGTTCTGGCGTTGTGGGACGTCCTCTCTACTAGAGGACGAGTGCGCCTGCCCTTGTCAAAGCGTGGCTGTATCCCCCGAGGGGACCTAGAACCGAGGCTGTGAGCGGACCTATAGGAAACCGTGACACTAGGAAACGACATATACCAAAGTTGGATGTAAGGGGGGGGGATGTGAGATGATGGAAAGAGGAAGTGAGGATAAAGACGAGCAGAAATAAAATTGATAAAAATAAAACAAAATAAACTTACAGAGCAACGTAAATAATAAAACAAAACAAAACATTATATTGTTTTCCTAGGCGACACTGACTTTAATTGTTTTCACGTTGTAATTACCCCCATTAAATCTACGAGTACAACAAAAGCTGATAGTCGCTAGTCAATAAATTCCACGCCTTTCATACGGCACAATTTATTTTTTCCGTGTTCACAAACCCCCCTTTATCGTGCTCTACACTGAATCTAATCCATATCCTGATACCCTATCTTTTATATCCATTTTAATATTATGCTAGTACATATCTTAATTTTGGTTCCCCAAATGGCGGAAAGCATTAAGAAATTCTGTGTGCATATCTAATCCTACGTGTGTTGGTTGCTCCAGCCTTCGAAACCTCCTGGAATGGATTCAATATAAACCAACCCCCGCAAAAAAACTTTTTTTGGGGGGGGGGTGGATTTGCGACCCTCACGGCCCGTGACTGTGAAGAATACTGTCGTCTGGGTCTTAAAGTCGTATAGTTCTGAGACAGCCTGACGTTTCGCCTCCGTTTTCAGCATGAAAAAGTATGCCAAGCAAGAAATTAGGGAAAGCACTAACCCAGTGTAGTTTAAAGAGAACCTGACGTTTCGGAAGAATATACGACTTTCAAAGGACTACACGGCGTTATATCCCAGAATATAGAAATCTTCTTAATTAGCGCTGTGACAGCCCCAGATCCTTTAATATGCTGTTAACCGGAGTTCACCAAGTCCGTTGGACTAAGAATTTTCCGAAGTATTGTGCTGAAGTTTTGCTACTGTAATGTACGAAAATCTGAAATATTTGAGGACCACAGTCCGTTCTGTTGTACATGTCGCAGCATTATCTAGTGGCGAGACTAGTTTATCTGCTAACACTACGTCAGATACAGAAAAAGAATCATTGTCTTAAATATTGATTAGAAATCGATCACAGCAAAACCAGCATGGGCGTTACACGTTCCCTTTGTGATCGGTAAACACAATGTCGATAATTATGATATATGCGAATAAAAAGCGTCTTTAAATACGGCAAGACTCAGCACATTCGCCATTGTTCATAGTAAATACGAATGGGTTTCATTATCAGAATGTCAACTTCTGTTCACTTTTATCAGTATAACACTCAGTAAGATTTGTGAGCTAGAATAGATAAATATTGTAACGTGTTTCGCGTTACCGAAGACGCCGTAGAGATGGTTAATTGGTTTATTTAACAATCTACAAATAACGNAAACGACTATGAAACAACATTTGTTTATAGGCAACGGCCGCGAAACAAATAATGAAACGACGTCCGTTGCTAAGTAACAGATTCTGAATAAGCAACAATTGAACAGCAACAGAGGAACGGTGTTATCTGTGCGGTTCGTGCTTGAATGTTATAACCGGGACGGTTTGGAACCACGAATTCAGTGCTCAGTTGAAAATTAATCTGTGAAGAGAGGACTAGATTGTTGTTGTGAAATTGCCGTCAGCCTGGGAGTTAGTCAGTTGAAAGTCAGGCTGTGAAGAAAAGAATTTTGTGTGCTGTAGTTACAGTGATATTTGGAATGTGTAATTCAGTGAGACAGTTATAGTTATTGTGATAAAATCGATTGCCAGGATACGACTAGTGAAGACTGAGAAGACTTTATGTGTGCTGCAGTTACAGTGATGTTTGGAGTGTGTAACTCATTGAGACAGTTATAGTTATTGTGTTAAAATCCGTTGCCAGGATAGACTAGTGAAGACTGAGAAGACTTTATGTGGGCTGCAGTTACAGTGATGTTTGGAGTGCGTAATTCAGTGAGACAGTTATAGTTATTGTGTTAAAATCCGTTGCCAGTAAACGACTAGATAAGACTGAGAAGACTTTATGTGTACTGTAGTTACAGTGATGTTTGGATTGTGTAACTCAGTGACTGTTATAGTTAGTTCTAGTTATGACCTGAAAGGGGTCAATAAATCCAATATACAATCCAAAATCCCGTCGAGAGTCACTCATACAAGTGACAATAGATTCTGTGACATCTGTGAAAGTAATGTACGTTTCATAAGCATTAAATAAAAATAGTGATGTCCTTCTCACGTGCTCTAACTTCGTTCCTAAATTTGGAAACGGCTCCTTCACTTGTGGGCGATCTGAAAACAATTCTTCCGGAATGTTACGCAGCGTAATCTGGTAGAAGTTTACCAACCTGTTACCAGAAACGTAGGTTAATTTCTATCAGACTAGACGGCAAAACATCCCAGAAAGTTATATTTTTCAAAGTCACCATCATCAAAACCGGAAATATCATGTACATCATGACATTTGAGGTAATTTCAACGGTGTTCTTCACAATTAACTCCACTTAATAATACCAACATTACAGCGTCACAAATTGCATTGATCTATTTACTCCATTACGCATATCGCATATTAAAGTTTCCTTTCTGCTTGTCATATCAAATTACAGTGATATGCGATTAGTTCTTCCCAGATGTTTTTCATATTGAAATGGAAATTTCTTGCAGAACCTCAGTTTCAGTTAGCTGAACACCATTTACGAAATATCTATTTAATCTGTGTAGCGTGTAATGGTGAGACTGATGAACGAAGAGATGGACAAAATTTGGAAGGAATCGGTCCTGGCTTAATCGTGCTGCTATCCCGGAATTTCACTTGAGGAACTGAGGAGAACTACCAAATTTCTCGGTCAGGTCAGCCAATATCTCGGCAGAGAATCGTGCAGGACACCTGCCATGTAAGAGTCTACACTGTAGGTAAACAAACGCGCTCTCTGTTGGAGAAGAGAATTTCGAGAGAATTATGGACACGCGTAAATGATACGAAATTAACTGTCATGATTTAACTACAGGGTCAAAAACAAACAAACAAACTCCGTGATTATAGCCTGAAAGCGAAATATACCAACTTTAGGGTCATATGTTCAAAACTTCATCGCGTTTCCACCTGCCTACATATCACTGGTCCAGTGATTGGGACTCTTTGTGACGGGCCTCGCCCTTCCATCTAAGGACGGAAACCTTATGTCCTGTTCGGAATATTTGGCCAGTGGTTTTCAACCTTTTGGATTTTGAGGTATACTTCGGATACGCCTTGTTTGGAGCAGTAAAATTAGACTTGGGAACTAACACTTATAATTGTACATATGATTTAAATAACATCATGTGGTGTATAAAAATAAAAATATCGTAAATCCTTAAAATAATTAAATTTGTTTCAAATATCAATTTAAAATTTTTATGTAAATGAATTTGTGTCCAGACCTTATATACTCGTAAGAGAGCCCNCGAGGATTTTTTACGTGTCGTAAATCTACGACACGGGACCCAGGGCTTAAGTCCCTCCCGGAGGACTCGTTCCCTGAATTTTTCCGCCCTTATCTTGAGTCATGAGGTGGGAACGTTACCCCTAGACTACGGAGGCCGCTCTAAGAGAGCCCTCTAAGATAACTTTGCATGTGTGTATGTAACAGCGATAAAATACTGTTCCTTTTTTATTATCGTATTTCGTTTTATATAATCGTTCAACACCTCGCGGCGGTGTTTTGGCAACATCTCATAGGGCACCGGTTGAAAACTACAGCATTAGACAATGGAAAAAGTCCAGGCACACTGGAATAACAATATATGGCGTCAGAAACTTTTACAAATCATCTATTTTGTGAGCCAATCGCTAGTTCACAGCTCGAAGTTTGCATCCGTGTCATGTGTTCCGTGATTTTATGATGTGCCATTTCCGTGATATCTCACCCCTTGCTTCATTCCTGTGTTACGTCACGCGATCTCTTGACTAGGCTACCCCATCACGTTTCCCTTCTCACTGTTAGGGGTAGCCTCTCTGGGTCTGTGCAATTTTCTGAATCACAGAGCAAACATAAGCAGACACAGAACAAATGCCGTTTATAGAATCAATCACAATCAATCTCTGTGGTTTTAGTCCGCAAGCCAGCTATACCAACCGACCAATCGCCGCTTGTCTACGAAGTTAATGCCACTTTTAGCGGATAGAGAGTGTCGCGTGGTAAGCGCAACGAATCTTCACGGCCGTTAATCTCGGTTTTCTAGACCGGTGTTGCTATTTCCTTGAAACAGCTCCTCAATTATCCTCACGAGACTGAGTGGGCTCCGTTCCAGACCCACTAATTCTCAGAAAAAATAGCATCGCCGGGAATCGAACCCGGATCTCTGGATCTGCAGACAGGAACTCTGACCACTAGACCACAGAGGCGGTCATTAATGCCGTTTATAAGATATTAAAATTATTTCCTTTTAGCAATGCGTCAGAAATTTGCAATTTCTTTCTAACATATACACGTGTCTCATGCCTCACGACTGTGCAATACACTATCGCTCCAACCAGATTAATGGAAGTTTTGCACAACAAAGGTATTTTTTCATCAAGTTTAATTAGCAACACTGGAAGGAAAAAAAGGCACATACCACATTGTGCTAGGAATTATACATACATTTTAAGAGAAGGTAAAGAGAGGATATATTACATTTCAAGCTTATAGCAAAAATTACTACAATGATAATTAGTTTTAGAATTGTCATTTACAAATATATGACAATAAAACTATGTTCTGCTCTTATGAACAGACTGTGATATGTGAGATATACACCCACCATAATTAATAAGGGAATAGTGTTAATACAATACTAGTAAAACATGTAATATTAAGTACACCAAGGTACTAAATCTTTGGCTCGGTCAGATGGTATTTGTATAATTGTAGGCTTTGCTACTGAAATACTGTGCATCTGCTTTAATAACCCAGGTATTATAAAATATATATTATATCTTACAAAGCAACTTCTTATAATTACAGAACTAAATAGGCTAATTAAGGAATGTTATTAATTCGGTGAAAAAGTCATAACTACATTTTACGAATTTGGAGGGAGAAAACGGAATATTTTGTCCAAATTTGATTTAATATCAGTTCCACGAATTTTGCAAGGCTCAACACGAATTGATAAATGAAATTGCAAAAAAAATCTTTTTTTTAATTGAAACTTTCTTGCACCAAATTATCATTATTTCAATATGAGTTACACAAGTAGATAGGAAGTTTTATTTATCACAAAGAAAAGAAGATATGATTACGTGCTCGTATATGAGCTCACCGCACACGCGAAGAACAGCTGTTTTAATCCCATGCTTTCAAACTTTCTGAGCTTATTAAGAATCTATGATAACAGTGGTGATAAATGGTTAATAATATACAGAATTAATCGTTCAGATCGCTATTGTCCACAGCTGATCTTACGCAAACAAAATCAAGACTGAAGTATATTTTTGTGCTCTAAAAGCCTGTAACATATATCTATCTGTTCAGTATACGAATATTATTGCTCGTTGCTTGGTATACGTATATTGAATATACACAACGTTTCGGAAACAAAGTAAGTTCCTGTCATCAGGTGTAAGAGGTGGAGGATTATACTCAGTTTGGTCCGATAATGTACGGTGGCTGAGACTAGCTAATTTTAATGGGCCCAAAGAACCACAAACGTCTCCTCCCTTACACATGACAACGGGAACGCATCCATATTTCGAAACCTTGCATATCATGAACCTTCCGCAGAATACGAACATGTCCAACACAATATTTGTACAACAGAATTATAAATTTATATAATGCACAAATTCTTACTTGGTATTCTCATGTCTAACTGAAACAAGATAAAAAAGCAAAATATACAGCTACGTAAGGTAACTGAAATTGAAATTTATACAATACAAAGTACATATTAGTAACATATTTTACTTCAAACTACTCACAGCAGATAAAAATTTATCAGATTCCAGTGGCCTTCGAATTTTGTAATTTTGGCAGTAGATACAGGGGATGACAGTAACCAAGCAGAAGGCAAGTGACGGGGGATGTTCAGATGTCGGCAGATGTCAGATGAGACTGAAATCTCCATTCCTATCGGTATTCGCTCAGTAGAGATGTAAGTCTATAGTTGATAAATGTAACAATGAAGATGAAAACCTATTGTGATAACGGAAAGAGCAGAAATATATCTACTTTCGAAGAAAGTAGTAGGGGATACACACATCTGTTCTTGACAAATGCAAAAGTAAAGAGGTATAGTAGAAATAAGAGTCTATTGTTATTAATATAGCGTTCGAAGTATGGATCTATTGTCGGCGGTGGTAATGATAGAAACATAAGATTATTTTAACAAGCGTGACTGTGGAGATACATGTCTACTTATGATAGATGTAACAATAGAAATTCATATGTTACATTAATAAAGGTAATAGTAAAAGTATGTCTCTTTTTGATAAAGGAAACTCCGTAGATATACGTCTACCTTTACTAAAGGCAAAATTATAATATTACAAATATCTCCCGTTGATAAAAGTAAGTATGTAGATTGAAGCCTATTGTTAATAAGTATAACACTGGAGGTATAAATCCATTGTTGATAGATATAGCAATAGAGGTATAAATCTAATGCTGGTATTATTAACAATATATATTAATAGAAGAGACATAAGCTACGTAATATTAAACATAAATTTGGAGGTACAAATCTGTTGTTGTTAGAGTTAACATTAGAGACATTGGTTGGTAGAGCTAACAGCAGAAACGTGTCGGTTAATGATATAAATAACAGTAGAGGTGGGGGCTGAGACGAAATTTTCTCTCCGTAGTGAGATTCCTTTTTCAAAAAAGTCGAAAATATTGTACAACAGAAGTTTAATTTTGGAGATACACGTCACCGCCAAATGGTGCAACAATTCTCAGTAGGGTCAACTGTCGAGCGCGTTGTTAGGTACACTTAAGACACAAAGCGAAATCAGGGGTGAATTTGTATCGAAAGATCATGGAATACATACACCAGGAATATTGTGACACGCTCCTAATCCTCTGTATCTGCAATAGTAGTGTCGATACTGCTGTGCAGAATAAGCACTACTTTATCCTGGTAGACGTCATCCAGACGCTAATTTGTTTCCATGTTGGAAGCAGCGTCTCCGTGAGACACCTACCACACACGTGAGTTCACTTCGCCCGTTGACTGTGCGGACACCAGCCAATGAAGATGAGGCAACTGCATGCATCTGTGGAATGAGAACCGTGAAGAATCTCTCACGATGTTGTGATACGAAATATTTCATGAGATGCACCCATACCACTACTCGCGGGAGCCTACATACATTTCCAGACTACTTTCCTTTACGGACGTAGTTCTGCGAATGGCTACGACATCAACATGCTGCGGATGAACTCCTTTCACATAAAATTCTGTGGACAAAAGAGACACATTTTACGCGTGAGGGTGACTTCAACTTCCATGACAATCTCCTCTTAGCGCGGAGCAAACCTCGTTCAATACGCGAACGTGAGTGTGGAGTCTTCTACAGCGTCGCCGTTTTGGCTGGAATCGTTGGGGACACTGCAGCGGGCCACTGCCTGCTACCTGAAAGGCTGACTGCGCCATGAAATCGTGACCTTCTCGAAACTGTTCTAGCGGGTCTACTGGAAGTTGTGCCTGCAGCTGTGAGGCAGGGGTTGTGGTTCCAACATGCGGAACCTCCAGTGCACTATGGGTAAGACATCCGGCAGTGGTTGAGCGCGCCATAACCAGGTAGATGGACTTGACGTCGAGAACCGATTGCATGGCCTCCTCTAAGTCAGATGGAGTGGGGACACCTGAACGAGCACGCTTATGCAATCCCACTCGTTACTATGGAAGATTTCGTGGTAAGATTTCAAGCAGCTCTGGCAGCGGTCGATACCAACAATTTGTGGCGTCTTGAAAGGTGTCATGCTGCGCAACGCCATCTTCATTGAAAAGGAGAAGAGACTGCTTCGAACACGTGGCACTCATGGTTTAGGAAGGTGCTCGGTTCGAAAATCGGTCTCAACACCGTCTGTCCTGACTAAGGTTTTACGTCGGCCGCGCCATAGCTCAAGCGGTCAGGCGCTGGCTTCCAACTGCGGCGGCCCGGGTTAGATCCCGGGTCTGGTCAAGTGGGATTTGTGGAGGACAAAGTGGCGCTGGGGCGGGTTTTCTCCGAGTACTTCGATTTCCCTTGCCAGTCTTCATTCCACCAAATTCTCCACCATCATAATCACCCGGGGCAGGTACAATAGGCCAATCAGTGGCCGCCGTGCCGAGTTGACCCAACTGGACTCCACCCCCCACTATATGAATTTAAAAAGAAATTTTTTTTATAGCGTCGCACCATCAACAACAAAAATGCTTACAACAAACGATTACTTATCGTAATACTAAAACTTTTATTGTGATATTTCTATTAACGAAGCCATTAGGAGCAAGATTAAAGATGGTAATACCTGATAGGGTTTGGAGACGCGAACATATATATTTTCGTGGCTACCAATTGTATTATGTGGGGAAAATTTAAGGATAGATCATTTCAGAAAATCCGATCATATCCAAAGATAGACTAAGATATTCCTACAGAAATAATAATTAAGATTCTCCACAATTTTGTTCTCCGTCTGTATTAAGTTCACGATCTTAGTGGGCATCATATAGGATAGATTTTAGTGCAACAAACGGATTTCGAAATCGTGCGGAACGATCTCTGAAAGTTTCGTTAAACTGCGTTCAATAACTGAGGAGTTACGGAGATTTGAATGTGTCAGACAGTGAAAGAAATGTCACGTATGATTGAAAACGTCTACAGTTGCTTCGGAAAGAAAGGTTTGGCACGTATATTTACTAACTCTATTAATATGCCCTTCATAGCATGAATACATATACTTCTATTTTCACCAAGGCTCTGAATGTGCCAGACGTAGTCTACTTAGTTCTAGAGCGCCGAAATTCACGAAAGCCGCTGTGCGCTTAGATACGTCATACGTATCGACCCCCCTCCACCACACGATGAATTCATCGTGCCGTAAATCCCTTCAGTTGGATGACGTTCGGCCGCGCCATAGCTCAAGCGGTTAGTCGCTGGCTTCCCACCGTGGCGGCCCGGGTTCGATCCCGGGTCTGGTCAAGTGGGATTTGTGGTGGACAAAGTGGCGTTGGGGCAGGTTTTCTCCGAGTACTTCGGTTTCCCTGCAAATCTTCATTCCACCAATTGCTCCACAATCACCCTCACCTATCATCTGGGGCTGGTACAATAGGCCAGAAGTGGCCGCAGTATAAGGGAGTTAGTCCCACCCCACTAGCAATAAAGAAATAGATGCTGGTCATAACCTAGGGCCCTTTTAGCGATACAAATGAATTTTACATCGGAGAGTCTACGTAGTACTGGAAAAGCCACTGCTATACCTAGTTCGGAGGAAGAAATTAAACGCATAATCATAATATGAAATAGATGTTATTAGGGCATGTTGAAAATGATGAAATCTCAATTACTAAACAGGAAAACTAAATGCCAGCTGTATAAAACTATTATACGAGTACTTCCAACGGTGCTCTATGGCCTGAGAGCTGGATTTTGAGCAAGGCCCATGAAGCACTGCTTTGGAGGTTTGGAGAGAAAGATTTTAAGAAGAATCTATGGAGCAGTACAAAGTAGTGGGATCTGACGAAGACGATACAATCAGGAATTATATAGTATATTTAATGATGTAGATATAATTAAAAGAATAAAATTAATAGATTGAGATGGGCAGGTCATGTTATAAGGAGAGAAAATGAAAAATATTATAAAAGAATAATGATTGTAAAACCGGAAAGGAGAAGGAAGAAAGGTAGACCAAGAATGAGATGGACAACGTGGAGAAGGATCTGAGGAACTTGGGTGTAGTTAATTGGAGAGGAAAGGTACAAGAGACGGATGGCTGCAGAAAGTTTTTAGAGCAGACCAAGACTCACAAGGGTTGTACTGCCAATAATAATAATAATAATAATAATATCTAGTTTGTACGGACGAGTTAAAATAATATTAGTTCAACACCACAAAAAGCCGAAAGTTGTAAAATGTTTTGTACATCAACAAATATTATACAAGAGAAACACCATCTGCACGAGCCCTGCATCAACTAAAACATCAGCAATGACAAGAGTATGACTTAAGCTTATCATCCCATAATTATATGATTGTAAAATTCCACATAACGTATGTTACTCACTAACCATAGACTCAAAAATTTGTCCAACATATCATATAATCACTTTCTTACGTCAACAGAGGCTTAAGTGCTCCCTTCTGTACCAGCTGCAATAGATAGAACTATTCAGAGTCCTTATTTTTGCATCTTAAAATAAATGTTTCACAGAAAAATATTTTTCGACTCCGACTGGAATTCTCCATTTCAACACCAAGTTCACTGAACAAGATATATTACAGGAACGCTCCACAACAAATATTAGAAGCATATCACTGATATAAAGAAACACTGATTTCTTATTCTTGAAAGCAAGCACATCACTTGTCTCAGCGTTCATCCAATTGTCTGTTTGCTGAAAGAAATGTAATATAGCGACCACCGTGCAGAAGTAGCATGGCGCAAAGGACACAGCAGGGACAATATTGCACCAAGAACCAAGAAAGTAGCAAACTTCACATCTTCAAAGTTTGGCGCACTTAGAATCATTTCACACTTTAATTTAAATTTCAGTATTTCGTTGGGCACATTTTCGTTTAGGAGTCTTAATGAGTTAAGGTATTTTATTTGGAAAGCTTGGTTACATACAAAGGCTTCAAAAATTATATTTAAGTTTAAATAAAATTATTAATGCTATGTTTTCAGTACACGGAATGTAATAAAAAATTTAAAAATAATAATTCATATTAACATGTCGAAATAAGTGCCCGCCAAGAAAAGTAACAACATAAGGGGAAACACATTTTCATATCCGCCCGGAAATGAATAATTTATTTTCCACCACAGCCTCTCTGGTCTGTGCAGTATATATAATGAATTTCAGTCGTTTCTTCATATTTTTCACCCTTACTTGATAATATTTTTGCTGATTTTTTCATAGTGTTGCAAGATTTCTAATGAACTTGACTGGGGATAATTAAATAAACAGATGTTTTATGTTTTTAGTTAAAAATAAGTTCTTTAAAAATTAGAATTATTTCTTTGTGGGCCTAAGATACCTCATTTCTTTTTCCGTTCATCCTGAATTAGATCTTTATCTTTTTCAATTAAAAAAAAGTTTTCCAATATTATTTCTGTATAATGGTTTGCTTTTTAATTTGTAATGGCAAAAATTTTAAGGCCAAATAGGTAAATATAGATTAACTCTTTGCATATAAGTCGTCTTCCTTCGAAGGCTGAAGTCTTCCCTTTGCGCCCATTTTTAAGGTTCTCTGTGCAATTTCCTAAACAACGGTAGCATTTTTATTTTATATATCACATCTAAATATATTATATGATCGTATGTCTGGTGACCACCATTAATTACAAAATTCCGACTCTTTATTTTATTCTTGCCAGTTTAAGCTCCTCTAAATATGGACTCTGTTTCAGGTCCATGGGATAAGTTATATGGAGAACATTAAAATTCATAATTTGCTTTAAATTTTAATCCGAAATACGTTTCGTATAAGATATTTCATGTATAAATAATATTTACAGTGGACAAATTTTAACTGATAATTTAATTAACGAGGAATAAATGTTTTCATAATTCTTGAATGTCACTAAGAGACCGGCTATCTAAAAACGTTACCTTAATTTCGGTCTTTGACAGTCCCATTACAATATTCGAATTCGGCCTCTTAATAAACTACAACGGGATAAAGGTAGGCGCTTTGGTCTATCCTACAACGCTGTTCCAACATATTAATGAACGGACTAAAGCAAGTAAGTATAAACTATAATCAGAAGAGACCTCCTCAGTACTGAAGAATTCTATCTTCTGGAATATAAGAAGATGGAAGCGACATGTTTATCCGAAACATCAACTGAATTTCAATGTGCTACTTGGCGTTATATATCAGGAGATACAACTCTCCATAACCACTGCTGTGAGAACCTCAAATCCTTCATAATCTGCATTGCACTCCCAACGCCTGTCTCGAGGGATCGTGGTAAAGAAGCATAAATTATAATCTGGGCATACGAGCAGACTTGAACTCATTCTATAATGCAGTCCCAAAATCTGACTGTAGGGTCTATAGTAGCATACCGCAAGATACTACCAGAGTAGATGACCAGACTTTAGCTTCTTCTATTTTGTT
This sequence comes from Cryptotermes secundus, assembly GCF_002891405.2. Taxonomy (NCBI): domain Eukaryota; kingdom Metazoa; phylum Arthropoda; class Insecta; order Blattodea; family Kalotermitidae; genus Cryptotermes; species Cryptotermes secundus. The sequence goes on from NW_019723905.1 coordinate 755,714, forward strand.
GTCCCAACGCCCGAATAAATAAAATAAAATTACAGTCAGAGCAGACTACAAGACTTCAGCATATTTTTTAGCTCGGGAGCGGCCCGTGTATAGGCACTGCGGCGGAACTGCAGCACCCCCAATTTCCACATGATATTATCGATAACGTTTATATAATGAGTCCTTTTTTCTTTAATTCTTTCTTTATACTTGTACAATACAATATATAAACCTTAAGCTTAATGTCATTAGCCAAATCTTTGTATGGAACTGTGCGCTTCTGGAGCAGCACCCCCACTAATTTTAGCTACGAGCCGCCACTGCTTTAGCTTTATCCTAATTGAAGGAACTGCAGTGAAAGGGTATAAACTCTAATCAGAGAAGGTATGTTCAACAGCGTTGCGCCAACAGAAGATTGAAGAAACTGCAGTAAACAAGTATAAACTGTAATCAGAGCAGGTACGTTCTACAGTGTTGGCCCAATACAAGATAAAAGAACTGCAGTAAACAAGTATAAATTCTAATGAGAGCAGGTATGTTTTACAGCGTTGTCTCAGCACCTGAATGCAGGCACTATAGTAAATTTGTATGTCTTGTAATCTGACCAGCCCCTCAGATTTATATAGAAGATATTTTAAGGTTTAAAACAGTAGTGTCTGTCTTCCTCATCACCTTCTTCGTCTGTGTACAAAAAGCAATATAATTTTACTAAATGTCAATATTTTAAGGTTTAAAAATTGTAAACTAATCATGACCGTTATCACTTATAATTGAAAAGCAATGATATTTCAGATTTCTTCATATCCCAACTAACTTCATGGAGCAGAGTCCATCTTGGGAAACGTATAGTCCCTTAACTTCTCAAGAAATCTATGTTTTTAATTTTCAGTCACTGATCCCTCACCTGAGCCACATGAATCCAACCCATGCCCAATCCATTTCTTTCCCCTTTCGTCTATGCAAATTTTTCAAAGTAAATTCTTACATTCAGATTTCCCAACTAAATTCTGTATGTTGCTCTCAGCTCCCTGTTTACTACATCTTCTGCTTATCTCATTCTCTCTGACATCATCCTAATAATATTTCGCGAGAAGTATAAATAACTAAATCATTATGCATTTTTCATAAGCCTCCTGTTCCTCCCTCCTTCTTAATTCCAAATATTCTCCTCAGCAGCATATTCTTAAATATCCAAAATATATGTTCTATCCTTCTAATGGGTTTAATGTAATACTTTGTCACGTGTTTTGGAATCAGATATTGGTAATGCACAGATTTCTCTTTCATTTCTTCATATCTTAATAGGTATTCAGTTTATGTACTTGAGATTAATTCCTTATATTAATTTATTATGCATTATTTTTGTAATAATCCGTCATTGGTATGTTCTTGTACCTGTGTACATCAACATAAGGTTGTAAATAACGTGAAATTTTATGACAAATACAACGTAAAGAAACTTCCTTTACTTTCTACGGTTTTTGTCATAGATTCAAATAAAACCTTCACTTTTATCCAGTAGACTTCAGAAAATAATTCCCCAAGAATAGTTGTCTCGAGATAAAGGAATCAAACGAGGTGACTGAATATAGTATCTTATATTTTGTATCTATCCAATAATCACTCAAGCTATGAGGTAGCTCACGATATTTATCGATTACTCGCAACAAACGGGATGACTATCGTAATTCACTTTGATTTGGGGCAATAGTTGCGTTCGTTGGTTCAGTAAGCATGAGAGGAACGCCAACAGCTTCCACTAAAGCGCCTGTTATTAATCGCTCATTTTGAGTTTGTAATAATGATTGTTACACTTGCAAATATGAGAACCTTAGAGATACAAACTTGCTCCTGAGGTACTTCTCCCGTTTACCACACAGAACACTTATGTCGTGGATTCATGGGAGATCCCAAAGGACAGCTGAAAGCTTTTGCGAAGTCCCAGGAGTTCGATAGTGGGCCCAGTACTCTAATGGGGCCAGGAGAATGGACCGATGACCGTATCTTCGTGAGAGCGTCCTCTGGCCTCATAGAGCCACACCAGATCTGCGCATAGTTGAGGAAGAACAATTGGTCATGTGTGAGGTTGATTCCAGGAAGGCTCGGCTCTTCCCCATGTTTCGCTACCCATTTCTTGTAAGCCTGCGTGCGTAAAAAGTAAAATCATCAATACTATAATTTTTATAGTGAAAACTATAAAAATTTCACTAATTCTCTGCATAAAATAATTGATTCATTTGAAGTTATATTTAGTCCACAAAAGTGCTGAAGATATTAGATTGTTCTGCAGTTGAAGTGAATTTGTCACTGTGTTTAATTAAGCACTGAGCTATGAAGAAAAATGGTGGAATGGAAGCGTAGGTCGATGCATTCTGTCCACGTTCGAGAAGGAAATATATGGTGAGCTTCACGTCTGTGCTGCTGTACCACTGAGGAATGAGCTCCTTGGTAAAATGGGGCTGTGTGGGCATCAGAAACGCTCTGGACTCTACAGGGAGAAGAGAAGAGATTGTGTCGTCCGGCGAAAATGGATTACAGATTACCAGGTCAGGTAGTTTTGCATGTAACAACTGTCCCATTGGTACAATTTAGCCTGCAGCAATTTACGCGAAACTTAAATTTCTCTTCAATGGTTCAGGTTTTCTAGTTGAACAATTTTTTTTCTTTTATTGTTAGTGGGGTGGGACTAAGTCCCTTGTACTGCGGCCACTGCTGGTCTACTGTACCAGCCCCAGATGATAGGTGAGGGTGATTGTGGAGAAATTGGTGGAATGAAAATTGGCAGGGGAAACCGAAGTACTCTGAGAAAACCTGCCCCAACGCCACTTTATCCACCACAAATCCCACTTGACCAGACCTGAGATCGAACCCGGGCCGCCGCGGTCGGAAGCCAGCGACTAACTGCTTGAGCTATGGTGCGGCCTATAGTTGAACATAAGTCGATTTCTATGTTTTGAAGCTTTAGAGGGGACAGTGTACAATGAAATACTTTCGGACGAGCAGACTTGTAATTATGGAGTTCGTGTCAAACGTTTCGGAATCTGTCTAGTTACAAACGTCTGGAGAATGAGACAGAGAAAGTCTCGGAGTTCGAGCACCAACTTCATATTGATACGGCCGATTCAAAACGGGATATCTCTTGGTAATTCGTCCATGATATACAATCCGATACAACAAATTCTGGAATTTGTTGCTGCGTTTCTTTAAGCACTTATCATAAGCTGTTAGCACGAAATGAATAAGAGGATATACACGTATCATAGGGAAGTGATGTCCGCCTGTCCGGGTATCTGTTCACATGTGCCGCCTTCAATTTCGGGGAGATTTATTGTTTGGAGAGGAGTCGAAATAGCTCACTCGGTATAGATAAGGGGAAAGTGATTTTTGCTTTCTCCACAGCTCCAGAGAAGCTTTTGGACATACTCAGTCTCTCCAATGGATACAGGGAGCTCCTTTCCTGGGGTTAAAGCGGCGTAAAGCTGACCATTCACCTCCATCTAGCGCCGAGGACAAGAGTATTGGATATATACTTCCACTGAACCATAAGCCTTCATGGCATCTATCTATCTATGACTCTATAGCTCTTTATTGGGCTTTGGCCGCTTTTTCAGTTTCTTGATCTTTACACCATCGGTAGGACTCCTTGGACGGGGGATCAGCCCGTCGCAAGGCCGCTACCTGCACACAGGACAACACAAACAGAATAAACGCAAATCAACATCCATGCCTCAAGTGGGATTCGAACCCACGATCCAAATGTTTGAGCGGGAGAAGATTATTCGTGTCTTCGACAGCGCTGCCACTGTTATCGATACCTTCATGGCATAGTGCTTAATTAATTAAGCCCATGGACAAATTCACCTTTTACATTTAATATTTGGAACCTGAATTATAAATGAAACTCTCATGTGGATTCAAATTTCCTTCGCATCTGCAAAACCCGAAATTTATACAAGCAGGGTGGAACCTTATATCGTTATCAAGAAAGACTCGTCGTTAAAGTAACGGGCAATAGGTTAATTACTCAGATATTCAACGACTCTGCCACTAATGTGACTATACAGCGTCAAAGATAGGATGATTATGAATGTGGAGCAGTTGATGGAATGAAAATTTGCGATGTATTGGCAGAATATCCGCTCCGGCGGCACTCCGTCCACTATAAATCCCACAGTAACTGGTCTGGAATCAAACCCGGGCCGCTGCATTGGGAATCCTGGTAGTATACACCTGTGCTATGCAACTGCCTAGAAGATTAATTAAACACACATCCCAATAAGATTATTTCAAATACACGATGTGGAGCGCAAGTAACAAGAAGGGGGGAGGGCAAAATAACAATTCCGTCTTATCATAATCGTTCGTGTCAACCACAGAATTATGTATTGTTGCACGCCTAGTGTTCATTTGTGCCATAAGAGTTCTTCAGAAACAGATGTTTAACATGAAATAAACGAACTGATTTGTGTCTGACTTATTAACTCAAGTACATGTAGCAGAGTCCTTGAGAAGCTAACATTTGCTTAACTCAACAAGAAATTGCTCTCCGTTTAAGAAACCCGAAAGTTCATTCCCATTTTCAAAGAACCTGACACGGAGTTTTATCCTGCCTTAAAATCATATTCACATTTCTTGTCTTTAATACGCACTTCAATGTTAATCTCCCATCTACATCTGTGTTTCCCAATTGGTTTCTTCCTCTCTATCTAACTAAATAACTTCACCGCCAGAAGCGGAGCTATTAAACATTTTCTCTACTTTTTATGAGACCGGAAGTTCATTACCGTGTTCAAAAGAGCCCTCCAATAGTCCCTAACCTGAGCCAGATGAATCCAGTTCACACAACTCCATCGGTGTCTTCCTTTCAAATGTTCGAAATAAAATCGCATGTTTCTAATCTTCCATATATGTGCCATGTGACCCATCCATTTCACCCTCCTTCGCTGACCATCATAACCATCTCATATAAACAAACTCCGTGGCCTGTAATCCGCAAGCGAACTATACCGACCGAGCGACCGCCGCTTGTCGGCGAAGTGAGTGGCAACTTGTGCGCATAGAGGGTGTCACGTCAGCGCAACGGATACCCACGGCCGTTAATCTCGGTTTCCTAGACCGGAGCCGCTATTTCCTTGAAAGAGCACCTCAATTATCCTCACGAGGCTGAGTGGAACCCGTTCCATACCCACTATTTCTCATAAAATCTGGTAGCGCCGGGAATCGAACACGAGACATCTGGATCTGTAGCGAGGAACCCTGACCACTAGACCACAGAGGCGGTCATAACCATCAAATACGATAACAACATTGGAATAAAACATCGACCGTAGACCACCACATATTATAACATCATGTTTGCAACATAATATCTAAGTGTATTTTATAATTATAAAATTTTTGTATTTTATTTTATAATATTAAATCTATTGTTATATTTTATGCCACTGTATGAACATTTGTATATACCAGTTAACACAAAGCTTTAACTTAGGCAATAGGTATATAAGAAAGAACAACAATTTTAGCAATTTAATGGAATGCTAAAAATCCCACTTATTGGCAATAATTTTAATATTGTAACCTATACATATATAGACAGCAACTCCATAGTTCAAGAATAGCTAGTAATGTATGACTGCCTGATGATGACTTCCACAAGCCTAAACATGTAGCAGGACACCATCGAGATCAATAAACTCGTTGTACTCATACATAGTTGATGTGAACAAACCTCTCAGTGTTGTGTTGCGACGGATACAACACACAGTTCATAATTGTGATCAAGTTTTGAGAGTTAATCAGTTTCTAATTGAGGAGGAGGAATTCCTCATCTCCTGTGGCCGCAGTAATGTTTGCCCTGGCCTTACACACAGCATTAAACAACAATGATAGAGAATAAGTAAAAATAAAGGTGGTTCAATTATAACGTGGGCCTTATTCTTTTTCCTGAAGACGTGAGAACAAGTAAAATAAAATTCTTTTAAGGACACTTTACGATAATACTGTATTCACTGTGCGGCAGGTGGCCATGACTCCCGATTCTGCGGCACAATAGAGCTAATGAAAAATGGCGCCAGACTTTTTATTCCTAGTGTAGAACAGCGCTCTATTATCAGATTCATCGTGGAAGAGAAAATGAAATCATCAAACAATTTTCGTAGGTTAAATGCACGGTATAGGGAAAACCCTGTCATGTGCAAGTGTCTATGATTGGTAAAATATATTTTCTGAAGGCCATAAAGGAATTCAAGACACGAGTATCAGCTGGCAAGGTCATGGAATGTTTATTTTGAGATTCAGAAAAAGTGATTCGTGTTGATTTCCTTCCAAGCGGTATAACAATTAATGCACAGTATTAGTGTAACTCGCTTCGCAATGATGTTCACCAAGTGATTATGAATACAGAACAAAACCCGAGGAATTGTCAGAGCTCACCCTACTGTACAATAACGCCCGTCCACATACGGCAGATTTTCGTAAGGCGTCATTCGCAACAGTGGGCTGGGAAATAATGAATCACCTTCCTTACTTAGACCCAAGTGATTTTCATTTATTTGGACAAATAAAGGTGCGCTTAAGAGGGCAGAAATATCAGAATAATGATTAACACAAACGCGGTGTCCTGAACTAGCTATGTAGTCATGATACAATCTTTAGTTGCTGGCAATCAGTGACTTCTCAGAAATCTGGAGAAAATGTATTATTACAAATTCAGAGTACCTTGAAAAGGGGTGAGAATTTGGCGATTTCAGCATTTAGTGTTATTTAGGTAAAAATTCCAGGTTAATCTTGAACCACCCTATTAATATCGTGACAAAATAATGAAAGATCAATGTACTTACATGGGAGAATAATATTAAGTGGATGTTGAAGTTGGATGTGAAGATTGACTTGGTCGTGTTGAATTTTTGGGCTGATGGACTTACCCTGAAAGACTGCTTGAGTCCCCCGTTGTCAGCAATATTCTCACCCTGAGTCATACGGCCATTCACGTACAAATCCACCTCGTCAAGCTTGTACCTGGAATACTGGTCAATGATGCACTGTGCCCTCTCTCGGAAGGCGCGGATTGTTACATTGTTCCACCATTGCATCATGTTGCCGTCCTTGTCGAACTGCCGCCCTGTCATAGCAGGCCAAACACATCTTCAGTTCTGTTCAGTTATAATCCTCGACTTGTACTTTTAATATAATGTATCACGAGATTCAAGGTAAATAATTATATATACACGCAGAATAATGTTTCTATTGTTCATCAGCTCCATCAACAACAGATTACATCTTAAATTAACACGAAGGCCAATCATGGATACAAAATGGCGTAAAAAGATTTTAAACTTCAATCTGTGTTATGATTTTTCAGAAACTGTCGACTATAAACACAACGGTATCACCACTAATTGCTCACCTTTATCATCAAAACCATGTGTAATCTCGTGACCAATCACAACGCCGATACCACCATAGTTCAGAGACTTTGGGAAGTGTTGGCTGTAGAAAAGAGGCTGAAGGATTCCAGCCGGAAATACTGCAATATAAGTCACAGTTTAGCAAATAGCATTAGCGTGCGTCCGTAATTACTTGTCTAAAATATCTCTGAAGGCGCTGTATCATCAGTTACGTTGTGATTCGTCGTCATTATAAAGTTACTAAGTTATGTTTCAACATGTAACGGGAAACAAAATGGCCACACCGGTTACCTCGTTGTATATACACGGCTATTCTAATGTAAAGTTGCCTTTTCAAGAAATGACGTTCTCTCAGAGATGTTTTAGATAATGTTCACCGTGAATGGCTTCTTACAAGTGTCAGATGCTTCCATGGGCCCTCCAATTGTACTGAACCGGTTCATTCTCGAGAGAATCGGTTGATTAATTGGGAAAATCATTCTACGTTATTTATGGTACTCGAAGATGAACACACAAGCCTGAACCAGCTGAATTCTGTCAAAGTTCTCACCTCCTGTTTCTTTAAATTCCATTTTAATATTATATTCCTAAGTACGCTCAACTGTCCCAGTGGTTTCTCCTTCTGCTATGAAAATGCACACGAGTGCCACATGCGTCGCTTATCCGATTCGTTTTCATTTGTTTATCCGGGAAAGTATCTGGCAACAAGCACGAGAGATGAGGTCATAGCTCAGACGTTTAGGTGCTGGCCTCTGACCACAGAGCTTCGGGTTCAATTCCGTGTGACTTCATGTGAGATTCGTGGTAGGAGATGTGAAGGAGGTGCAGGGTTCTTTGGAGTTTATTCCGTTTTCCTTTGCTAATCACCATTCGTCATTATTACATACTGATGTATCAACTGATATGTGCAGTAGCCCTGCTTGAGTAGCACATTATAAAATCAACTTTCAACTTCGACCCGGTACTTGATTAATTACACAGTAAGGAAAGTTAAGGATGTATAGGATATAGCCGCGCCATAGCTCAAGTGGTTAGTCGCTGGCTTTCCACCGCGGCGGCCCGGGTTCGATCCCGGGCCTGGTCCAGTGGGATTTGTGGTGGACAAAGTGGCGTTGGGGCAGGTTTTCTCCGAGTACTTCGGTTTCCCCTGCCAATCTTCATTCCACCAATTGCTTCACGATCACCCTCACCTATTATCTGGAGCTGGTACAATAGGCAAGAAGTGTCCGCAGTACAAGGGACTTAGTCCGACCCCACTAGCAATAAAAAAATGCTTTTTAAGGAAACAATCGCTTCTCAATTTGTGAATCACATGAAACATGTAAATGCACTGTGGGCAAAATGATGAGGTTCTTTATATTAAATTCTGTGGCATATTTATTAACTGCCGCTATATCCGCCACTGGATTATCCGGAAATTTCTATTAACCTGAAACTGACCAATTGTGTATACGATGATTAAAAGCGTAATAATGAAAAGGAATAGGATATGTGGCAGGGAAAACAGGACAGGATATCAAGAGACAAAGTTAATTTTTGGATCTGTCTATAAGTGTGCTACTAATAGGTAAAAACTATAAATTAAGACATCACATGGCCCCGGAGAAACCGGATATCGCATCTTGCACAGAGTAAACATTATGTTTTAAAGGACTACTGAGTTCAGTCGGGAATGTCTGCAAAATTATTTGCTCACCGATGTCATTTTTGTTGGGATTGTAGAAAGCGTTCACAACGGCGGGCTCTGTGGACCACTTATCCTTGTTGACAGGCTGACGTAGCTTCAGCAGGTTGTGGTATGCATCGTACCGCAACACGTTCAGAATGTTCACCAGGAACTTGTCCTCAGTCACGTTCAACTGTCAAAAGAGAGCGAAGTTACTGCAATGATAACTGGATGGTTGATGCAGTACCTGCTCAGGATGTACTCTATATGGGTGTGAAGCGTGGTCTCTTCCCTTAATGAAAGAACAAAATGTGAGAGTGTTTGAAAACAGGAATATTTAGACATAAAGGGCGCAAGAAGCGGGAGTCTCGAGAAAATTACGTAACGAAGATCTTCACTGATTATACTCTTCACCCAATACGTATTACTAAAGGTAAAGGTAGGGCCGCGCCATAGCTCAAGCGGTTAGTCGCTGGCTTCCCACCGTGGCGGCCCGGGTTCGATCCCGGGTCTGGTCAAGTGGGATTTGTGGTGGACAAAGTGGCGCTGGGGCAGGTTTTCTCCGAGTACTTCGGTTTCCCCTGCAAATCTTCATTCCACCAATTGCTCCACAATCACCCTCACCTATCATCTGGGGCTGGTACAATAGGCCAGAAGTGGCCGCAGTACAAGGGACTTAGTCCCACCCCACTAGCAATAAAAAAAAAGGTAAAGGTAAAGCTATCCCTGTAACAGGCTGTGGAGACCCATAGGGTTGTGAGACGTCGAGGCTCCCACATTTTCTATACAAATGACGGTAAGGTCGTCAGCCTTACGCTCCTGCCGCCCTTTACCCCCAGGAAGATTCCTGGTACTCATTTCTGTTAGAGGCTTAGTCGACCTTAGAGCCAGAGTGAAGCTGGAAGGATTAGGTCCACTGAAATATCCAATGACCTCATTAGAAATAGAAACCGCGACCTTCCAGTTTGTAGCACAGTGCCCTCCTATACCTACTGTTAGGGTGACCAACTCATGGAGGATGGGTTGGGTGGGACGGATAGCACACACCAACTGGATGGACTAGGTGTAGATGTGGGGATAATGCAAAAATTAGTTTTAAGTAAATAGAGGGGGGGTAGGATTTCGAGCCCCTGTAGGATCAAGGATTTTCTTTTCTTCACGTCGCCCACACCGGTTCTGTGGCCATCCAGCCTCCTGTCCATTGGATATTGGAAACTTTTTCTCCGGGAATAAAGCGGCCGGGCCGTGAAGCTGATCACTCACCTCAATATGAAGCCGAGGTGAAGAAAACCTGGATCTATACATCCTCTTCCTCATACACTTTCATGGCTTAGTGCTTAATTAGTTAAGCACAGAGACTATTTTACTTTTTTACTGGATATAAAACGCAAAACAGAAATATATGTATTTCTCGACATATCCTCCACCATTATTGATACATTTGTCCCATCACTTTACCAGTGCGTCGAACCCCGCAACATACAAGTCTTTTGACTGTTGTCTCAGCCACTTCCGCACCTGGTCGGGTATCATTTGCGACTTTCGACCGTCCTTGAGAGAATCACTCGACCCAGTTGTGAACCACTTTACGCAACAAACGCTTCCCACCGTAAATAGGAAATATTTCTTCATGAATATCCTTTGCACTGAGTCCTCTTGCACACATAAAAAAGTAGAACGGAACGCTGCTCTTCGGTAATAAACATCTCAAGCACGGTCGAAATTTTGACCACTAAAACCAGCCTCTGAATAGGCGCAAGCGCTTCTGCTACCTAGTCTGCCATGAAGCTTGACTCCGCTGCTACCTAGTGATACACACAGAAACCTTGTTAAGTTCATTACAGCTGCTTTACTTTAATTGGCGACTTATTTACTGACGTTCTCTCTTATTTTCAACATACTTTCGATATTCAACTCTGGAGGGAAAATCAGACGAGTTCACATGGGATAATTCTTCCTTAAGTTTACCTCTACATGCATGACGTAGGCTAGTTCATAGAGAAGACGGACTTGTGAAAGCCTTAGAAAGTGTTTAGGCGTAGGGGAGTGGCAGAATGCGTATATAACGTTGGTGGTAAAATCCTTTGGAGATTTACATCGCAAATAAATAGGAGGATAATATTACGGCTTGCTTTAAACTATTTCTATTGGCTCATTTTAAATAAATATTGGTTTAAACGGAGCCGTCTCCACAAAGCCACACGACTGATCAATGTTTTACAAAACGCGACAGAAAAGCTAGCGGTAAGGAAGCCCATGCCTGGGTCAGGTAGGATGCAAAAATTCGTGGCAGAAGCAGCGATTTACTCTGTTTTGCAATGGTGGACTGTGGTATCAGCAACATTCGGATTATGCTGCATTAGTGTTAATCGAGACGTTAACAATTTCACTGTTGTACGCCAGAGACTTTCATCGCTAGGGAAATTTCGCCGTTACGTTCATTACTGTGTTACAAGAACCCTCTTCTGGTCCATATCCTGAGCCAGATAAATCCAAACCATATCATCCCATTTAAATTATTCACAAAATGAGAAAAACAGTGATTTTCATACTGGAAGTACTGCTGACCCAATGCAGTATAGCAGTATAGGTTATTATTATTATTATTATTATTATTATGTACATAATAATAATAATAATAGTAAATGAAATTGAATTTGAAGTTGTCAGCGTGGTGGGTATGAAGTGCAAGGTCTTTCTGACTGTAACGCTTTGTAATTTTGAAAAATCCAGACATTTCGAAGGTAACCTCCGTTTTAGGGTTGAACAGTAAATCAAGCAATACATTGGCAACTACCTATCTCCTGCTTCTTGCTGCGCTTAATTTTCGACCCTGAAACGGAGGCTATATATTCCTTCGAAACGTCGGGTATTTTTCAAACTATAGGGCGTTATGGCTCAGAGAAGACGACGTTCTTCAATGACGTCTTTTATTTTTATTGAGCCTGTTCCACTTGAGCAAATTTATTTTGTCGTAACATTTTGGAAGTTTGTTCTGAAGAGAGTTGTTTCGAATTTCGGCCAGATTTTGGGTCNGCTATGTGGGAAGTAGCGGTAGAAACAGACAGATGCAAACTTTTTCTGGATGCGCTCAAGTTTTGCGGAGTCAGTAGACGTGATTAGTAAATGACATTGGATTTGAAGTTGTCAGCGTGGTGGGTATGAAGTGCAAGGTCTTTCTGACTGTAACGCTTTGTAATTTTGAAAAATCCAGACATTTCGAAGGTAACCTCCGTTTTAGGGTTGAACAGTAAATCAAGCAATACATTGGCAACTACCTATCTCCTGCTTCTTGCTGCGCTTAATTTTCGACCCTGAAACGGAGGCTATATATTCCTTCGAAACGTCGGGTATTTTTCAAACTATAGGGCGTTATGGCTCAGAGAAGACGACGTTCTTCAATGACGTCTTTTATTTTTATTGAGCCTGTTCCACTTGAGCAAATTTATTTTGTCGTAACATTTTGGAAGTTTGTTCTGAAGAGAGTTGTTTCGAATTTCGGCCAGATTTTGGGTCACGGGGGCTAAGGTTTTCGTGGTTTCTACAGCCTCTGTAGGCGATTTTCTGGTATAGCATAATGATTTCGAAAAGACCGGTTTATTCCTAACCATTATCCATAGTCGTCTTTTCATATTATTCAATTACATATAACTTATTATTGCACAAGAGCGACACTCAGTAATCAATAACGAGTTGCTTTTTCACATTTACTTACAAGATTTTTTTGCAGTAGTTACCACTAAGATATGCAATTAGACTATCGGAAGGCACATTTGACACTTGGTAAGGCGGTCTCACCATTACATATTCCTTGGTGAGCTCGTCTGGGTCAGTGAGAAGCTCTGGATAGCCGATGCGCTCGTTCATGGCGTCGGCTTTCTGCTTGGCGACGGCTCGCGTCTCGTCATCCATCCAGTCATTGTCTGCCAGCAGCTCATTGAACGCTTCCCGGATGGTATGAATCATCTCTAGGGCCGTCTCCTGAAACACGCGTCGCACCTGCTTGTCAGATGGGCGGACCTCACAGTCGGGGAACCACTGCAGGTAACACTGCGCTTTCCTGGAAACTCAGAAAGTCAGTATCATAGTCACTGACTCCATGGAACTCAGCTACTCACGAACTTCTTAATATTTTATGCAATCCGAAGGTTCATTGGCCTCGTTACAAGATGTGTCCATTGGTCCCTATCCTGAAACAGATGAATCCAGTCCATGTTAAATCTCATGTCCAATTTCCTTAGCTTAGGTCGTTTATCCAGAACATCCGTCCAAGTCGGAGGCCCTTTTATAACGCTTCGTAACATAATAATTTCTTAAGGGTACGGAAATTTGTATCCCCAAGCCTAACACCCTAAGTTCGAGGCCCACCACGACTGTTTATTCAATATATTCGCAGTTATCCTCTACGTCTGGAGGCCGTCTCTTCCATACGCAACCCAAGTACACGCCATGGCACAATAAAAAGGGATCCACTTAAGTCTGAACCGTTATTCCCCAGAAAAATTCTATATCATCTGTCCCTTCATTTGAGTTTAGATTGTCGTTTGAATTGTCCCATTCCCTTACACGGTGTTTCGCAAATCATTCCCCTGAGAAAGTAGCGTCAACAGCCAAGTCTGCACATCTCAGTTTTGGGGTTTGAACAGCTACAAAAACTGTTCTCGTGAAACAGACTGTCTTCCGAACTGTAATATTGTGTGGTCTGGTACGTCATTATAGCTTTAATGAAGGTAGCACTACCTCCATCTTCAGGAGAGAAGAGTAAGCCGTGTATGGCTGATGTAAGGGAGGGACTCAGAACAGGGAGTCTGGGAGGACCAGCAAGAGACGGCGTTGCTGAAAGGTGCAGACACACCGAGGGCAGATGTAAGGGGGAAGGGGAATGTAAGGACCGGGACGGAAGAAAAGTCTGTGAGAGAGGATGGACAGGAGTAGAAAAAATGGAGCAACAAAATGACTTCATAGAATGAAGTGAGTAGAGTAATGAATGAAATGACAGTAAAGAAGGAGCAGTTGTCCAAAGGAAAGAAGTAAAGAGGCATAGGAGGGTAGGAAGAATGTATAGAAACAAATGAAAAATAAACCAAAATGAAAAGACAAATAAAGTAAAGGCAAAAATATCCCTCTAACAGGCCGTGGAGTCCCATAGGGTCATGAGATGTTGAGGTTCCCACATATTCTAGACAATCGGCTCACAGATGGCGGTAAGGTTGTCAGCCTTACGCGCCAGACGCCCTTTACCCCTCAAGAATATTCCTGATACTCATTTCCGTTAGAGGCTGAATCGACCCCAGGGCCATATTGCGGCTGGAAGGATTAGGTAAATTAAAAAAAATCCACCTCATCGGGATACGATCCCGCGATCTTCCGGCTCGTAGCATAGTGCCTCAACCAACTACGCTACCGCATGCCCCCGAAAAGACAATTTTTTTTTTCCTTGGCACTACAGCCCCAGTGGGCCTAGGCCTACCTCCATGAACTTCTCCGTTCACTTCGGTTTTTCTAGATCTTAGACATTCGGTAGGACTCCTTGAGCGGGTGATCAGCTCGTCGCAAGGCCTCTACCTATACACAAACACAGAAAAACGCGCATACCCACAAACTAAACATACATGCCCTGAATGGGATTCGAACCCACGATACCGGTTTCCAAGCGAGCGAAGACAGTACATGCCTTAGACCGCTCGGCTACCGTGACCGGCCGAAAAGACAAATAGTAAGGGTTAATATTGAAATGAAAGTCAACAAATGTTCCTTTCAGTATATACTGAGTAATTGATGTGATAAGTGAGGCAAAATCTCATTATGTATGCGTAAGTAAGTGAACATAACACTAATGTATGCTTGATTTTTATAGAACCTAGATTGCGATTGAGTTACAATAATTTAACGTGGTAAAGTTGTTACCGCCGCTCACGGTAGCCGAGCGGTCTAAGGCACGTACACGTACTGTCTTCGCTCGCTTGGAAGCCGGGATCGTGGGTTCGAATCCCACTCAGGGAATGGATGTTTAGTTTGTGTGTGCGTTTTTCTGTGTTTGTGTATAGGTAGAGGCCTTGCGACGAGCTGATCACCCGCCCAAGGAGTCCTACCGAATGTGTAAGATCTAGAAAAACCGAAGTGAACGGAGAAGTTCATGGAGGTAGGCCTAGGCCCACTGGGGCTGTAGTGCCAGGGGGGAAAAAAGAGTTGTCACCAGAGCCTCGTCAGGAAGTACAGGGTGCACCACGAGGAGATGAAGATGGATGTAGGAGGGGAGAGGTTCTGTCGGAAAGGCTTCAATATTGGTATTACTGATGGGGAGATTTATGAATTATGCCGTTGAGTTGGCCTCAAGTTGACCAAGTTTGATGACCAACGACTAATGTATTCAAGAAATATTAATGTTTTGCCTCAGAAATTCGAGAGGCTGTAATGTTGGTATTACTGATGGAAGGGATTTACAACGTACGCCGTTGAGATGCTATGACAACATACATACCAAGTTTGATACATTTTGGTTCAGGCATTTAAATGTTGTTCGCACATACACACGCACACGCGCATGCACGTACACGCACACAGAGTAAAGCGGTCTCATGAGCCTACTTTCATTTTCGAAAATAAGAAAGTAGGTTAATAAAAATAAAGACATGAGATATTATGGAGTCGGGAAAGTGTGACGCTTCGGACCATTTTAATTATTAACTTCTCTGTGAATTATTTAAACGACATTAGAATGCAAAACTCCCACAATTACGCGCTCTTCTGGCAAACTTTCTGTAATGTCTCGCTTACGTCATTGTGACTAGACAGACAACATTTAGAAACTCGTGTGATGTAGTCATACTGAAAGCATTTCAAATGTCCTGAACTGCACTACATATATTCTGTATCACACAAACAATAGCAAGCAGCGACAACTGAACTTGCAGTTCATCAACACACACTGATGTAGCCTGCCTAGATTTTCCCCCGATTTCTGTGTATCCATTCAACAGATGTTATCTTCTCGTCCATCCGTAACGTCTAGCGAGCAATTGTGTCGCAAGGAATAAAGCAGAGCTACCAGACAGTCCGTCTAATAGTTACAGGACAAAAGAAGCTGGTGTATTCGGGAATCCTTCGGTTCCTCTCTCGGCTGAGACACCGGTTATCCTGACCAAGGATTTCTCTAGCCTTCCTCAGTCCCTCTAAGGAAATGTCAGGATATTTCAATCTGGCCACGACCACTTCTTTCAAAACACCTCACTCTTTACTTGCTGTACTGAAGTCGACGTAAAATAAAACAAAGAAACAGAAGTCCTGTGAATGTGCACTGCTGTTTCGTAAACAAATGTATGGGTAACTGATTCAAACAAAAATATTATGACGCATATGCTCATTGCTAAGCAACGGCTCGGTAAACACATTCCCGCAACACATGCGCAAAAAATAGGGCATCCACTGCTAGGTAACGGACCGATAGACGATCGTTCTGGACAACAGTAGACGTCCACTGTAGGCAATGGACGTGCTTTCTATGCAGTCCATCTCGAGGCTATGTAAGTAGTATACAACAGAGTCCTAAGTCAGTCAGATACCCGTATGGAGGCGGGGTCGAATGCCTCCACCGTGACCCTGCGAGTCATAGGAAGCGACAAGAAGGGAAGTCTCAAATCTGAGATAATAAAATATGGTCGCGAATCCCAAAGGACTCGGACCCGAGAAAAACTGCGCTGGCAAGGACAAACAGCATATACAAAAGACGGACCCGTCCTCACGTCAGAGAGGATGCCCCACAAAAACAATATCGTAAATGTCAAACAGTAACAAATATCTGGTCACAAGCCCCACTGACTGACTGACCGTCAGTCGCAATGTGACTTTGACTTCTAAGTTAGAATGGAGAGAGTGCGGCAAGTATTAGGCGAGTCCTAAGCAGTCAAGGAAGAAGAGTTCGGCTGATGATTTATTGTGGGTTATTGTAATTGAATTGAAATTGGAAGGTGCTATGGCATGGAAATGAATGTGGAGAAAACAAAAGTAATGAAAACTTCGAGACAACCAACCCCAGTCTCAATAAAGATAGACCAAAAACAACTGGAGAATGTGAAATGTTTTAAATATTTGGGTAGCTTGTTAACAGATGATGGAAGGTGTACTAGTGAAATTAAATCCAGGATTGCCATGGCAAAAGCTGCATTTAGCAAGAAGAAGAATCTTTTTACCAGCAAATTGGACTTAAATTTGAGGAAGAAACTAGTGAAATGCTACATTTGGAGCATAGCTCTGTATGGGGCTGAAACATGGACACTTAGGGCAGTAGATCAGAAACATCTGGAAAGTTTCGAAATGTGGTGTTGGAGAAGGATGGAGAAGATCAGTTGGACCGATTATGTGAGAAATGAAGAAGTGTTAATTAGAGTCAGTGAGCAGAGGAATATCCTACACGAAATAAGAAAACGGAAGGCTAATTGGATTGGTCATGTTTTACGCAGAAACTGCCTTCTAAAAGAAGTTATTGAAGGAAAGATAGAGGGGCGGATAGAAGTGACAAGAAGACGAGGAAGAAGACGTAAGATGATGCTGGATGACCTTGGGGACAGAAGAGAATACTGTCATTTGAAGGAGAAAGCTATAGATCGCATTAAGTGGAGGAATTGTTTTGGAAGAGACTGTGGACCTGTCGTCTTGACAGATTACTGATGATGATGATGATGATGATTATAATTGATAGTGTTTATGAGTGACTGTACAAGAAATGGTCAATAAATCCAATCACCAATCTATGCCCATAAAACGTGACACTATCCTATGCAATCAGCTGTGGAGATGTTGCTACGTTCGCAAATTTTCGTGTGTTAAATGCTGCTGGTGAATATGAGTGTTGTGTGAAGTGTTTCATTCTATTTTGTCAATAATTCTTCGCCTCGCCCTTTGGATGCAGCAAAGAAACTATCGTTGAAAGTGTAGGGTGAGGTATAATATTTTCAGCACCAATGAGATCGGCATACCGTCAAATAAATCTCGTTCCCTTAATAATGTAGTCAATAGAACAGCATTATTTGGTCACACTGCATCAGCTCAACGTTTTAGCACGTGGACCAATTGCTAAGTAATGACTCATCAAACAACGCCAGTTGTTAGGCAACAGATTCGTAACACGCACCACTGGACTAACTGGGAGGCGATGTTCTCTATGCGGTCTGTGTGACAGCTGCGTATTTTCTGTGCGGTCCGTGTCGATGTGTTATGAGCAGGACAAGTCTAGAATTTAGTTACTTGAACGCAGAACTGTAAGGGCCATGTCTTGGAGGGGGGAGGAGAAACTAAGGGAATGAAAAGATTAAGATGAAGGAAGAGACATAAAAGAGGAAGAAAAGAGAAGAGGAAAGATTATTAGCAGATTAAAGTTCGGTCGATGTTGATGATCATAGTGGGGCTAATGGAGATTGACAGGAAACGAAGTTGAGTGAGATATGGTTAAGAACATGAAAGAAGGGAGACAAAAGAGAAAAAGGAAATTAGTAGTACTAACAAATTAAAAGTCATTTGTATGCCTCACATGCAGCCCTCCCATTGTTAACATCAAAATTTCGCCTTAATATAGCTCTCCCAACGTTAACAAATAAATAAATAAATTTAAAAAAAATCCGATCATATGCTCTATCTTTACCAGAAGGACAAGCGGGCACTGCCTGGGAACCTTCAAATTCGGAGATAGTTCCCCCCCCCCCGATGTAGTGTCTCTCACTACCACCCCCACTTCTTCTCTTCTCTCTCTCTCTGTAATTTAGTTACTTAGGAGATATTAGCCATACCAGTAAGGGGTTGAAAATGGAAGATGAGAAGCTACGGCGTTGGAAGCCGTTACCAGGCGACAACCTTTGAAGATAGAGCAGACTGAGATTTAGTGAGTGTTGTAGTGAATTGCTGAGTGTGTAAGTTAGCGATGGCGATAGAGTTATTTGTAGTTAAGTTCTATAAGAGTTCAATAAATCCAGTTACCAATCCAAACTCTGTCTATAGTCATTCATACTCGTGATAATATCATACAGGCTTATAGAATTTTTATGTCTCATGTTGACATGAAAATGGCAATGTAATAAAAAATGTTGTCGGATTAATATACTGATAATTTATTAAATTCACAAAAGAAGGAACATAATAAAATTTCCAAAACTGTAGTTGCAATAGAAAACTCTTCAAGGCTCTTCGCTTTCTCCCCCCATTCAGCAATTCACTATTGCGTCATACTCATCTCTGACCACTGCATTACGTGTACAATAGCCCTGACTATGCAGCACATTATCTCAGCTTCGATTTTTAAGTTGGGGCCTTCATCTCTGACTTGAAACTTAGCTGGTTACAAAGTACGTAATTAAGTCCAGAAGTGACTAAAGCGTGACCCAAGATAAGGTATCTCGGCAAGTAACACCATATTCGCGGGGTGGGGGGAATCTTTCGGTGTGTTTGTCTGTTTATTGGGCTTAGTGACCTCATAAATTTGGGAGCGCGGCAGCATAGTTGGCTGAGGCACTATACTACAAACCGGAAGGTCGCGGGTTCGATTCTCGAGATTATTGACTTTTTCAATTGACCTAATCCTTCCAGCCGCACTATGTCCCTGGGTTCAACTAAGCTTCTAACAGAAACGAGTACCAGGAATGTTCCTAGGGGTAAAGGATTGCCGGCGCGTAAGGTTGACATCACCGCCATCTGTGAGCAGACTGTCTGGAAAATGTGGGAGCCTCGACGTCTCACGATCACAAGGGTCTCCACGGCTTGTCACAGGGATAGCTTTACCTTTACATTTACCTTTATATTTAGTAAAGTAAATGAAAGCGTTTTGAAAGGATTTAATAGTGGAATATAGTATTTCCCGCTCATGCGGAAAAGGAACGCAAAGGTAAACCTGGTCAACCCTGAACATACTTCATTTAATTACCGGCAAAACCGATTTCCTCTGCCCTCCAAAATCCACGGGTCCCGTTCCGGTCGATGCCTGCGGGAACTGATAAAAGAGAGCAATTTTTGTAATCTCATAGAGAACTGAATATGCAAGAAATCCGCAAAAACGCTTGCGCACTATGAATTATAGAACGCCGTATGGAGTAGTGCAGCTGTGACAAGCAAATTCAAATTGTGCCTTAAATATGAAGATTTCTTATGTAATGTTTTGGAAGAACTTACGACACATTTCTACGTCTTACGTCAACAGTCTCTCCCTCTCTTTATTATGAGGCAAAGAGAAGTCTTTAATTAATAATAACCAATTTATGTGCATAATTTCTGCAAGTAAATATAAGACTTAACTGTGCAGTAAATTTGTTAAATATAACTTTAAAGATTCTCATGTTCGCCATGTTTAAACTTGTTATCCTATAAAAATGTTTCACAGATAATTATATCGTGACATGACGCCAGAAAGCTGCAATCTGCCCATCTGCTGGGCGGGGCTTCCCTGAGCACGTTCCCGTGGCAACACGGAAGGCGCCGCTGCTGGGCGGCGAATTGTTGGAACACGTTTCCACAGCAACGAATATGACCGAAAGAGCAATGCATTGCATACGGAGTCACGTCGATTCCTAGACAACGCATACAGAAACGCTTCCTTTCACACGGCAACGAACCTCCAAGTATAGTGTCGGCGAAAAATGCATAACTATACTGTCGAGGGAGGTGACGTCTGCACGGTTCGCAGAATGTTTGTAACAGGAGATTTTGCGAGACGAACTCAGTCAATCATTACGGAATTACTTAATTACGGAGCCCAAGAGAATACGACAGAACGGTAAAGAAGAGAAGACTAGAGACTAGTTCAAGATCCAAAGAACAGCGAGAGATTTATTATCCAGGAGTAGTTACACGTGTGAACTGTTGTAATCAAGTGAAATTTTCAACGGATTACAAGGTGTGATTTCCCAGACGACAAAATTTCTCATAACCTACAAGACTCAGCAATGATCGAAAAATTATCCTATGAACCCCTACGATATGCATTTGAATCCCTGGCTACTAGACACTGACAGCCAAATTCAGGTTTGGTGATAGTGGGATTTATGTTGTCACTTGGCGTCTGAACGCCGGAATAGTTCATTGTTAGGCAACTGATCAGTAAACACATCCCCACGAGAGTAAAAGAGAGCGAAGAAAGAAGAGCGGTGTTTTCTGCGAGGGTCGCTCCGAAGCTATATAACGAAGGTCTCAGAGAGCTAGAATTAGAATTGAGTAGAGTCCCGGAGTTGGCAGTTGCAGCAGAGAATTGAATTCAGAGTCGCCGAAGTTGGCAGTTGGCAGGATAATTGAGAAGAAAGGTATTAGGCTGAGCAAAGAAGACTTCATATTGTACTGCAGTTACAGGGAGACTGTTATGAATCCGTTGCCAGGACATTACTAGTCAAGGCTGAGTACACTAGTGTGTGTGTAACAATTAACTGTAAACTATGGAAATAGCGGTAGCGCTCTAATTGCCTGTGATTCAGATTGGTGTGCATAAGGTGTCCATAAATCCAATCAACCTATCCATACCCAACCTAATAAGTCACGCACCCCTCCCCTGCCCAAGTAAGTAAAGAATGTGACGCTAGTCTTGCTGGGGCTTTCTGAAAGAGCGCATGCGTCGGCACATTTGCGCGACGCACGGACGACAAGACGAAGCACCCACCTTGCTGTCGTGGTTGAAATTGTCTCGGATGAAGAGGGCACCGACCGCCATCCCAAGTTTCTTGTTGGTCCACTCGACACACTGGCTCCAACGGTTTCTGTCGCTAAGGATGCCCAGGAGGATCTTGCGGAATTCAACGCGCTTCTGTTGGTACTCGTCAATCATGTGTGGCATTATGTTCATCACTAGCCGCCATAGCACGTAGTTGTGAATCACCCTGCAGCAAGAAATGAAGCTGGATTACCGTTTCGTACAATGTATGAGCAGTGGCGGCTACCGCTGAGAGTAATCTTGCGCATGTCCTTAAAAATATGAGCACTGGGACCGGGGTTCGAATCGTTTTCCTTTTTTAATTTCTTGAAATGTGGTGAGACTGAGTCCACTCGGCACGTCGGTCAGTAATTGGCCTATTCCACCAGCCCGAGATGATAGATGAGTGCGGAGCAGTCAATGGAATGAGAATTGGCAGGAGAAACCAAAGTACTCGGAGAAAACCTGCCAGTGCCGCTTTGTCCACTACAAATCACAAATAACCTGACCTGGGCTCGAATCCGGTCCGCCGCGGTGGGAAACCGGCGAATAACCACCTGAGCTATGGCACGGCCTAGGTTCGAATCCTGCTCGGTAAATATTAACTATATTCATAAGACAATGTGAGTATTTCAAGTTTTGGTAACTGCTAAATGCATAAGACAGATGAGCATAAGAAATGCTGTACTCATATATTTTTGTGTCAGGTTTGTCATTTGAGTATGAAATCCATTTGTAGTTCGCAATCCATATGACGCCAGTGAACAAGGTAATATTGATAATCGGGTTATCTATAAAGAATGGCATCGCAGTGTTTAATGTTATACGAAAATAATACAAATCACTTGCGAAGTGCGACCATCATCAGGCGCGTTGAATTTCGGGGAACTGCTGTGCCTTCCGCGCTACTCCGATCGGTGTTTTCATGTTTACAGCGTTTCTAAATGAAGTAAATGTTCCTCCTTATATTCCACATGCAATATTTTTGGCATACTTGTTACCTATCAAGTGAACAGTGCGAATGTTATTACTAAATTTACTTAATTTAACAAGCATTTAAATACGAAAAAAACAATCGCAGTAGCGCGGAAGGCGTAGTAATTTCACCGAATTTCAACGCGCCAGATGGTGGCCAAGTAGGCCGCAACATATAGTGCAGTAACGGCATTTAAAAGGATTGAATTTTGAATTTTGATACTGTTGCATGGAGGACGGTAAACAACTGAAAATAAAATCATACCACCATTGTTCCACACTCATCCATCACCGACGCCCTGAGGTGTGCAACAGCCCTCGCGTCTTCGGCCTTAAATTTGGGAGCTTCATCCCTGAAGTGAGGAAGTTTTCCTTACAGTGAATAATAATTATCGGGATAACTGTAGCTTGTAACCTGCGATCCGTCTTCTGGATGATTCGCCCCATCTCCACGAAGTAGGGCATAGCATAGCTGACGACAGGTTCGCTGTGGTCGATGTCCGCATGAAGAAACGCTGACAGGTACTCCAGCCAGTTCAACTGCGGCACCTCTCTCTGAAGCTGAGCCAGACTCAACTTTCTGTAGATGGCACTAGTGTCGTGACGATCTGCTTCCGGTAGTGACGCCTAAAAAAACGGAAGTCCTTTTTTATTTACTGTTAGCCTCCTTTCCTTATTTCGAAAAATTAAAAGAGGATTATGAGTTGTCCCCCAACTTAAAAAAAAACAAACATAAAAGAGACTTATGAGATCACCTTGCTGTCTGTGTGTCTGTATCCCTCCAATTTTTTTGTTTCATTCTGTATGCGCTCCGTGTCGTATCAAAGGAAAGCAGGCAATTAGTTTTTCCCTCAACTTTCTGTTACTCTATATTAGGGTCATGCCATATTTCAGCCGGTTAGTCGCCGGCTTCCCACCGCGACGGCCCGGGATCGAGTCTGAGTGTAAGTCATAAAATACAAACATATTGAGGCCATGTCTTAGTTGAGTACTGTCTAAATATTTACCCGGAAGCAATGCACAGGATGTCCTAACCAGAATGCATCCGTTGCATTATAAGAAATCATTGACTTAATCACATTAGAACAGTTCTGGCCAGTACTCACATTGGCGAGTTCCTTCTCGAATCGGATAACCTCTTGGAGTTCCTCAGCTGCTTGGCTGGCGTTAGCGCCCAGAAGCTTTGCCACCTCGGTCATGTAGCGATGGTACGCCTTTAAATCACCTTCAGAATCAGCTTTCAGATAGTAATCCCTGCTGGGTAAAGCCAGCTGCATCTGGTCCAACTAGAACAGTAGCACGTGTCTCTTTAATGTAAGATTAACATAGGAATGAACCTACACACATACTGTGCAGAAGCTGGTAAAGCCTCATACCGGTATTTGCCACCAGACAGGGACACGTTCCAGCAATCGGAGAGGTTACTCTTTCATATGGCAGGTGCTCAGGTTGCGTTGTCGTGATGAATTACGCGTGTGCATTATACGCGCGGATGCGAATTTTTCCAAGGGGGGGGGGACAGAAAATTTGTTTGCAAACTTAGGCCTCTAGTTCAATTAAATTAAGAATGTCTATACTGTAAGCCGAACAATTATGTGTTCCTATAGAATAAAATTATATTTTAAAAGGATAATTTTCAGCACACTTTTATTATTTTGAAAAAATAAAAGAAAGTTTATGAGATCACCTTTCTCTCTGTGTGTCTGCCTATCAACTTTTGGTTGCCTGAATCAATTTTTATGAAACCTTGTGTATATATCATGGCACTTGAGCCAATTTCAATGGCGTACGTAATAAATTCCTCCCATCAGCCCAAGTGTAACCCCTTATCGTTGTCATGCAACAGATCGTCAAACAAGTTCCTGCGGCAACGAATATACACGACACGTCATTTTATTTTCGATTCGCGTCGTATCAATAGAGAGTCTGTGTGTTTGCGTATCCCCTGTTTTAGTATATGTACTGTCGAAACGGCGGTCTGAGGGCTCCCAAAGCCTTCAGAGAGTAAAATATGATCATGGGTCCTGTAACACTCGGAACCAAAACTCACTCTGCTGGCGAGGGCCGGCAGCAAATTACTGGATTGGACAGAACTCGACTGTGTATCCTCTATCGTTGCTAGGCAACGGTTGTGTAGACACGTTCCTGAGTCAAGGAAGAAATGTTAGAGGCGTCGTTTTCTATGCGGGCCTTATCATATCAAAGAAAAGTAGGCGATTGGTTCTTACCAGAACCTCTTGTTATGTAGTATATTCCCCTCCTTTTGTATATCTTTTAGACAAATGCATGGGGCTCCGTCGACCCCCTCTGGACACCCATGTATTATACTAACGATATATGTTCGTTATTATCCGTTACATGTGATATATCTGATACAGTTCATGATTGGTTTAGACATGTTTAGAGGGGACTGATTTAAATTGAACTGAAAGATTTATTAATTTTTATACTTATAATCTATGAATGTAGTGACATACTGATTGTCTATGACAGGCATGTCCAACGCGTCGATTGCGGGACGATTTTTGGTCGATCTCATGGGCCTATAAGGAAATTATACGTGAAAAGCGTGTAAATTTACTTGTAATATAATATGATTATATTCAGATT
Organism: Cryptotermes secundus; assembly: GCF_002891405.2. Taxonomy (NCBI): domain Eukaryota; kingdom Metazoa; phylum Arthropoda; class Insecta; order Blattodea; family Kalotermitidae; genus Cryptotermes; species Cryptotermes secundus. The sequence continues at coordinate 781,011 of NW_019723905.1, forward strand.
TTGAAGGGAAAATACGCGTTAAAGTAGTCTGTACTTTCAATGTATGTTGCTTTTACAACAAACATCATGTGTCGTGTTATTTTAACCAATATTTTTGCTTAAAGCGATGTACGACGATAGGAGAGGGTGGTAGATCACTGGCAGTTTTGACACTAAAAAGTCGATCACAAACTGTTTGAAGTTGGACATGCCTGGTCCATGAGATTAAGAAACTACAGTGAAACGAAAAGTTTCACAGATGCTCTATGTTCCAGAGGAATCAACAAAAAATATGAATTAATGAAGATAAAGAAATATTACAGATTATTTTAATTACTATTATATCCTCTAACTCTCAGTTAAGAAGCAAAACGCCTAGTTCAAAAGCAGCCGGCAGTTGTAGTGAAACATATTAGCTACAAACCACTTTCATAATGACGAGAAAATGCTTAACTGACATATTTCTGATTCTATGAAGCTTATTCATTATACAGTTATTATCATAAATTTCTGCCCAGTTCATGACACGAAATTTCGGCAGTTAGATCTGCTGTCATGACAACCAATCAGTTGAAGATGACAGTAGAGCATACTACCGAAAAGTTGAGTCAGCAAATGGATAACGTTCAGTAATATTCTTATAATGAATAACTCTTAGAAAATCATAAAAATACTGGTTAAACATTTTATCTTAATTATCAAGGTGATTGTTGGCACTCTCTTTTAATATAACCGCCGGCTCCTTGTGAAGTAGGCTTTTCACTCTTTGCCTGTATGTCCTGTTCTTCTTCTCAAACACCCTCATGGCTTCAATGAGTTACTGTATGTCTCCGTAACTTCTGCTCACCACCGTGCTTCCTTAATATTTCATTTGGAGAAATTGAAAGCACTTGCTTCTCTTCATCAGGTTCTATGAATATGTATCAGCCAATAGAGTTTGTATATCTTTAGGGTTCCTAGGGGCCATGTTTCCTACTTCTAAACTCTATTAGCGAGATGCGTGTCTGTACTTCCGACACTAGAACACCAATTAACCTGAAATTCGGTATGAACATCATACGGCCAACGGCAAATCAGCCTTCATAATTTCCAACTCCCTGTCTTAAAATATACCAACATTGCGGCTGTGCGAACTGGTGAAATTACATATTCGATACACGGTTCTCATCAGTATCATAATGACTGGTCCTTAGGAAATGTGGAATTTTGTGCTGAATGACTTTTTGAGGAAAGACTGGAAAATAAATACATGAGAAGGTGAAATAAATTTCTCTGAAGATCCATCTTCACTTGACACCTTACAGAAGCCATGTAGTGTAAGGTATATTGGCCTCTGTAACTAAGCACAAAGCCATTACATCGTGTGGGTGGCTCGAGGTAATTTTTCACGAAGTTTCTCTTTCGATATTAGCTGGAGGTGACTATATATTTGTTGTTCACCGCAGGGAAAGAGCCCCCACCCCTCTCCAATTGGCTCTGTCACTGAGAGGGCTGCAGAGCCGGTCTTGATATGGTGAGTAAATTCTTAGTACTTACACCACGTAGACTAAACTGAATACAGGGGCATAATATTAACTACTGGCATGCAGTTAAAGGTCATTTGGCTCTCAAGAAAGCAGAACATAATAACAACAACGTAACAAATTAAAGCAACAAGTAATAGGAGAATTTGGAAAAAGTTCACACGAAGATAAGCGGGGTCAGCTACTGCACAATGACACGAAGTCGAGCATAGATCATGACATTTTAAAATTAATTTTAACTCAATCTTAAAATTGTTAATTTTACATAGAAACTCATACCAATCCCAATTCAATTCAAAATCCAATAAGTAGTATATAAGTAAACAATAAGAAGTATACATAACATACGAGTATAGCCACTTCACGGATTATGTATGCAAACTAGGAACGTAAAGGCCTGTCCACATTACTCGTGCTCGTGCGTCAGAAGCCTACTACTGCCGGAAAATCAGGATCTGAGCTGATATCTGTGATGAAGAAATGCGAAGGCTTTGTATGCAAATCAGTTTGGGCGTCCACTTCGTCAGCTCCAGATCCTGATTTTCCGGCAGCTGTAAGCTTCTGACGCACGAGCACGAGTAATGTGGACGGGCCTTAATGATTAACACTAGTAGAATGATAAGAAATATTCAGACAAGATCGCGCGTTACAATTCAATAATTAATCGTGTAATTAAGAACATCTGAAAATGATCCTTTAAGAGTCGGAACACATAGTGTGGTTTAAATTAATAAACATTTGCTACGTTGACGGCTGAACTTGTAAATTTAATGTTGCTAATTATTAGTAATGTTAAAATCTTATGAGCAACAAACTGTAACATGCCCAAGGCGAAAGCACCTGACGTTTCTATAAGGTAAAGTTGTCCCTGTGCTTAACTAATGTAACACTACGCCATGAAGACGTATGGGGGGTGCGGGTGGATGTATAGACCCAGGTTTTCTTGACCTCGGCGCTAGTTGGAGGTGAGTGGTCAGCTTCACGCCCCTTCCGCTTTACCACCAGGGAAAGAACCTCCGGTACCCATTGGATAGGAGGCTGGGTAGGACCCAGAGCCGGTCTGGACGACGCGGAGAAGAGAACATTTTGCCCCTACCGGGAATCGAATTCCGACCCCTTTGTCGTCCAGCCCGCAGCCAGTCGCTATCCTGGCTCTCTCTGACATTTCTATAACGAAGAATAAATTGCTAACACTCTGAAGGAACAACAGAACTGTCCTGCTGCTTTCACAGTGACAGAGATGTGAAAGAGGCAACTGCAGCTTGCAGGAAGTGGATAAAGTTTCCGGCCACAGATGTGGAGGGTGATGTGGGGATAACGAGGTCAGTTACACAGCCGAGGCTCCGTATCTTCTTCTTACTTTGTCCGCACCTGGAGGATGTTCACCGAGGAGTTCTTGTCGTCAGGGCCGACCCACTGCTCGATGAGCACACCCTCGTTGTATTCCCCTCTCAGACGACCCAATAATGTTTCGACGGAGAATTCGGGTGGTTTCCAGTTCGGTTGAGTCACTGGCCAACCTCCTAGGGACGCCAGAACTTCACGCAGAGGGCCATCTCCTAACTTCCGGATCTGGGCTGCAAGAAAGAGAAGAAAGGTTCGTAGAAGAAAAGAATGTGAGAAATGGGAAGAGAACTATGAATCGATATGATAATTTCTCCAATTGTATGAAATTCCCCATCCTGCACAATCTGCCATCTGTAAGCATGGAGGTGAAGACTGGTATGGACAACCCTCCAGACAGTCGTCTGTGGCATGTCTAACTGCAAAGAATCTCCTCTAGTTGAATTTTGTGGGCTTCGAGAAAACTCTTCCTGGATGCCATCGACACCTTCCTGTGAGGTGTTCGTTCTCCCCGATCCTTTTCGGTGCAGGAAAATACCGGTCTCTTGAAATTGCTTTAACCAATGTCTGATAGCATTATCTGAATGTGGATCTTTTCCATGTTGAGTTCTGTACCGACGTTGCGTTTTGCAAACGGACTTTGTTTCGAAAAACCGAAGCAGCCATTTTGAGTCATGACGACATATTTCCTCCCAGATATCAATGCAGAGAATACAACGTTGCCACAAAGCCTTTTCAGTTACACTTTCATATTCGGTAAGCAGTTTTATTTTCTTATTTGCATCAATATCGCGACAATAATTTAGAATGATATTGTGTATTCTTTCAGAAATTAAAAGCTGAATCACATTTTTCTTTGACTTTTCCATTCTAAGTCAAACAAGAGATAAAGAACATTCGTCAGAATCTAACTGGAATGCGTTTCGTAATATTGCATGAAATTAACCACACATGGGATTAAAAAACTGTTGGCCTGGCCACCCTGTCACTTCGCCTAAATTCCGTCATTTCACGTCCTGGCCATGGACAACAAAATAGAGTCCATATGGCCTTAGCATGAACAAATTCGGCTTTTTGCTTCGTTGCAAGCAGTTCATCAGAAGAGTTCAAACCAGATTCTTGAGATATAAATGGATTTTAAAGAAACTGATGTTAAAATAATAGCAAAAAAAAAAATCACAGTTCCGTACAGAATTACACCCTAACCAAGGTAGAAGGCAAGAAACAAATTTGTTAATGACGCCATGCATCCGTGCTAGCGAAAAGTAGGCATCTTTTCTCCTTTTCAGCCTTACTGCCCCTTTCACCAATCTGCCTGACCACGGTGAAGAATTCCACATCTCATTCCTTTGGCAACATTGCCAATAATCGAATTCCCATGACACCTTGCGAGTAATGAGATTGGAGTCCTGTGTCCCCCCTCCCTGCTAGTGCTACAATGATAAGCTTCATTGTTTTCCACTCCTATATTGCTCCTAGCACTCGTAATTTTGTGAGCGTGTAGAGCAGTTACTATGAGACGATCGCGAGATAAGCAAAAGTACCAGAGCCATTTACAGGCAACGGCTCGGTAAACACGTTCCTGCAGCAACGAATCGACGCGCAACAAGAGAGAAATGGGGTGTTTCTACGTGGTCTGTGCCGAGGAGTTATCTTGAAGTCAATTGGAGCGACCCAGTCAGTTCTGCACGGGAGTCTGTAAAGACAGGACTTGAGCTCGTGAAGCTGAAGATTGTTCGCTTTTAGAAGCTGTTGCCACGGAAGGCTGCTGAAGACACAGCAGGATGGAAAAGGCTTAGCGTGTAGGGATTTGTAATAGTGTCATAGTTATTTTCAGTCACGACCCCTAAGTGGTCAATACATCTAATATCCAATCTAAAACCATACCGATACTTGAAAGTATCTTATTACTCTTTCTTTTCGTGGGGTGAGGCTGAGTCCACTTGGTACTGCGGCCACTATTGGCCTATTGTACTAGCGCCAGATTACAGATGACGATGACTGTGGAGTATTATATGGAATTCGAATTGGCAGAGGAAACAGAAGTACCCGGAGAAAACCTGCCCCAGAGCTACTTTGTCCATCACAAATCTCATAATTCTTGACCCGGGCTCGAACGCCGGCCGTCGAGGTTGGAAGCCGGCGACTGACCGCCTGAGCTATGGCGCGGCCTTACAAAATATTAATAAATTTCCAAATTAACTGCTCATTAGCACAATTGGTGACACTAGAAAAGCCATTTTATAAGTTTTTCTAATGTTCCGGAGGACAACCCCTTTTAGAACCAAATTCATCCTATAATGCACCATTCTCCAGCTGCCTTCCTTCCCTTTTCCGTCACAGTCTACTCTCGACCAGCGGGATCAATGGTTGCCCATACCTCCTTGGTTCATTATCTGGCCCTAAAATGGGTCATATGGTAACTTATCCCTGTGCATTGTTTATACTGCCCTGGACTTTGTACCAGCCCCATCCTTCTTCCCGGGGTTTGTCAAACAAAAACTCACCCTTCCTACTCACTGAATATGGAGGCAGAAAGTCCCTCCGAAACTTCGTCAACACTGCCCATATCCACACGTTGCAAATGCCCAAGATCAATTTCAGCATGAGCTATGAGAATAACTAGCGTTGGACTTACGTATGTTGATACACGAGTTGTAGAATCGCTTCGCCTTTTGCGTTGCCTCACTATCGTGCCCATTGATTGGCTCTTCCAAAACTCCTGCAACAAGAAGCAGACAACATAAGTAAACTAGGTCAGACCGAGCGTGCTGCTGGATCTGTGGTAATACCACGTGGCAGAAGGCCATTTTTCTCTCGTTCCTTGAAAACCATCTGTTGCTGTAGAGATTTCTATGTCGTTTTATACATAAAAGCATCCCTTCTCTTTCACAGAGGTCAACATAGTTTCTAGCTTAACTCTTTAAAACTGAGTCAAAGTCAGATTTACTTTACGACTGGAGGTTTACTGCCAATCAGTTCCTCTTGGCGAAAATCCCCTTGAGACTCACGACCAGATTCTTTTTCCAACTAAACACTTGCGGTCATAGTCCTTATGAAATATCCTCTCTGCTGAGAGGATGAGTCTGTCGTTTACAATTGGTACTGGCCCCCACCAGCGCAGTCATTCTCATGTCCGATGCGGTTTATTGTCTCAGATTCGAGACTCTCCCAACCTGGAGGGCCAGGTCCCCGTATTTATGTCGTTCAGGAAGAGGGTTGTGTTGTGTAGACGGTATATTCTATATATAACCAGGAGGATCTACAAATACTTATAACACTTCAAAAGTTTTCTTTTTTCTTTTCACTGGCTCTACAGCCCCCTTGGGCCCTGGCCTCTTGTCTTCAGTTTAATAACCATATTACAAACACTTGGGACTCCTTAGACGAGCGAACGAAGACAGTACGTGCTATAGATCGCTCGGCTACAGTAACGGGCGCTTCAAAACGTTACTGGAACAATCACACACAAAGTCTTCAACACTTCCACACTTAGATGCTCCTTGAACGAACTCGGTGAGCAGGTCTACACCAAATTTCTTCTCTTGTTCTCGGACTGGCCTTCTACTACTCGGTGAGACTCTCCAGTATATCATCTTGTAGCCTCTCTCTCTCTCTCTCTCTCTGAGGTAGGTTTTGAACGAACCGTATAGAGATCGCCGTCTCCAAGGGTCCCTACTTCGCGTATCTGTCTTACTTTGCCGTGTGAACAACCTTTACCTATCTGTTGTAATTGAAACTTTTCTGTATGTGTTGCCTAGGACTCGAAGTGTTTGTCATAAACTCGATGGCGTGCTTCAACAAGCCGTTACCTAGCACTGGATTTACATGTCACAATATTAAAACTCTGAATTCTTCCCAAAGAGTATATTTTTGTTTCATATGATTCTTACAATAAGAAGCTTTTATTTTCTTAACAGCAATAACAGGTTGATTTTTATAGCGGAAACGTAATGTCTCCTATTAGGTATGAACTAAACATTTCTGTATGATTTATAAGAAGTTCAGTTTTTTAGGACTGCGAAAATGGAAATATTAATGTGGTAATATTTATTTGTTTATTGAATCTGTTGTGTTGACGCTTTTATAATAATGCTGTATATATTCCTATTATGTTACAATCTGAAAATAAAAAAAATCCACAGGATTGTGTCACATTTCCCTTTGTTGAACTTTGCATGTACAAAAGACAGACCCGTCTCCTAGTCAGAGAGGGCGCCCACGAAAAAAAAGAAAAGACCGTAACTGTCAAACAGTAATGAATATCTGGCCGCAAGCCACAGATGGGTGCTATATGCCAAGACAGACTGGACGACTGACCGTCGAACGTAAAATGAGACTCATCGAATTCAATTCATTCATTCGTAATAGAATTCAGACGGCAGTTCAATACTTGAATATTCAGCTGTGAAGTGTTAACCAGGTAAGATTCGTTACCGATCAATGACTAGTAAGCAGACGTTGAATACATTATTTTGTGTAATCTCTAGAGTGTTACAGTTCAGCAGATAAGTTTTTATGTGTTTCTCTATGTTCACTTTGTCATTCGGCATTTAACTTTGTTCCTTTTGGTACATTATTACAATTATCTTCTTCTAACCGTTTCATTTTCCTGTACTATCTCATATATGCAGCATGAGTAAAACAAACGGACATCTTATCAGTGCGTGACGTCATACACTGGGAGCTGGCCTGTAGAATTGTGTCAGCCACTAAGCAGTAGAATTGAATTAGCCGTATTTGTTACAAACAAATGGTCATAAGTCCCAAACCGTAAGCGATGGACCAAAACGGGTTGCATTTTGAGAAGTTCGTATTTATTAATGCATTTCACTCGCAATATGTCCGATCCATCTACGCGCTTCGCTGAGCACATTTGCAAGGTAACGAAGTCAACAATAGAACGTCGATTATTTAGTAGCGAAGGTATCAATAATCACAGATTTTACACTTATTTTCCTCTTACGTATGGTGGGGGTTACAGTGGATCTACACGTTCCAAATGAAATTGGCCCTGTAGTTTTAATGTAGAAGTTTCCATATGAAATTCCAGCAAATTTCAGTAAGTGGTTATGTATGACGAAACGGTTGGACTCATTGACACCCGGCTACTTTCTTATAGCTACGTGTTCAATTCTCGAACATCATTCACGCATCGTATAGGGCCAAACACATTATTATTATTATTATTATTGTAACGTGTTTACGTTACAGAAGACGCCGTAGAGATCGTTAACTGGTTTATTGAACAATCTACAACTATCGGCTACACTNCATTATTATCATCATATTATTATTACTGGGAGTCGGGATTTCTAAGTCTGTGTATCGACAGGCTGCGGAATGGATAGCTTAGGTTAGATTTCTGGCAGTGCAAGGTATTTATCTTCTCCACAGCGTACAGACCGACTCTGGGCCCCCCTCGGCTATACAATATATCAGTGTATACTAGAGGCCGTTTTCCCCGGAAGTAAAACAGCAGGGACATGAAGTTGACCGGTCACCTCCATCTATTGCTGAGGTTAAGAACGGTGTAACTAAACTTCCACTCCCCCATATATCTTTATTGCATAATGCTTTACTAATTAAGCACAAAGACCACTGTATCTTATTTTTGTAGCGTGTAGAACCGTTACTACGCAACGACCCAGAGATAAGTAAATATACCAGAGCTGTTTCTAGGCAACGGCTCAACAAACACGTTCCTGCTGCAACGGATACGCATTCAACAATAAAGGTGTTTTGAAAACGGTGTTTTCTATTCGGTCCGAGCAAAGGGATTATAAGGAGCACAACCGACCGTCAGTCGCAACTCAAATTTTTGAAATTAAAAGCTCCGCGGCCCCTCTCTCTCAACTCTCTCAAGTCGTTGCTTCTAACCATCTTAACGCCTACACTTTCACTTTACTCTTACCAGAAGGACGAGCGGGCAAAGCCTGGGAACCTTCTTAAATCGATGCTCTTTCTTTCTTTCTTTCTTTCTTTCTTTCTTTCTTCTTTCTCTTTCTCTCTATCTCTCTCTCTCTCTCTCTCTCACAGTGTCAGTCGCAATGTGACTTGAACAAGAATAGGCAAGAGTCCGCGTGGAGGCGGGTCGAATATCTCCACCGTGACCCTGCGAGTCGTAGGAGGCGACGAAAATGGAAGTCTCAAATCTGAGACAGTAAAATATGGTCGCTAGTCCCAAATACTTCCACCGTGACCCTGCGAGGCGTAGAAGACGATGAAAAAGAAAGTTTCAAATCTGAGACAGTAAAATATGGTCCCAAGGGGCTCAGACCCGAGAAAGACTGCACTGGCGAGGGCCAGCAGCATATACATAGGTCAGAGAGGGCGTCCCACAAAAACAAGACCGTAAATGCCAAACAGTAATAAATATCTGGTCATGAGCCCCAGATGGGGCTCGACACCAAGACTTACTGACTGGCTGACCGTCAGTCGCAATGTGTCTTGGACTTTGACTTGGAAGAATAGGCAATTGGAAGGTAGCAGCCTTTCAGAGAGGACTTGAGCCCGGAACCGGAGGAATAGCCATTGTTTCAAGCCGTTACCAGGCAACTACTAGTGAAGACACTGCGGGCTGGAGAAGACAGCGTGATTTTATACAGTGTGGAAATAGCGATTGTGTTATAATTATTTGTAGTTACGACCTGTAAGCAGTCAATTAATCCAACATCCAAACCAATCTAAAACCCCTTCTATAGTCACTGCATACTGCGTGACATTATTATTATTATTATTATTATTATTATTATTATTATTGCTGTTGTCGTCTTCGTCTTCGTATTCATGCGTACAAATACATTTGAGTTCGTGATGAACTCACAATCTTCGTACTTAGATGCTTATACGTACAAAAGCGAAGGTTGGAGGTTGCGAATCGATATTTCTAAATAATTAAAGAGTAAACGAGACCATTTAGAAGCATCAAGGAATCCATAAAAAGAACGAACTCGTGTTCCGGCTGTCGGACACAGAGTGGCCGTGCGGTCTTAAATTGCTTTTACATCAGCGTCGGAGATTCGAAACCCATTCGATGTATGGATACATGATAATGTTTCCTTGCATTCGTAGAAGTCTTGCGGTGGACTGACCACACATTCAAGAATTCCCACTAAATATGTGAGGAATACAGCCTCTCACAATTAATTATCAATCGAAACAGGTCAGAAGGAGTAAATTATGCCTGAAATACCGAGTGATTCTAAATTGTTATCGGGGTCTCTTTGACCAACAATTTTCATATCGAAAACTACATAATAAAATGACTTATGGAATATGAAAGCGAGCTCAATATCTTCTATTACCGACGAATTCATACTTAAGAATGCTCAACAACTGCAACATGCGCCTTTCACGACATGTAATATGTCCAGGCGGTATTCAGTTTCCTAAAATACGCACATCCTTGCGACGAGCTGATCACCCGCCCAAGGAGTCCTACCGTATGTGTAAGATCTAGTAAACCGAAGTGAAACGGAAAGTTTCATGGAGGTAGGCCTAGGCCAAAATTGGGGCTGTAGCGCCACAGGAATAAAAAAAATACGAACATTGCTTTCTCTTGAATTGTCGCCATTTGGAGATATGACCTTATAATTTCTGCCAGACATCAATGCGGCGAGTACAGCGTTGCCAAATAAAAGTTTGGAGTTAAAATTTCATGTTCCTTATGCAGTTTCATTTTGTTTCTTTCTATTTTGGAAATTATGGCCCACTGAAACCCGATAATAATGCAGAATCACACTGTACATTGGAAAAAAACAGGCGGATTTTATTGTTGGTAAATGGGTGCATAGAATTTTTAGATTGGCTGCAAACTCTTCCTACTTTATCTCGTCCTGTAATAATTCATAATTCTCCAACCATACGCAATTCAGCTTTTCATAAAAATGGCAATTTTTAGAGCGACCTTTTCGCCAATCAAGGAACTAAACGAGATTGGCCGCTGAAGTAAGAAGTTTCAAACTGAACACTTACAAAATTTAACTAACTTATTCCTTCTTGATGAGCCAATAGTCGCTCCATTACTAAAAAAATTACTAGCAAGTTATGGAACCCGAAATTTCTTTATTATGTTCACAGGAATCCGCTGTCCAATCGACAACCTTCCTTCCAATTTATTTTATAAACATTTTAATACTCTAACGTGTAGTACCATTGCTATGCAAAGATCGCGAGAAGGAACATGAGTTACTTGGTAACGGCTCGGTAACACGTTCCCGCGGAAACGATATCCAGTCTATCCACAGGCAACCGCCCAAGAAAACAATAGATGGATTGCTAGTGGCGGTGCTTTCTGTTGGGTCTGGCAGAAGTTATACATATAACAAGGATCTTCAGACCGGCTAGAGCACACCTGGTGTCTATGAAGGCATCTTTGCTGATTACTTCTGCATATATGAGACAGACCCCAAAGGGAATTATGTTCTCACAAAACTGCAGCGAGATCTCAGTGCCATTGAGACGTGGCGTGAGCGCTGGAATAAAAAATCAATAACGATAAGACTCAGGGCCTCTGAGACTTATCTTACATTGAATGGACAGAATATCCCCTTCGTCAATCATGTAAAATATCTCGGTGTAATCTTCGAGAAGATGAATAAATGGAGACTGCACATAAAAACGACTGAAGCTAAGACCTTCAGAACATTAATTAAAATTCACTCCCTAATTAAACGTGAGCGTTTAAGCGCCAACACTAAACTAACCCTCCATAAGGGACTGATCAAATAAGTAATAAATTATGCTGCATTTCTTCCAGTTACGTTAACCTGTATTTTCCGGACAGTAAAAATATCTCTCTCTCCTTTCTATATTAAAAAAGAGACCTGTTTAATGTTGTTTGCAGTAGGACTACCATTTTACAATTCAAGTAAAATCATGCAGAAGCCCTCTACAGAGCAGAAATTACCAATATCGCATGGGAATTAGCGAGAGACACATACCTCTTATAATTGGAAGGGCTAAAGAGCAAGGTTCTCCGCTCCGTTGGAAATTTTCTAAGGCGCAAACCGGTCCGCGGTTCGCATACGGTTTTCAACCTTCCATAGGTATACGATATGTAACAAAACTGTACAGGCAACAAGCAGAAGTTATTCAGAATCATGAGAATGAACATGTTCGCAACGTAGGACAAGGCGAATCTAGACATAGAATATATAAGAGACTTAAAATTGGCGGTGGCCAAGCTTACGACCGTTCAAGTGATTACGCTGCCGTTGTAGTATAAGATACTGTGACATGTCAATCCATTGCTAAGCAACGCCCGCAACACACATTCAACCAACATAGAGCAGCAGTGTTTTATTTGTGTCCGCGCATCTTGCGCATGCGCGCTGACGTCACACAATAGTGGGTCAAGTGACGTGCTTTCTCTATGTCCATGCCGAGACCGTTGATAGGCAGCATCCAGCCCACCAATGGACTGGTTGCGCAGCGATAACATGACATGTGTTTTCTATGGTGCATTTCTGTGCCGCGGTTATATAACGAGGTTCCAAGAATAAGAGCTGTGTAGCTGAGAATTCGGCCCAGGAGGTTCCTATCGTACAGTGAATCTTTGAATTAGCTTTAGAGAATTGGGTTAAAGGAGACTTCATAGTGATTTGAAGTGATCATTCCTGTATTAAAATCAGTTGACAGGAAAAAGGTAGTGAAGACACTGTAAAGGCATAGCTATTGTTGAAATCGGTTACATAACAAAGACAGATTAAAGCAGATATAGAAGACTTTATTTTATGTGTTATAGTTACAGTAATCTTCAGAGTGTTACAATCAATTATATTTACGACTTGTGAGTATCCAATAAATCGATTTAGCAATCCAGACCCCGTTTACAAGTCACTAATACACGTGACAGCCGGTGTCAGAAGTGATTACGACCCTAAATGCGTTACAATAAGTAAGATAGCATGATTCGATTTGCAAAGCTTGTGTATAGTGCAAAAGGAATTGCGTGTACTTTCAAGAACATGCTGCATGTCCGATACATGCATTTGATGAAAGACCAAGTATATTCATAAGAGACAAATCCATATTCTCGACAGAGATTGTTACATAAGGATTATGACCGCAAGGGTTCAGTTGAAAAAAATCTCTGGTCGTGAGTCTTAAGGGGCTTGTCTCCAAGAAAAACTGATCGGCGGTAAACCGCCCATCTTAAAGTAACTTTGACCTTGATTTTGACTTTGGCTGAGAGCAGTCCAGTTGAGTGAAATGACGTGAAGTAGCTGGCTGGTGAGTGACAGTGTTTAGTTGACAGTTGAAAGTCGGCCTATGAAGAGAAGACTAGGCGATTGGTGTGGAGTACCCGCCCCTTGGTACCCAGTTAGTTGAGATGTCGGTTGACAAGAGTACTGCGAGGGGGCCTATAATAAGAGTACCTGAATGCGGGAAGCTAAAAAATCTGCCTCGGTAGAAGCCGTTGTCGGCAAAAGTCTAGTGGAGACTCTAATAGACTCAAGACACTAGTCTGTGTGTGTCTGTGATCTGTAAAGTATAGTTTCGTGTGGTGTATATAAGTGGTTAATAAATCCATTCAGCAATCCATACCCCGTTTATAATCATACTCATAAATTCTGACAAGATTATCCCTGCACTTACGTGTGGGTCTCTCTAGCGGTCTTTTTCTTTCAGCTTTCCTGTCAGAAATCTGTATGCATCTCTTTTTTCTTCCATTAGTGCTACGCTCCTACCCATCTCCACTTTGACTTGTGTCAATAATATTTTTGCGAGGAGTACATGTATGAAGCTCCTCATTATGTAGTTTCCACCAGCCTTAGAATATTTCGCTCACAGAGTCGATATTCTTCTCAGCACCGCGTTTCAAACAACTTCAATCCATGTTCCCTTACTGCGATACTTATGTGAGACTAAAGGCAAATTATAGTTTTGTACTTGAATACTGCTAAGTGACAGCTGCGTAATCGACGGCCGTTGCTAGGGAATAGATCTGTGGGCACATTTCCCCGGCACCGAGTGAACACGCAATAATGGAAGAGAAGTTTACTGTGTGGTCCTTGTCGAGGCTATAAAACGAGGATCAACTGTTTATGACTCTGACAAAAGACAGACCCGTCTTCTCGCCAGAGAGGGCGCCCCACAAAAACAAGACCGAACCTGTCAAACAGTAAAAAATATCTGGTCATAAGCCTCAGATTGGGCTCGACACCAAGATTGACTGACGACTGACAGTCAGTCGCAATGTGGCTTTGACTTTGATCACGGGAAAGTCTTGAGACGGCAGGTAGTTGGTGCGAGATAGCCGCCAGCCTGCAAGGACGTGAACCCGGGAAGAGAGGAAAGTATCTTGATTAAGTCATTTAAGAGTTATAGTTGTGAGAAGTGAGAAGCTGGTAGCTGGTACCAAGCAACGGCTAGTGTGGACTGAGAAAACCTTATGTGTGATGTAGTGACAAAGATCTTTGGAGTATGTAGCTCAGTAGGACCGTCTTAATTACTTGTAATTACGAGTGTAAGTGTCCAATAAATACAATCATCAATCCAAACCCCAGACTCTAGTCGCTATCACGTGACAATATGTTTATTACCTTTAAGGATGACCTGTAGTTGGTCTGCAAGCACCTCGAAAGTACTGATGCTGCTCCTGTCCTCTGGGATGACGTGTTTCTTGTTCCAGGTTCCGCAGGCGAACTGGAAGAAGTCAGTGCAAGGATTCGCCGCGCGGTCCATCGCAGCCAGCAGTGAGGCGGCTGTAAGACACAGGGCGCAACATCAGTGTCTGTCGGTCTGTGAGTGCTGCAAGTTCAGGACACTTCAGGGTATAAAATATACAACTCAGTCAGACAACAGATTCTTTTGTAATAATTCGATAACTTAAGGATGTTTGAGTCAATCTTACGTCATCATCAGACCTTTTATATATATAGACACATACAGAGTGTCCCAGGAGGAAATGTCAATATTCTGTGAGGTCATATTATTGAATTTTCTAAGCAAAAGTGTATATGTACATGTGCCCTGGTCCGAATGGTTTGCGAGATACAGCTATTTCACTGTACAGTATTTTGTATTTGACGCCCGATAATGTCCTTCCATCTGGCCGTACTGAGCCACTGCCTGAAGCATGTGAATCGGTGTGGAGCGTTAGTTCACCGTTGTGACTGTTGATAGTGACATTCTAGGAGTGCTGTGGAAAATTCCACACATCTTCACAAAAGCCAAATATGCTGATACTCTGTACGTTTAGTCTTCAGCGATTGGTATTGTCACTGCTGCTGTTCAATTTTCGAAAATGTATTATACTAGGTACTCTGTGCAATATTTGTCACTTGAAAAATAAATACTGGTATTAGAGATAGTACCTAATGTCTCTTTCTTATCAATAATTTTGGAACTGCACTGTGAA
>NW_019723905.1:797502-863627 GCF_002891405.2 Cryptotermes secundus
GGGGAAGCATTATAGATACCTCTCAGCTAGTAGAGCCGGTCTCGCTGGCTGGGCGGGACTGATGGTAAGCACCAGTACCGGTAGGATATAGAGACTGGTAGAAATCATAGAGGGAAGCACAATGGACCAGTACAGGTCTCAGTGCATGGGGAAACCCACCTTCTCCAATAACTAACTCACTAACTACTTAGAAAAGTAGAATGGGGGCATGAAATGAATTCATCTGGCTCAGGATAGAGACGAGTGGTGGTCTCTTGTGAATACTGTAATGAAATGTTGAGATATTTTTGAGCAGTTGAGCGACTGGCGGGATCTCAAGAAAAATCGACTGCATCGAGTCAGCTACTTCTGGTGAGCGGATAGTCAAAAGGTCTCAAGAGCATTCCGACAGGACGCTGCTCTTAAGACGCAGAGCGTAACAACAACGCCATTCCATCCAGTCGACGCGGTGGTTCGTTTACCAGGTTTATCCAGCGACTTCGACTTTCCTTCTGGCAGTAAGCCTGTAAGATGGCGACAGCCGTGCGGTTACTAGGCCACTGCTCTACTGGTTACTCGGACACAAGGAAAGGTTTCGTTGTATTCTGACGCAATCTAGATTTGTACATGGCGTCTCGTAGGAAAATGCCATTCATTCATTCATTCATTCGCCAATGGCTCTACAGCCCTTTGTTGGGTCCTGGCCTCTTCTTCAGTTTCGTAAATATTTTTACATAGATGGTAGGACTCCTTGGACGGGGGATGAGCCCGTCGCAAGGCCGCTACTTACACACAGACATATATGCCTTGAGTGGGATCTGAACCCAGGATCCCAGCTTTCGAACAGGAGAAGACAATTCATGCCTTAGATTGCGCGGTCACAGTGATCGGCCACGTAGGATAATACCTTAACTATAACACTTTATTTCATGTCGGTGGAAAGCTTAAGAAAATTCTTATTTTTTCCTTGGTTCAGAGTACTTCTGATTCTGGCTGTATCAGAGGCCAAAGGCTTAGTCATCCACTGGCTTTCTAAAGCGGAGGGCCGGGTTTGATTCCTTGTCAGATGATGCGAGATTTCGTGGTGAATAAAGTGGTACCGAAAGATAGAGGAGCGGATAGAAGTGACCAGAAGACATGGAAGAAGACGTAAGAAGATGCTGGATGACCTTGGGGACAGAAGAGGATATTTTCATTTGAAGGAGAAAGCTCTAGATCG
Organism: Cryptotermes secundus; assembly: GCF_002891405.2. Lineage (NCBI taxonomy): Eukaryota > Metazoa > Arthropoda > Insecta > Blattodea > Kalotermitidae > Cryptotermes > Cryptotermes secundus. Next base: position 798,701 of record NW_019723905.1, read on the forward strand.
CATTAANGTTTTGTGGTAAGGGAAATTTTTTGGCCGAAGAGGAATTAATAAAATGAGGCTCGAGAGGACAGCTTAATGAGGGGCATCATAAATTCTACTCTTCGCCAAATATATTTAGAGATATCAAATAAAGAGACCGAGATGGGCAGGGAACGTAGCACGCCCTCAACAGACGAGAAATGCATGGAAGATTTTAGGGGCAAACCAGAAAGAAATAGGACACTCAGGAGACATAAACGTAGATGGGAGGGTAACATTCAAAAGAATGAGAGAAGTAGAGAGCCGGGATAGCGCAGTGGGTATAGCGACTGGCTACGTTATGGAGGACCGAGAGATCGGAGGTCGAGTCCNCGAGAATTTACTGAATGCTAATTGGAAGAGGAAACCGATGTACTTCGAAAAGTCTTCCTCACTGCCGTGTTTTCAACCACAGATACCAAATTGACTGCCCTGGGATTGAACCGAGGCTGTCACGGTGGGAGACCGGCGACTGAAGTCCTGATCCATATTACGACCGTTACTAGGACGTTGCGTAAAATAAATCGCCAGGATTCGAAAACCACCCTCTCTTTCACTTGCTGATATACACAGAGGACAGCACTTTTCAAATTTTTCTCTTTTTGGAATTCACGTCTACTCTTCCCTCCCTGACGCTCACTTTGGTGTGAAATTACATTTCCACGCTTGAGAGAGGCTACGTCTGCCGGTGGGGCTTACATGTGCAGAGCGGGGTGAGAAAGAGTTGACGAGTATGCGACTGTAATATAATATACATCCCAGAGACCTGGACATGCCTTCGAGTTATAATTGTGCAATGTGCAGGTCTAGGGTCTCGCATGTTTTCGTGCGGAAAATGTGAAAGAGATGCCAATTAAAACATAGATCCACTCTGACACTGTGTAATATGTTACAGACGTTAATTAATTGTACCGTATTACATGCGAATTTCAGCATTACTTGAATTAGTGTCTAACAGAAACCATAAACTAATTCCAGCCGTCTAAGGTACGCTATAGGACAAGAGGGAGCGGTCTGCAATTATATGTACAGACAGACGACAGTTATGAAGTACTGACATTAAATATATAAAGTGTATATTTATAATTTCTGAGGTTCTCACGGCTGTGGTTATGAAGTCCTGTCTTCTGGATATAACGCCGAGTAGTCTGCAGGCAGCGCAAGCTCTGCTTGATACTTGCTTCATGCTGATTTCTTGCTTGGCTTATTCTTCAACCCTAAAGATGTAGGGTATATGCTTCTCCGAAACGTCGATAATTGTAATGGAGTACCTGTCGTTATATTCCAGAGGATAAACCTCTTCGAAATTATTCTTTTTAAGAGTGTTGTCTTCCGGGATATGGTGAAAGTCAAGCGGTGTTTCTGAGGAATATATATCTCCATCTACAGGGTGGAACAGTAAGCCAAGCAAGAAACACTCATGAAACAGGAAGAACTAGAGATCTGCTTCCTTCTTGTTTCGTGCTAGGTACTTGTTTGGCTTACTTTTCTCAGATACCGCTCCGAGAACTTTAACTACGACGTAAGTATACGTCTTATTATAGGTAATTGAGCGTCGTGTTGTATTATTGCCTTTCCCCTCTCTCTGTGTATATATATAGTCTTATACGATCAGTGATGGTACACAATTATTATAATTATGGCAATAGTTCTCACGTCTTCTTAGGTCATTAGATAATAAAACTAGTACTATAACGCTGATTTATGGACTCATGAAAATATTTATTTTTTATGTAATATAATTCTGCACATCATTTTTCAAATAATTTCAGTTACCAAAGTTACCAAACGCATTGGGCAACTCCAAGAAACTTATCCACACATAAATGACAGGAAAACAACAAGAATTGGGACAACCTACACGTATTATGGTCGAATGATCCTTGAGGTTGATACATGTAACTAGACATAGAAAGAAATTATATATATATACAGATACTGCCAGGTTTGTGAGAAACTTTATACGGGGTTTGGATTGGCGAATATCTCACAATTGACTGGACTCAAAATCAAAGTCACATTGCGACTGACGGTCAGTCTGTCAGTAAGTCTTGGTGTCGAGCCCCATCTGAGGCTCATGACCAGATATTTATTACTGTTTGACAGTTACGGCCTCGATTTTGTGGGGCGCCCTCTCTGACGAGAGGACGGGTCTCTCTTTTGTATATGTTGCTGGTCCTTGCCAGCGGAGTCTCTCTCGGGTCCGAGTCCCTTAGTACTCGCGACCACATTTTACTCTCTCAGATTTGAGACTTCCCTTTTCGTCGCCTCCTACGACTCGCAGGGACACGATTAGTTGAGTATGAATTAGGACAGAGGAGCACAGAGTGATTTAAGGCGAAATAACAAAGAGACTCCTTAGTGACTAGAAGTGCTAGTTTCTGTGTTCAGATCCGTTGTCAGGAGATGACTAATAAAAACGGAGGATCCTAGCGCTTGTGCAATGGTGACCTGGGATTTGTGTAAATCAGGGATAGCGCTCTATTAATTGTAATTAATAGAGATTTTAAACGAAGTGTCAATAAATCCAATCAACCGATCTAGAACCCCTTATTTTCTTTACGCATACCCCCCATATATGACATTATTATTATTACATATTTTTGAGAATATTTGACCTTAACCATACTAATGTATAAAGATAAGAATGAGGTATGTACTGGCAGACTCATGCAGATGAGCTCCTCTCTTCGATGTTGATGATAACTCCTGAAACGCCTGCATGCCTTCTTATATACGTGCTTGCTTGTTAATGGATATTGAAAGATGTTTAGTTTTAAATGTCTCATTGTAGTTCTGATACACGTATATTACAGATGTGCACAGAATGCCCAGACAATTGACTGAGGCGTTTCGCGCGATGTGTTGACTTCTGGGGCCTCCTGACAGGAGCTTCTCGCACACGCTCGACAGTTTCGGCCGATGGCCCCGGCCACAGCGCACAGGTAACAACTCTGCTAGAATTTCTTGAACCACTCACAAACTGTTTTGTCTGTAGGTGATTCTGTGTGGTACTTGGTCCGAAACCTCCGTTTCACCGTCACAAATGAATCAGTTTTGTCAAATTCCAAGACACGGAACGCTTTCTTATCGCCTGACCTCGCCATGTTTAGTCACGACTGCCACCTAGCGGTGAAAGCAGAAAATACGCCATGATGCTTATTATCGAAAAAACTTGGAGAAATTCTCTACCTACTGATATGCTCATCTCTGCTGTGTCTATCTTGGTTGTTGCAATGCCGAGTTCCGAAATTCCGGAGGGCCATATGAATTACTCTGTAGTTTGTGTCATTATTATCTTAAAGTACTGTAGGTTTATATTTTCGGCCTTCTTGGAGTGTAGCCCAGGGGCGTCGCCACTTGAAATGTTGCTGTGACGGACCCAAATGAGCAAGTTTCCCTCCAATTGGAGACACGTTGTGTCAGTCGATACGAAATTATTAATAACAAAATATTTTCCCCTATATGGTGAAAGTGGCGAGTGCGAAAATCAAATTTCTGAATGGGGGCGTGTTTCACGACGCTTTCTACAATTGTACAATTGTGGCCCAAGCGAGGTGATATCCCTACATTTGCTTGGAAGGACTGAGGGAAGAGTTGAAACCACCCAGAATAAAAGTCTAGAGCGTTGCCATCCTTCTCAGCGTGAAAATTTTGTAACAACATAATACTGTAGCGTGTTGAGACGTTGCTCTGCAACGACCATGAGATGAGCGGATATAACAGGGTCGTTTTTGGTCAACAGCTCGGTAAACAATTTCCCGCATCAACAGACACGAACGTAACAATAAAAGAGCAGTGTTTTCTATGTGATCAGTGCCGAGATATTATAAGCAACGGACAAAGGCAGTTTATAATTATGTACCGGAGTCTTTGAAGAGAGGACTTGAACCAGAGGCACAGGAATAACAATTGTTGGGGCCGTTACCAGGAAACGTCTAGTAACGGGCTGAGATAACTAGACTGCGTGCTCTAGAGGAGTGTAAAGTGTGGCAATAGCGATAGTGTTATAGTTATTTGTAGTTACGACCTGTAAGCTGTCGACAAATCAATTCTCCGATCCAAACTCCGTCTATAGTGACACATACTATGTGACAACATAAATATTTTGGACATTCTCTGTGTCGCACCAGAAGTAATTGCAGATATGTTGTGCAAGCGGGAGATTGATTAAACGCAATGAATGATTGCTTTGGCATTACGTAACAAGAGTCTGGGAGGGCGTGTAGAGAGGCTCATGTTTGCGACTGCAACGCCGTGCTCGTGAGCGTACGTAATCAGAACCTTCAGGCTCTCACCTCGGCCACCGTAATTACGTGGACGGAAACTGAGCTTAATTAAGCAGCAAAACTCCCTCGACACAGCCAATTAGGGCTGTAAGTCCTCAGGGAGGGGAGAGATAAACGACGCCGAGCTATGACAAGGTGACACCTCGTGCTTCGTCGACATTAATATATGTCTATCATAATTCAGTTAAATTCTTATTAATTTACATGCAAACTTAGCAGCCCAAAGACCAATTACAAAGTTAGCACGAATAGGAAGAGAGAAAAATTAACAAAACACAAACAAATAGAAAATAATGCAGTTTCATAATAATAATAATAATAATTCTATAAAACATTAAAAGTTATCGTTAAGAGGTGAGAAAAATAAACTATATGCATATAAAATGACTATGCCATTATGCAGCCAGAAAGAATTTTATACATACAAACATATTGCGTTCGATTAGTATTTTAATATAATGCAAGAATCTTTATAAAATATGATTAAGGGGAAGGTTCCTGGCTCCGAATACGTCAACGTCCCTGCAAACAATATTGGCAGCTGATGCTCGTCTACTTGAGAGCTACTTTTTACTTGATGAGCAAATATTAAACAAAGCAAAGTCTCTTATGTGCCGATCACGGTAGCCGAGCGGTCTAAGGCATGTAACTGTCTTCGCTTGCTTGGAAACCGGGATCGTGGGTTTGAATCCCACTCAGGGCATGGATGTTTAGTTTGTGTGTGTGTGCGTTTTTCTGTGTTTGTATACAGGTAGAGGCCTTGCGACGAGCTGATCAAGCGCCCAAGGAGTCCTACCGAATGTCTAACATCTGGAAAAACCGAAGTGAACGGAGAAGTTCATGGAGGTAGGCCTAGGCCCAGTGGGGTTGTAGTGCCAAGGGGAAAAAAAAAGTCTCTTATGGATCGAACAGGAATTCGAAGTCAAGCAATTTCCAAAACAGAAGGACCGAATTTGGAACCAAGGTAAACTTGAATTAGAAAGGACGCATCAAGGAGATGCCTATTCACATGTAAAGTGTACAATTTTAACTCCTCCAGAGCAAGAGAATTGCAGTAATGGACTTGAGGACAGAAATGATTAAAAGTGAGGGCTAAAAACCTCTGCTGGACGCGTTCCAGCTTGTTGGTGTCAGTTGGTGTAATTGAGTTCCAAACAATAGACTCCTATCCAAACTTAGATATAACTAACCTAATGTCACGTAATATGCGTGACTATAGACGGCGTTGGGATTGGTGACTCGATTTACCGATCATTTATAAACTCACGACTCGTGACTATACTGATCCACAAATACTAGTGTCCACAGTTTATTATATTCTCCCCTAGCCGTTTCTTGGTAACGGATTTTAACAATGGAACCATAACAGTCTCACTAAACTACACACTCCTAATATCACATATAAATTCTTCTCTTCACAACCGGACAGATCTGAAATCTCAACTCAAGTCAAAGTGACATTGCGACTGACGGTCAGTCAGTCAGTAAGTCTTGGTGTCGAGCCCCATCTGGGGCTCATGACCAGATATTTATTACTGTCTGACAGTTGCGGTCTCCTTTTTCGTGGAATCTCAACTGAAATTTTCCTTTACTTATAACATCTCGGCACGGACAACATAGTAAATACAGTTCATTTTTCCGTCCAATTTTGCATTATTAAGAATCTGCTGATGAGGGCTAATTTTAAACTTTAGATAATGGGAATCATGGTTATGGATAACAAATAAAAATTATTTCCAAAATTATTAGTAATGGATATCTGTTTGTATTTGCTAACAGAGGCACTGCTGCCTTTTTTGAAAAGAGAAACAATTGCCGCTTGCTTCAATAATGCAGGAAAATACTGTGAGATAAGCTTAGATTAAAATATATTTAAGAATAGGTACAAATATATGTATGATTCTTAATAATAAAGCAACAGGTTTACATTTTCTTATGCGTTTAAGAAATTTAGAAATAGCAAACGAAGAACAGGAACTAAAGGCAAGAATTCAAAAATGACGAAAAGGCGGGGAAGACAACAGGACAAGGATTGTTGTATATTGATTGATTTCTTTTTTTTTCAATATATTAGCAACTTCAGAAGGTTCGACTAAATCATTACCACCAACTGCAAGCTGGATAGAACTAGAATTTGTTTTCCTGACAAAAGCCATATATTTCCAGAGTTCCTTGGGTTGCGACTCTGTATTTTCATCAACACACTTCAACCATCTAAGGCTGTGAGACTTAATAGTAGCCTTAACTAGCTCATTACATCGAAAAATTTGCATAAAATCATTTATATTTTTTTCAAGCGTCCTTAGAAATAATTCTGTTTTCTACATTATAATTGTGTTCCATGTTCCATGGCATCTTTAACAGCAGTATTGAGGCTGGCGACAGCAGAATCGGCAGAAGTGGTACCACCCACACAATACCGGTTATAAGTTAAGAGAATAATATAAAGCAATGTATAATCCCCTGAAACAAATTTGAGGTACGAATATACGTAATTTTGAATAGAAAATGGCAAATGGTAAATAAATATTGATAACCAAAGATGGGTGATAACTGTCAGGTTTCACAAGTTCAGAGTGACAAAAGTCGCTTAAGTTGGAAAAAAATAAAATAAAAAATGACTGCTGCTGACAATATCAACGCACATCTGCCTTAAGTTTAGGGTAATAAAGGGAATTTGACAGAGACAAGTCAATAATGATTGTAATAATATTGTGATGGAATAATGCATTGCTAGGCAACGACCCGGCAGAAACTTCTTAAAAGAGAGAATTGTGAAATCAGAGCGGACGTCCATTGCTGTGAAACAGCTCGGAAATCACGTTCCCGCAAGAGTAAATAGCAACGAACGATTCGTTGCCAGGTAGCAACTTGCTAAACACAAGACTCCCGTGACAACAAACAGAATAAGACAGGGAAATTAACTGTTCGACGTGGTGACTTATATTCCGGCTGTCTGGCTGTTATAAAAGGGAGTTTATTCGTGGACAAATGACAGGCCCGACCTCTCGTCAGAGAGAGCGCCCCAAATGAACAGGACGGTAACTTTCATATAAAGAAAAAAAAATCTGGTCATGAGCCCCAATCGGGGCTCGACACCAAGACAGACAGAATGACTGACCGTCAGTCACAATGTGACTTTGACTCTGACATTCAATTCAGACAGTCAAACTGTGATAAATAATATTTGGTCATGGTTGGGCTCGACACCAAGACTTACTGACTGACTGATCGTCAGTCGCAATGTGACTTTGACTTTGATTCAATTCAGTTATTCTTCAGCAAGATTCGTCAGATATACGTCGTTCAGAAAGAGTTCAATGTGTGAGCTGTTATAATTGGCCGTAATTGTAAAGAAGTGCCAATAAACACAATCATCAGATCCAGAACCCATTATTATTAGTCACGCTAACCCCTTATACGTGACAATATCAAATCGATCGAGCTCAATTCTTTATTTACGTGCTTACTCAACAGCTCAAAAAGGCAGCTATAAATTACGTACGAACAGAAAATATAAAAAACAAATACNCCAATGACTGCGAAATAAGTAACTACACAACAGCCATTGCTAGGTAATGCCTCCGCCAACAGAAACGAACGCAACAATTACACTGCAAGAGAACATGCTTATACGTTGTAAGCAAGACAATTTAGGAGCTAGGTTTTAGTAACAGTATTTTTTTTATTGCTAGTGGGGTGGGACTAAGTCCCTTGTACTGCGGCCACTTCTGGCCTATTGTACCAGCCCCAGATGATAGGTGAGGGTGATTGTGGAGCAATTGGTGGAATGAAGATTGGCAGGGGAAACCGAAGTACTCGGAGAAAACCTGCCCCAGCGTTTCAGTGACAGTTAAGTCTGGAAGGCTCCCAGAACCGCCAGAAAGTAAAATACGGTCATGAGTCCTGTGGGACTCGAAACTAAGAATCATTGTGCTGGCGAAGGCCAGCAGCAATTTAACAGCGGCTTGATTTTCGTTAAAAGTGAGCTAATGATCTAGTCAGACAACTGCGGTTTAGTCGTTGAGCTATTGCTGTGAGAAACTGGTAGCAAGGCCGGGGGTAGTTCGGTAAGCCAGAGGAAAGGGAACGACCGGCGTTGGAAGCCGCTACAGAGCAGCGGCTGGTGGAGACTAAGACACTGAGAACACTACTCAGTGTGATCGTGATTTGTAAAGTGTAGTCACGAGTTGTACCGATCACAGTAGCCGTGCAGTCTAAGGTATGAATGGTCTTCACCCGCTCAAACACTGGGATCGTGGGTTCGAATCCCACTCAAAGAATGGATGTTTGTGTGCATTCATTCCTGTGTTTGTGTCATCCTGTGTGTAGGTAGCGGCCTTGTGACTGGCTGAACTCCGTTCAAGGAGTCCTACCGACTGTGTATAGGATTAAGGAACTGAAAAAGCGGCCAAGGTCCAACGAAGGACTGCAGAGCCATACACAGATAGGTAGACAGTCACGAGTTGTATGTTAAAGAGTTCATGAAGTCCGATTAGCAATCCAAAACCCCGTGTAGAATCACTCATACACGTAACATGTATATATGTGTTTATATAGGCCTGAAATAATATACAATAATTAAATGGCAAACTAACTAGTATTATGCAGAAGGAAAGACATCCTTCAGTGAAACGACGTGACTTCTAAAGACACCAATAAACTGAAACATAGTCATATAATTAAGAGTTTTCACACCTGGCTGAAGAATTGCATCTTACCTGTTTCTTACAGCGAAAAAAGAAACTACTCATATTTATATATTTCTTACATGAAGATTGTTATTTTTTTTATTCGCATAGTGGGGGGTGGAGTCCATTTGGGTCCACTCGGCACGTCGGCCACTGAATGGCCAATTGTACCTGTCCCGAGTGATTATGATGATGGAGAATTTGTTGGGATGAATACTGGCAGAGAAGACTAAAGTTCTCGGAGAAAACCTGCCCCAGAGCTACTTTGTCCACCACAAATCCCATTTGACCAGACCCGGGATCGAAACCGGGCCGCCGCGGTGGGAAGCCAGGAAATAACCGCTTGAGCTATGGCCTGGCATACATGAAGACTACGACAGAACAAGCTTCCTCAAGCTGTGACGCTTCCTGTCTTGTATTCTGAAAGTGTCCGGTTCGAATCGTACCCGTAACAACAAATGTTCTGGTTGAGGATTTTTCTAGTTTTGTTAAGTAACGTACTTCAAGGCAAATGCCTATTACGAGTAACTAATAATTAGAAAGCGATCGTTTTCTTCCTCATCACTTTCAGTTCATCATTCACTGTCATCCAGTTCTCCGACACTATATGCTTTGAATTGCTGACAGTGTCATTAAATAAACTATAAATGAAACATGAAGGCTAAAAAATTCCATCAGCCACTTTCCATGAGTAACCACAAGGCAGTTCATTTTGTCCTTAAAAATATTTTGAATGAATAAAGCATCAAAATGCCATCTGGAATGAAATTTTCTAAAATCAGGATCGAGTCATAATTGCGAGAAAAGTCGAACCGATAAAATCGATTATAATAGAATATGCAATTTCTTTGGTATTCTCTCAGATATATTGCAATATACAAATATGAGATTCTTCCAGATGACCGCATGCTTAAGGTTTGATTGAATTAAGGTTATGTTTAGAATTATAGATATAATCACGGAAGAATATTTACGCGTTACAAATAAAAATTAAATTAAATTCTTATTTATTTTGATTGCAAATAAGACAGCCAAGAAGCCAATTACAAACTGAACACACGCAAGAAGAAAAGACAACAAAACAATTAATGATGATGATGATGATATCACATGTAAGAGTTTGTACGTGACTTATAAGACGGGCTCCCGATAGGATGATTGGATTTATTGTAACCTCATTCACACAACTCGTGACTACAGGCAATACAACGCTCTTGCCGATCTACATACTTCACAGTCTACGGTGACACACACACACACACACATACAGTCTTCACTAGCCGTATCCTGGCAACGGATTTATGGTTTTCTCACTGTAACGTCAAACCACACCTAAAGTCTTCTTTCCACAGTCTAATTCATTTCTTACCATTTCTGCAACTGCTAATTCCGAAGACCCGACTCATTTCTGCTCCCAGGCTCATATCTTGGCCGGCTGGCATCTCAAAATTTGAGCCTTCACTTCCCTACATGCTGCCGAACACTTCTTTATAACTACTTTCCACGGACCAAGCAGAGAACAGCCTCTATTTTAAGGAGGTGTATTTATATATCCTTTGCCTAGCAGTGGACGTCCTATTGCTGAGCGCGTTGGCTCCCACGGGAATGTGTTTACCGAGTCATTGCCTAACAGTGGGTCTCTAGGTCACAATAATAATAAGAAGAAGAAATATTCTCATTGCCTCTGATGGAACATTCATTTTCATGGTCCTTAGTCTTACTGAGGAGTATCGTATGGCCTATCAGAGCTGAGAGTGTGTAAGGACTGAATAGTATTAATTCGGAGCTTGAATGTAAAAATAGCATAAGCCACTCACAGAAACAGCACACGATTCTACATTTTATTTTCATTCAAACCACTGACTGGAAATAACGGTAAAATAAAAAACCTCAATCCTCACAGATGGTGTCCCGTCCAAGATTCGAACCGAAGACCTCTAGAATATAAGTCTAGACCGTTGAAATACCACGAAAAACCTCAATCAGGACAGCTGCTGTTACTGACGAAATTCGAACCCGTCGTCCTGCAAATAAATGCTAGATGCTTTACAGTTTGGGCCAACTCGCCGTTTCCAAAGCAAGTTCACCGAACAATCTCCATGTGCTTAACCACAGCAATTATAGTTATTTCTAAGTAGTTACTTCAGAGAGACTGTTCAGTGAACTTCATGGATGCTGAAGAGAGTTCATACACTGTATATCGGATTATGGAACGTAAATTATCAGAGCGAAATGGATCGATAAGGGATGATATCGTATCGATTGTGTACCTTGTAATTCAGAGAGAATACTACATTTTCGATATTAGACGTAATCATAGGGTGTTGAAAAATATTAGCGACAACTTTTCTTAACTGAACTGTAAGCAGTACAGAAAGTCCGGAGGGAAATTGTTGTTGTTACTGGCTTATTATTTTCTTAGTCATACAAGTTTAAAATAAAGCGTTATGTCTCTGAATATGAAATTGTTATAATCTCTGCACCGCTTCCAACTTGCTTCATGCCGGTTTTTTGCTTATATTACTCTTGGACTATAAGAATGGGGGCGATGTGTAACTCCGAAACGTCGGTTGACTTTCCCCGATCTATTGGGCGTTATATTTCAAAAGCTAGAACTCTTCACAACCACCGCTCTGAGAACCTCATATCCACAAAGTTAAAAATATACACGTAACCCGAACAATTCCAGCAAACTAGTTTGGCAAGATTATTTCGACAACCTTAAGACTCCAGGAAAATTTATGTTTCAAAACACAATGTGCCTGACCTTCTCTACACTGATGGTTCGAAACATTATTCGTTCTGATAATTATTTAGAGAGTTATGAGCGAGTTACAATCGAAATATGGTCAGATATTCATGTAAAGTCGTCCGATATTGGTGTCTGTTTTTAAACAGATTTTACACGGCTCTATATATTTTAGTGAAATTCTCTAATACCAAATTTCATGAAAATCCGTTTGACGGTTCCCGAGTTGTGACGTGTGAACTAATTACAGATACAGTCACGGCAAGACAGGCACGCAAATCTTGTAAATTACATTTCAAACTAGCCAAAATGCGATTTAAGTTGCTGAATCATCCTCCTTGAATTGATCATTCTAATTATGCATGATAAAGGGTACTAGTTGCCGGTCACGGTAGCCGAGCGATCTAAAGCATGTAACTGTTTTCGCTCGCTTGGAAACCGGGATCGTGGGTTTGAATCCCACTCAGGGCATGGATGTTTAGTTTGTGTTGCGTTTTTCTGTGTTTGTGTACAAGTAGAGGCCTTGCGACGAGCTGATCACCCGCCCAAGGAGTCCTACCGAATGTGTAAGAACTAGAAAAACCGAAATGAACGGAGAAGTTCATGGAGGTAGGCCTAGGCCCACTGGGGGTGTAGTGCCAAGGGGGGAAAAAAAAGGGTACTAGTTATGAAGTTCCTCATTATTCAGTTTTCTCCAACCTCCTATAACTTCATCTCTCTTCGGTCCAAATATTCTCCTCAACACCCTGTTCTCAAACACCCTCCGTCCATGTTCCTCCCTTAATGTCAGAGAGCAAGTTTCACATCCATACAGAACCACAGGCAAAATTATAATAAATTATAGTAAATTAATAATCAAAGGTATTTTACATTACATTCGTCAGACACATGAACTGGCAAGTAGTTACCAATATGATTGGAATGTTAATAACACAGGACTCAATATTAGCACTTTTGAAGACAAATCTCTTCTGAATTATGTTTGAAAGTCCATCTCTGACGTGATAGGTGACACACTGTAACCATAACGGAGACCAGTCTGTTACTGGAAAGCAGTCGGAATTTATTTTGGGACTCAAATTAAATATATACAGTACACCCCGTAAACAAATGCAAAGTTATTTTAATGTTAAAGTAGGTGGTACGTATAATAACCACTGGGCTTTAAAGGGTTAAGGGCGCTAATTCTGTCCAAACTGAAAGTTCTCACAGTTATCCTGTTGGAATCATGGAAATTAAAACTTATAAATACGATGTGGTTTATATTTATTAATGTATTTATCATTTTTAGTTCATTTAATGATATTGTCAGTGATTATTACTACACGAATTGCAAAGTATGTGGAAGGAACGGTAATGGCTTAACTTTAAACACTATCCTAGCACTGACATGGCTAGCCTAAGGAAGAACACGAAAAATATCAGTCAGAATAGTCGGTGTTCGGGCGAGATTCGCCGAGAGTACCTCTCGAACACAAGTCGTTACAGTTGCGGTTGCATGCAACTTGCCCTGTGTCATTTGAAGTCAAAGAGTGTTTGTCGAAAACAGATCCTCCGGAAAGCCGCACAGTTTAATGCAAAATTTTATCCCCAGAATTTTAGTACCGTGGCACGTTGCTAGGCAATGACGCAATAAACGCGTCCCCGAGACAGCCATGACGTCACACAACAGCAGAAGAACTATTAGAAGCGGTGTTTTCTGTGCGGACCGCAGAGGCGGCTGCGTGGCTGCAATATCGCAGCTGCAAGAGAAGTTCCTTCTTTCTGTTGGGTCGTCCCGAGGTTGCATCACTAGGACCAATAGGACGAGTGGTAATTTCGAGTCGTGAGAGGCGGAAGTTTGAAGAGTAGGAGTTTGGTGTGAGATGGCCGCCAGAATTCGAGGAAGTGAGCCGGAGAGAAGGGCAATATGCTCTGTTGGAAGACGCTTCCCAGCAGCACAGTGAAGACCGTTACTGCCAACACTAGTCTGTGTGTGTTATAGTGATTTGTGAAGTGTAGTCACGAGAGTCTTGGAGTAGTCGTGAGATAGGCGACAGCCAACGAGGACCGGAAGCGTGGAACACGCTAGCTGGGATCTACGCTGTCGGGAGTGTTACCAGGCAATGACTGCTGAAGACAGCGGACAGAGAAGACTTAGTACTTGCTGCAGTGAACTGCGGAGTGTGTGAATTAGCGATAGCGTTATAACTCCCGTGTGTAGTCACTATGGAGTGACAGTACGATAAACATCCTTGAAAATAAATGATTTCCAGTTCCAGCTATAGTTTCCACGGATGTTATTTTTATTGATCCAATATTATACTCGTTACATCACAATTTTGCCGACCGCTGTATATTGCTGTAAGCAATGAGCGATTGTTCTTGGCAAAAGAAGAGACACTAATGTCGTCTGGCGACCAATCACGTCACTAGGTCCACAATTTTGTGTTGGGGACATCCCAGCTAGGGTTAGGCTTTATGTATATACTGAATGCATGGACCGAGCAATTTGACTGTGGCGGTAACGCTATTGACTTGCATTCAGAAGGAGTCCGGTTCGAAACTCAGAAGAGGTAGCAACTATTCTGACTAGTGGCTTTCGTGTTATTCCTCAGTCGCTGCACGGAAATGCTAGGATAGTATTACAAGTTAAACAATTGGTCTCTTTCTTTCACAAATTTTCTAATTTATTATCAACTACAATTCGACGCTATTTAACGATAGTGTATTTAGATGATTAATAAACATAAAACGCTGAACGTTCTGTTAAGTCCCCCCCCCCCAAAAAAAACACAGCCACAAACTGCATGTGTATTTTACATGGGATCTATGATGTGTTGGGCCTGTAGTGTTACTTTGTGCTGTACATGTTTAATACTTAATTACCCATTCAAGTGCCTTACTCGACTCTGCATTATATCAGACCATCTGTCCCACTCTGCTGGTTGATTGCACTTTCATTCCAGTCTCCCTATAGAAGTGAACTTGGCGAGTGACGAACAGTGCCAGAGGCCTATGACAGCTGTGAGTACAAACATTACAGCACTTGGTCATGCAACAGGGTGATGCTTAGGCATCGGGGAAAGAAAGGTGGTTGAGGCACTATACTACAAGCCGGAATGTCGTGAGTTCGATTCCCGATCACGTCATTAGATTTTTCAATTCACCTAATCCTTCCAGCCGCAATATGCCCCTAGTTTCGACTCGATGTCTAACAGAAATTAGTACCAGGAATCTCCCTGGGGGTAAAGGGCGGCCTGCGCGTAAGGAGGGTATCCTCACCGTCATCTGTGAGCCGACTGTTTAGAAAATGAGGACCCTCAGCATCCCACGACCATGTGGGCCTCCACGGCCTCTTACGGGGATAGCTTTAGCTTTACTTTTACGGCCAAGTATTATTTTTTTCATTCCTAGTGCGGTGGAACTAAGTCCCTTGTACTGCGGCCACTTCTGGCCTATTGTACCAGCCCCAGATGATAGGTGAGGGTGATTGTGGAGCAACTGGTGGAATGAAGATTGGCAGGGGAAACTGAAGTACTGGGAAAAAACCTGCCCCAGCGCCACTTTGTCCACCACAAATCCCATTTGACCAGGGATCGAACCCGGGCCGCCGCTTGAGCTATGGTGCGGCCCTTACAGCCAAGTAAGTGGAGGTTCTGATTAAGGTAAACATAGACAATTTCATGGCATACTTTTCTTATAGACATGGCGTTCTAATTTCGCGTAAAACTAGGTCCGTGTGCCATGCATGGCTAAAACTAACAGTTGAATACGTACCTAACATATACGAGTATAATATCGGATATTGGCCATTTTCTGGGGTATAGATATGTTTCGGAAACTGAATCCGTTTCCGTCATCAGGAGAAGGTGGAGGGGGGAGGGCTCTGCATGAGTGCTCACTGTCACCAGAAGTATAGGTGACGTCACAGCAATAGCGCTTCGCTGCCTGTGGTTACATGCGTGTAATTTGAGCTACGAGTTCTGACAATAAAGTTGGCGAACTCTCCACCGTGTACTTGCCGTGGTAACAGTGGACAGAAACCTCAGTATGGATAGATGACGTTGGTATATCAGCGTTTCACAGATGTGTTATTGATGATCTACGGCAGTCTCTTTCTGAGTGGCGTCTATTATTGTCTGAGTGTGTTTTTTTGTGCCGTTTCGAGAATGTCGGAGCTTGAATTAGAGCACGGTCTGTGAGGGAGCTTTTAGCTAGTAAACAAATAAATATGCTGGAACACTCTCCCTGTTCACCTGATCTGGCCCCCGATGACTTTCTCCTCTTCCAGAAGATAAAGGAAATAATGAAAGGTAGGCATTTTGATGAAATTGATGACATGCGGAGAAATACGACGGCAGCTCTGGAGGCCAATTCACAAAACCAGTTCTAAAATTGTTTTGAAGGGTGGACCAGGCGCTGGCGTCGGTACATATTCCCAAAGGAAGTACTTTGAAGGCGACCACAGTGATATTCAGCAGCGAAGTATGTAACACTTCTACCGCAATAAGTTCGCGAACTTTATTGTCAAATCACGTTAAGAAAACATGCATCACTTAGCTGTTACCTACTTCTGAACAATTAAATACGAGTCTTAGCCAGTTAAAATTGTGTAAACCTACTATTTAAACAATTTTATCCTTCTTCCTTACTGATACTATGAAATGTTCCGTATAAACAGCCCAGGGTTTGCACGTTGGCATGCGATAAATTTGGGCACCAGACAGTTTCAATTAAGAAGCAAATTATATAAATACCTGTTCTCACACATTCTTCCGTCAAGCAGACCTTCCTTGAAATGGCAGCTGGAACAAAAGAATAAAGAGAACATTAAACTTACACAATAGAAACTGCTTAAAATATGTTTAAAGAGGAAAAGAGATACACTCAGACATACTTGCTCAACTTTAAACTGGATTTGTACGTTATTGGTAATGTTTTAGAACGGGTTTGGTTGTTTACATGTGTAGTACTCCGAAAATAAAAAGGCATATGATGAAGCTGTCTCTGTAACAGGACGTGGAGACCCATAGGATTGTAAGACGTCGAGGTTCCCACATTTTACAGACAATCGGTTCACAGATTGCGGCGAGGTCAGCCTTACTCGCCGGCCACCTTTTACCCCAGGAAGAATCCTGATACTCATTTCTGTTAGAGACTGAGTCGACCCCAGGACCATAGTGCGGCTGGAAGGACTAGGTCAATTGAAAAAAAAAAATTACCTCATCGGGAATCGTGCCCGCGACCTTCGGGCTTGTAGCATAATGTCTCATCCAACTACGCTAAGTACGTACTTCGATAACAATGAAATATTTAATTTAGGGAAATATTAAAACTGTAATTGCTTCAGGCAGTCAATGCTACTGTGGTTTACTATATAATGGGGGGGCGCGCGATAGCGTAGTTGGTTGAGACATCATGCTACAAGACGGAAGGTCACGGATTCGATTCCCGATGAGGTCACTGACATTTTTCAATTAATCTAATACTTTCAGCAGCAATATGTCCCTGAGGTCGACTCAGCCTCTAACAGAAATGAGTTCCAGCAATCTTCCTGGGGATAAAGGGCTTTCGGCGGGTAAGGCTGACAATCTCACCGCCATTTGTGCTCCGATTGTCTAGAAAATGTGGCAGCTTCGACGTCTCACAATCCTATGGGCCTCCACGGCCTCTTAGAAACACAGATTTTACGATATATTTTTAAGTGTAAATTCATATCAGAAGTTAACATACACAGTGATAGAAGGAATTGTGATGTATTGATGTGAACCTCGCCGAAGACTATACCATCCGGATTTTATGACCTGTGGATATGACCACTTTTCCCTTCGAATTTTCTGAAGGTGTAAATATAAACGATAGGAGTGCAGCTGTAGATAAATATTATCGCTCAACCATTTCGCACAAAAATTGAATGCAATCACCGTTAAAGCCCTTTATTACAGGATTTGGAAAATGAAACCTTAGGAGACTTCATCTTACATTATTTTAGCGCGTTTGTAGAGCTTAGAAATCATCACGGTGTCCCCACAGTCGGGCAGAATTTATACCATAAGGCACAACGACTTCCACTATATGCTTCGATCATAAATTGGCCATCGTCTGGTGTAAATTATACATAAACTCATAAATGTACACAAAAACCATTGAAACACTAAAATATGGCAGTTACATGTGTTTACGTTTCATTTTCGATCATTCTCGAAATTGCATAAAAGCATTAAGATAAAATTCATGACATGGTATTGTTGAGTGTAAAGCCGTTACTACGCAACGACCACGAGATAGGCAAATATATCGGAACCGTTTTTAGGCAACGACTATGCAAACAGGTACGAATGCACAAATGGTACAGCAACAGAGAAACAGTGTTTTCTGTGTTGTCCGTGAAGAGATGTTATAACCGGGACGGTTTGGGGAAACTAGTTATTTGCGAGAGTGTTTAGTTGGAATTTCCGGCTGTTAAGAGAAGATTTCAGTGTGATATTTAGAGTGTGTATTTCAGTAAGACACTTATGGTTCCTGTGTTAAAATCTGTTGCCAGAAAACGGCTAGTGGAAACTAATAAACTGAGGACAGCGTGTATGTCAATGATCTGTGAAGTGTAGTCACTAGTAGTGAGTGTATAGGTGGTCAATAAATCTAGTCACCAATCCAAACCCCGTCTATAGTCACTCATACATTTGACAATATTATTATATATTAAATAATATGAGTATCATAATATTGTGACGGAAGAGTCCATTGCTAGGCAATGTCTCCCTAAAAGCGCGTTTCGTAGTAAAGAATATGCTTATATAAATCAAAGCGTTTTCACGAGATTGACACACGTTACGCGGCGATGAGCATCCTTTAAGAAATCAAAGCGTTATCCAGAGAATGACATCAGTTTCATGGCAATGTATGGAATAGAGAATAATAGAGGAACTGTTAATTATTCGAGTCTGTGATTTCTATTCGGGCTGCGTGGCAGTTATAAAAATAAGCTGATTCATGCATTCGAGGGAGTCGTGAAGTAAGTCTGATTCTGCCTCTGGTTCGAGGCAACGAGAGATTCTTCAGACAAATTCGTCCGGCAGATATTGCTCAGGAGTGCAATGTGTGAACTGTTATAATTTAGTGTGATTATGAAGAAGTACCAATAAATCCAATCATTAAATCCAGAACCCATTGTTATTAGTCACGGAAATCCTTCATACATCATCAAGACAAAACAAATACAATATGAAGTTCTTTAATCACCTACTGCACTAGACGCACGCTATGGCCAGTATTATCACTTGCAGATTTTCATGTCATATCAGTGTACAAATTTAACACATCGGGCTGCAGTGACTTATTAGTTACTGCCACCAGACGTACTCGCTATGACTCATGTCTAATTTTCTATAATCATTAATTTTATCACAAATTTTATAATATTAAACATTTATTTCCATATAAAACTGCTTCCAGTAATCGCACCAGTGTTATCCCAACTCAGAACTGCGCATTTTAACCATATCGGTGTTCTTTGTTTTCTTTATTTATCATCTGCTTAATGACGGTGTCAGTAGCTCGGATTATGTAGCGTCGAATGGTTCCATGACAAATGATTAAATGCAATGGATGGGGAGACAAGCAGTTTTCACTTAATCTGATATAGTATTCCCACATTTGCCTAGAGGGACTGGGAAAAGACACGCAGTAACATCTGCCATGGTGGCATTTTGTCGAATCCCGATTTTAAGCCGCAACCCTCTAATCACGAAACAAGGATGCCGCCCTTTCAGCCCCTTGGTACTATTGGGACGGAGGTGTTCACAGTCACCGCAATAAATTCATCAAGTGTGACAAAGAAGGGACTTCACTGGCCCAAGATGGAACGTAACAGCGGCGTACATCAGTAGAAACATTTAAAGTAAGATTGTAACTAGAATTTCCACACGAGGGATCTCGTTGAACGCCGAAACATTATTTATTTTTAAGATATCTTATGAAGTACGCAAGTACGGCGAAAGTAGCAACTACAATAGAGCCATTGCCAAATAACGGCCCCGCAAATAAGCATGTTTCCACGGCGAATCCATCCTGTCGTCAGAGAAGATGTTGAAGGCTTCAGTTGAAAAAATCTCTGGTCGTGAGACTCAAGAGGCTTGTCGCCAAGACGAGATGGGCGGTAAACCGTCAGTCGTAAAGTAACTCTCTCTTAGTTGTAGAGAGTTTGCTAGTTGAGAGTAATAAACCCAGTGCTTGAGGTATAACTGAGCCACCTTGTTACGGACGGATATAAATAAGGGGACCTAGCCCTCCAGGTTGGGGGAGTCTCGAATCTGAGACAATAAAATATGGTCATGAGTACCGCGGGACTCGGACCCGAGAATGAATAGCTGGCGATTGCCGGCAGCAATTATAAGCGACAGACTCGTCTTTTCGTCACAGAGGGCGCCAAACTTCAACAAACCACAACCGTGTGACAATAACAAAAACCTGGTCTTGGGTCGCAGATGGGTGCTTGACACCAAGAAATACTGGCCGATTCAGCCGTTGTGAGCTGTTGTGAGCTGTTGTGAGCTGTTGTGAGAAGCTGGTAGCTGAGGCCATGGTTACTTAGGGATCCGAGAGGAAGGGAACATCCGCCGTTGTAAGCCGCTATCGAGCAACGGTTAGTGAAGAAGTGACTGTGTCCACTAATGAGTGTGTGTGTGTGTGTGTGTGTGTGTAGCGGTGAACTGTAATATTTAGTCACGCGCTGTAACAAGGTGTCCAATAAATCCGGTGATCAGTCTAAAATCTGTCTATAGTCACACTCCATTACGTGACAATATCAATAACAAAAAATATTAGGCATATTGTGGCCTGTGTATTTCAAATAATAATAATTATAATGATAAAGCAATCATTTAATCACGCGCATAGGAAGAACAATATAAATGACAAATAAAATGTGTGCGAGGGAGTGCGAGAAGCATGAGAATATTTCGTTATATGCTGAGACATTGAGAAAATGTCGCAATTACTCGACATCAGTGGGGAACACGTGTTGTGAGCTCGCGGAGCAGACATTGTGCGGGAACCGCGTCGCACAACAATCACCCTGCTGCTTCAGGAACGCAGGTGTGCAGATTACCCATCATGTGAGAGTACAAGTGCTCACGGCGGCAACTATGAATGGAATCACTATTCTCTGGGACGTGAAGTTGTATAGTATGGCAGGTGTCTTCAGACGTTTCGGAGGAACGTACATCCGCCACTGTCAGAGTCGAAGATTAAATGAAGCAAGTAAGGACAGTGCTCATTACGTACTTCCTCAACTATGAACATAATGATGTTCCTCCGAAACGTCGGTAAATTTCTACAACCATACAGGGTGTCATATCCTATAATATTCTTCATAGTTACCACCGCGGGAACTTCAAATTTCACATTTCATTTACTCCTTAAGAGGGTTTAAAGTACTCTTGGATGTTAATGTTCTTTGCTAGTGTCATAAACAATTTTCTGGGACTTATTTTGACAGTAATATTTATTCGCCATTGACATCTGTACATTGCAAATTCCGCGTGTATATTTCATCGATCCTAGGACCAGGCACACAGCAGTTTTTGAGAAAGCATTTAATTTGAGCTTCATGAAAGTAAGAGAGTAAAATAAAATTCGCCTATTAATAATTTGTACAAAGAATCCTCATAAAAATATTATCAAAACCCAGTAAATGTGTTTGGGAGAAAGATATTGTCACGTAGTATGTGTGACTATAGACGGGGTTTGGATTTGTAAATAGATTTATTGACCACTTACATAATAACTATAACATTATCGTTATTTTCACACATTACAGTTCGCTCGAGCCCACAGTCTAGTGTTCTCAGTCTATTGCTAGACGTTTCCTGGTAACAGCTCCAACAATGGCTCGTCCTCTGCCTTCGGATTCAAATCCGCTCTTCACAGACGCCCGTGTACAGAACTGACTAAACTGACCTTGTCCCTTGCTTATAACATCCCGGCACCGACCACATAGAAAACACAGCGCTTCTGTTGTTGTAGTCCAACTGTTGCATTATTAAGAGTCTGCTGCCTAGCAACGACTGCTGTTCACATAGTCAGCGCTCTGCAGCGTGTCTATTAGTCACAATATTAAACAGATATAGACGGATTTCTGCTAATGGACAATTCTTATGGCTCATGTTCAAGAAGAGACTGATTCGAATCTTGTCCGAAACCCTTTTATTCTCATTGAAATTTTCATGGTTTTCCTTAATTCATCCAGGCAAGTTCCAGGAATGTGGCCCAAAGTATGCCATGACTGCTTCCCTGCAAATTATTTCCTGTTATTTACCAAGAAACCTAATATTCAATGCAATAAATTCTTATCTGCTCTCAGGGCCATTAAATACACCACAAATGAATGTAATTCTGTCACTGTAAACTTATTCTCTGCGTTTCGCATACAGAATATAGAAAGTAGCGTCAAGACTACTTGCCTATATTCATTACTGGCATTTCCTTGACGCCTTTAATCTCTTTTATTTCCTTCAATGCTATAGAAGCGGTTCAATGATTGGCCCCCGAATGGAGGGACAGCATTGGTACTTTGTAAAGACAGGCAAATGTGGAATGGTTCAAGTGAGACTGTGGATTCAATGTGTTAATTAAACCCTAACTTCAAGCACGCCATGAAGAGAGGATGACCCTTAACCCTGCTTCAACATCAACGGGACTCATTAGAGTTGACAGGCGTTCCTGCATCAGTGATTAACAGTAGAGCAGTAGAATAGTTTCGTCGCTAAAGCTAATCACATTTGCTGCACTTCTATTCTGAAAGCTGCCTTTATGGATTGCCAGACTGACTGTAGTACAGCAGGGGAAACTAATCACAGCTAACGAACTTAGATGTGTTTCAAATATTCTGTGTTCGAAAAGCGTAAAGTGAAGGCATAAAACAGAATTGTATTTATTTATGGTTTATTTAAAGACACGCATGTCATGTGTGTCTTTTGTCACCAAGGCATGGCGCGTCCTCAGGTTGCGGATGGAGGAGACGGCCTCCAGATATGGAGGATAGCTGCCAGTATGTTGAATAAGCAGTCACGTGCAACTGATAAGTGGTGGTCCTCCAGCATGGAGGTTGGGCGTGGGGCTCATAACTCCACACCGTAAAAAATAAGCTTGATATGAAATGTCACTAGGGGCCATGGATTGGACAGGTTCTTTGGATAGACGATCTAAGCTAAGGAAAATAGATATACGTAAGATTTGGTACATGGAATGTTGATTCATTACCGTTACGAAAGAGTCTAACATTTAAGTTAGATTTAGTGAGAATGCAGGAGGTCAGATGGAACAACGGTGGCACCAAACCAGAACGCGAATATACATTGTTTTTCTATGGAAAAGGAGAGTAGAGTAATGAATTAAGCACAGTTTTTTTTTCAAATAAGTGTATCATATCAGCAGTTAAGAGGGTACAGTTTGTTAGTGATAGGATGCCGTACATAATACCAAGAGGTCGCTGGTGTGATATCATCGTTCTGAATGTCCATGCCCCAACAGAAGGTAAAATTGATGATACAAAGGACAGCTTCTACGAAGAACTAGTACATGTATTCGATAAATTCCCTAAATGCCATATGAACATTCTGTTAGGAGATTTCAAGGCCGAAGTAAGTAGGAGGACAGTTTTAAACCAACAACTGGGAACAAGAGTTTACAGGAAATTAATAATGATAATGATAATATTGCCTTTGCAATAAACTCTGTGACATCCAAAAATTTGATTCTCAAAGTATTATGTCCTCACGTCGTAATATTCATAAATTTGCTTGGACATTTCCTGCTGGAAAGACTTGCAATCAAAGTGAAGATATTCTGGTAGACAGGAGGTGGAATTCAAATATGCTTGTCCTATCGTTCAGGGTAGCAGATTGTGATACTGAACACTATCTGGTGGTGGCAGAAGTTAGGGAGAAACAGAGTGAGGAGACATCGCACAGAGTTCGTATGGAGAAGTTCAATCTCAAGAAACAAAACGAGGTAGAATGTAAAGACCAGTAATGGGTTGAAATCTCAAATAAGTTCGCAGCTTTGAAAAACTCGGACACTGAGCTGGATGTTAATTGATATTCAGAAACTATTAGAGAGCATATCAACATTTCAGTCATAAAGAATCTAGGTTATTAAAAATGAAGAAGAATAAGCCATGGTCCGAAGAAGGATGCACAGAACTAGTAGATGAAAGGAAACAAGTCAAATTGAAAAGGTTGCAGGAGCCAAAGAAAATAAATGGGGATAATCTAAACAATATAGGACTTGAAGCAACAGGAATTTCAGGAATGAATAGAAGGCATATCTGAAAAACAAAATTAATGGGCTTCTAACAAACAGTAAGAACAAGAATATTATGGGCCTGTATAAAGGAAACAAATTAATGTAAGAGGGGATGCCAACCTGGAAGTATCTTAGTGAAGGATGAGAATGGTGATCTGCTTGCAGATTCCCAAAATATTTTGAATAGGTGGAACAACCAATGGCCGCCAGTCTGAGAGTTGCTATTTTTCAGTTGTTAGCTGACAGTTGAGTCGAGCTCGGGAGGCTGTGAAGAGAGAACTTGAGGGTGTGAAGCTGAAGAATCTTTACTGTTAGAAACCGTTGCCAGGGTAAGGCTGATGAAGACGCTGTGGTGATTTGTAATTACTTACAGTTCCGAGTTGTGCGTACAAGTGGTCAATAAATCGAGCAGACAATCCATACCCATTCTACTGTCACACCTACATCGTGACAATATGATTAGTTCTTCAGAGTGCTCACTTTGCGTTCATAGACAAGATTTTTCACGTAATCCTACGCATGGAAGTTAAAAAGGGTGAGTTCTGGAGATCGCAATGGTCGATTCTGTGGACCACCGCGGAAAATCCAACAACCATGGAAGTGCTGATTCAGGTTCTGCGTCAAGTTTCGACCGATATTTGGGAATGCTTCGTCATACTGGAAGCACATTAGTGCTCCGTTTGTTAGACACACACTTTTCAACAACTGAAGAGTCTGTAAGAATCATACCCATATTGATAAACGTAACATGTTTCACTCAGACTGACCTCACCAATATCCTCCTGAAATACTGACACACCTGTATCACAGTTGAAGCATCTTAGTTGACAAAGTTACTGAGGGTACTAACTTATTTGATATATGCCGCTTTTGCTGTATTTGTCTGATGTTTGTGGTTATGGTCTTAAAATGTCTTATAGTGCATATCATATACGGAATATTATTTTTGTGATTGTGTCGTGGAACCATTTTGTGACTTTTCTCGCTTCGTCTATAAAGCATATGAATATTTTATTTTTATTATTAATATTTGTATGTGTATTTTGTTAGATTCTAAAGGGTTCTGACGATGGAATAATACATTTAAAAAGTTACTGGATTTTCAGAATTTGTCCATTATCCTTTATTCTAAAAACTAGGAAACACACTGACCCAGTGATTGAGGTTAACTCTTTCTATGGGATCCAACGGAGTAAATGTCTCCCCCTCAAGTGAGGACGGAAAGGCATCCAGTTTGTGAAACGCTGCGTTTTCTAGTTTTCAGAACACCGGACGACGGATGAAGTGAGAAAACCCAGTAAATATGTATTTTTTTTATGGAAAGATCTTGAGGTTTCGCAACTTTCCAGACAACAAGTTCTATTGCACTTACTGAACGGTTTTGTATTTGTATTATTAAGACAGTGAAGTATACAATGTAAAACCTGTAACCTGAATGGGAGCGACAGAGGGTGCAGTATTGTTTCCTTCTTAATTTGTAGGGTGGGGTGTGACTAAGTCCACTCGTTACACTGCTCACTGTACCAGCCCTGGATAATGATGACGATTATGATAAATGAATTTGGAGCAGTCTGTAGAATGAAAATCGGCAGAGAAAACCAAAATTCTATGAAAGAACCCTCCTAAATGCGACTTTTCCTGATCCCACATGATCTAACCTGGGATCGAACGCTGGCCGCAGCAGTAGAAGCCGGCGTCTAACCGAGTATGTAATGGCGCGGCCGTTATCTTCCTTCTTGCTTCGAGTCACTAAGCGGAAGAGAAGCACTCACGGAATATTCCACCTCTGTTTACACGAAGCAGAAAGGTGGTGTGGGCCAGGGAGTGTTCTTATGTCTGGGATGGGAAAGGACTCCGGCCCTGGATGCCGCAACAGGGAAGCAGAGAAGATTGAACGTAGCGTCACACAAACTCTACTGCGTCTCACCCTTTTACGTGACACTATTTCACACAAGAAAAGCAAAGTTCCTTTCTGACCTTCGACGTAGCAGGGTCGGGATTACATGGATCAGTAAAGTCCTTCTACTCTACGAACCAGAGTCCGCCGTATCTTACGAAACCAGCCTTAAGGAAGAAGAGCCATTTCTGAGTATGCTGCTGTTTCTCATAGGTACGTTAAGAGCGGAAATACGTTAAATTTAATAACATTATTAAGATCATGCAAACTTCCACGTCATTCAATACTCCAAGCAATGCAGTAAAGCAGATGAGTGACCGATGAAGGTAGAGGTAAGTTTGTCCCTGTACTTAATTATAGTACCGCGTCATGTATAGGCTGCTATCTATCTATCTATCTATCTATCTATCTATCTATCTATCTANAGGCTGCTATCTATCTATGTCTGTCTTTCTATGGCTCTACAGCCCTTGTGGACCTTCGCCGCTTTTTTAGATTTGTAATCCTATACAAAGTCGGTAGGATTTCTTGGACGGGGATCAGCCCATCGTAGGGTCGATACCTACACACAGATCAACAAAATCACAGAACAGACACATATAGACACCCATGTCTCGATTGGGATTCGAACCCACGATTGCAGTGTGATCGGTAGGCTGCTGTCTAGCTTGTGTATTTTTCCACAGTCTGCTTTTACCGGTTCTCACGGTCTCTTTGCTTACAGATTTCTTATATATTTTTTCTTCTACCCTGAAGATGGAGGCGATACGTTCCTCCGAAACGTCGGTTAACACCACATATACACGGTGCCAAATCCCAGAAGACTGCTTTCTTCATAGTCACCGCCGTGAAAGCCTCAAATCTTACATAGACTGAAGGTGTTTGGAAACAGGGTGCTGAGGAGAACATTAGGACAGAAGAGAGATGAACTGACAGGAGGTTGGAGAAAACTGCATAATGAGGAGCTTCATAATTTGTACTCTTCTCCAAGTATAATTAGAATGGTCAAGTCAAGGATGATGAGATGGACAGAACAGTTAGCACGAATGGAGAAGAGGAATGCATGTAGGACATTGGTGGGAAGGTCAGGAAGAAACGGACCACTAGGAAGACACGGACGTAGGTGGGTGGATAGTATTAAGATGGATCTTAGAGCAATAGGCAGTGGTAAGGATAGAGGCCAGTGGAAGGCTCTCGTGAACAAGGCAATGATCATTCTATAAAATTTGGGGAAATTCTTGACTGCGTGCGCAACTGGTGGCTACCCAAGAAGGGCGCAGCTCCATGGAGTTAGCCGTGTATAAACAGGGGGCAGAGGCATAGCTTCAATCATTCTTAATCTCGACACTAGGTTCAAGTGAATGGTTAGTTTCGAACCTCAGCAGCCTTACCCGTCGAGAAACCGTTCTGGACGCTGTGAAGAGAAATTTTCTTGGCCTTCCTGGAAATCGAAACCTGGATCCTCGGTCGATTAGCCTGTAGTCTAGTCGCTGTGCTGACTGAAATTTTAAGTAACTATGTTTAGCAGTTGATATGAAACAATAATGCTCTTCTTAAGTTATGAACGTACGCTATTCTAATTCCGACCATATTACACGGTCCTCTCACAATATTCGCGGTGTTCATAATTCATAATTCATAATTTTATTTACATCCATAACTGTAAAATATACAATCGGATAATCCTCGCTCTTTGAGGGGAGGTCGATTCATGTTCTCGAGTTGCTGGAGACATTCGTTGCCAGGATCTAGTTTGCAACTCACTGAACTATCTCATGGCATGATATAGGCACTGCACAAGAAAATATAAAATGTGATTTAGAGACCCGAAATTTTTCATCCCCCCCCCCNNNNCGAGAACTTATATTCGTTGCTAATTACCAAGAAGAGTCACGGTATAGGTCACAAATGGCAGTGAAAGAGCTGTAATGGACGCAATAGGTTTTCTATGTGTATCACTAGGTGGCAGC
Organism: Cryptotermes secundus; assembly: GCF_002891405.2. Lineage (NCBI taxonomy): Eukaryota > Metazoa > Arthropoda > Insecta > Blattodea > Kalotermitidae > Cryptotermes > Cryptotermes secundus. The sequence goes on from NW_019723905.1 coordinate 826,603, forward strand.
ACAGTCCACCTTCATGACAGTCTAGGCAGTAGACGCATATGCGCATGTCCAGAGGCTAGTTTTAGTAGTCAAAATAGTGACCATGCTTGAGGAGTGTACTACAGAACAGGATGATCTGTTGTGTGTTTTCTTTAGTGACCAAAAGGACTCAATACGGAGGATATTCATAAAGGAATGTTTCCTGTGAAATATTCGTCCCATAAAGCGGTTCACAGATGCGTGGCAAAAGTTTCGCTGATGACGAAGATGTTGAAACGGAGGTGCGGAAGTGATTGAGACAACAGTCAAAAGTTTCTATGGGCGAATTTCGACGCACTGGTAAAGCGATTGAACAAGTCTATCAGTGTTGGTGGAGGATATGTAGAGAAGTAAATGTTTTCCAGTTTCGAATATATGTCTAACGTTTTACGTCCCATTGTGACATACTTACTGATTCTCCTTCTTATTTTTTATGTGATTACGATATTTATTCCTGTTAGCCGTCTCACATGGAACTTCCTTCTTAAAAACCCTCAAAAGTTTAACCGTAAAATCTCATCTGCATCACTGGTGTATACAAACTACATGATGCGACCAACATTAGACATCGTCAAGGCCATACCATAGCTCAGACGTTTAGTCGCCGGCTTCCCACGGCGGCGGCCCGGGTTCGAGCCAAATTAGTTCATGAGGGATTTGCGGTGGATAAAACTGTACCGAGGCAGGTTTTCTTCGAATACTTAGCTTTCCCTTCTCAATCCACAGACTGCCCCACGCTCATCATCTATCATCCTGGACCAATTAGCGGCCGACATACTGAATGGACTCAGTCTCACCCCACGCCACCCCAAGAAACTAAAAAGAAAAACTAGTCATCTTCAGGTGTTCCTAAAATTGCTAATGAATTTGTTGTGTTTCAGTCCGTAAGTTCAATTTTTGGGATATGCCCTCGTCTGTGCGCCCATGTGTCCTGTTGTGATGGGCAGTTCCTCTTATTGCATCGCATGCAGCTGTTATGAATGTTTTCATCAACAAATTTAGAAGATGCCCAATGTTGCAGAAACATGTAGTGCGCATGCATCCGTGATATAGAGGAGATTTTGATGTTTAAAACTTCGAAAGGTTTGGCTAACAGGAACAAATAAGCGTCGAGCAACTGTGACTACATCGGGTACGCGGTGGTTGCCCGTGGCCTACTTGTCTGGTGGGAAACCTCGCCAGACTTATTTTAAAGGACACATCTGCGTTGGTTCGCGCTGTTCTTGGGTAAGCTTACAGAGATTCCAAGAAATAAATGTAGAACTAAAGGTAAACTTATTCCTGAGTTTTAATTAATTAACTATTACGCCATGAAGACGTATGAGGGGGCAGAGTTATAGCTCCACCATTCTTAACTTCGGTACTAAATGGAGGTGAGGGAGCAGCTTCACGCCCTTGCAGCTTTACCCAATATTGTATTGCAAGGTGTGCCCAAGAGCCTGTCCGGACTCTGTGGAGAGAAGAGAAATCTCTTGCTCATTAAGGGAACCTAACCCTGACTTCTAGCCTAGTCTAGACTTTGTCTAGCTCATAACCTAGTCGCTATGCAAGAAATAAAGAAGAATCCCTAATAAAAGTAAAATTTTCCTGTGCCTTACTAATTAAGCACTACACCGTGAAGTTGCATGGGGAGTGGACGTATATGACCTTGGCACTAGTATGAGGTGAGTAACCAGCTTCACGTCTAGGCTGCTTTAGCCCCGGGGAAAGTGCCCCCAGTAGCCATCGGATAGGAGACTGGTTGGCCCCAAAACTGGTCTGGACGAAATGGTGATGAGAGAAATCTTGTCCCTTCCGGGATTCAAAACTGAACCCTCGGCTATCCATTGCGTAGACAGTAGGAAGAATGCCTAGCAGAAGGCCAAAATTGCAACTGAATATACGATTTTAGGTCACCACGGCTATATGTGTTTGCATTACGGTCTTCTGCGATTTGTATGGTCCTTTAGGCAGCTATAAACTTTTAGAAAGTACGTGCAGTCTTCCTGTTCATGGAATTTAAAACATTTTTTCCGAAACGTCGAGATATATCATTATAATAACCCAGATGACCACATTCAGTACATAAGTCGACGTAAAGTTAATTGAACCTTATATGAAGAAAAACCAAAAACTTGAAACTGTTGCTTGTTTAAGTTTCGGTCTGTCCACGACGGTCGTGTCACTCCTCAGTTCCTTCGGTCCTACCGCCCACCAAGCCTCCTGACCAATCGGTACTGGGGGCTTGAAGCTGACCGCTCAGCTCCTTTTAGTATATAGGTAAAGACGGTAAAGACTGATGGAGCTATGTCTCAGCTCTCCCTTACGTCTTCATGCTGTGATTAATTAAGCTCAGGAACAAATTTACATTTTTTACTTTATATATCGCTACAGTAGGAAATATTTCTTTCGGAAAGTCAAAGTCACCACCCCTTCACTCAACCGTCCACATTCCTCCTCCCTGAGACTCCTAACTGAAAGGGGGGGGGGGGGGTAGCGAGGGGCAGCCATGTACCTGTAGATCTACATTACGGAATGATCCTTGCAGGGAAAAAAATGTTCCTAATAGTTTCTAAAGAACTCTGACGATGGTGCATAATACTCAGAATTACTGGGCTTTTGGACTTTGTCTATCGTGCAGTATTTTAGAAAATATCAAACAAAACGTTTCGGAAACTGGATCTGTTTCCGTCCTCAGGTGAGGCGGGAGATACCTACTCTGTTGAGGTTAGTTCTTTCTAAGAGACCCAACAGAGTAGGTGCCTCTCCCCCCCCCCTCAACCTGAGTACGGAAAGAGATCCAGTTTCTAGAATACCGGACGATGGACAAAGTCCAAAAACCCAGTTCCGCTCTGCGTTGTACTTCTAAGATATCCAACGTAATTCATAAAGCACAAAAATTATTTTTCCCTCAGTCCTCCAACGTGGGCCCTCAACGTCATAAAATTACTAAATGCTTCGAATGTTTATACGACTTAACAGTAATCTTCAGAATGATCGTGAGTCCAGACGAAACCCGGCCATTTTGACCCTCGGTGAAGCGTAACATGAAGCTAGAATTCAGCAAACAGTTGAATGTCGCCAGTGGTGAGCTGAACGTATTGTTTGGTAGGATGTCTGCAATTACTTTTCTTAGAATTTTTCCTTATTTTGCAAAAAAAATAAAATAAAAATAAGCTTATGAGATCATCATACTGTGTGTGTATCTGTGAATCCCCCATATCAACTTTTCAATGGCTGAACAAATCTTTGAAACGTGGCACCTGAGCCCATCCGAACGGCCTACTTCATAAATCCCTCCCATTAGTCTTTGCCTCTCTATACGTACTCTGGTAGGCAATTGTTCGGTAAAAACATTACCGCGGTAACGAATACTCGTTGTTTTCTATATTGTCCATGTCCTATCAAAGGATATTAGGTGATTACTTCTTCCCAGAAATTCTTGGGTTCATGTAACCCAGTGCCTGGGGATACAATAGGGCCATCCTTTTCCTGGGGGATATAAATTCGAGAATCTGGGCCTCCAGGTTGGGGCGAGTCTCGAATCTGAGAGAGTTAAATGTGGTCGTGGGTCCCGCGGGACTTGGACTGAAAATGATTGCGCTGGCGAGGACAAATGACAGGCACATCCTCTTGTCAGAGAGGATGTTACGTAAGGACTATTACCGCAAGTGTTCAGTTGAAAAATAAAATTAATGATCGTGTGTCTCAAGGGGCTTGTCTCCAAGACAAACTAATTGCAGGTAAACAACTAGTCCTGAAGTAACTCTGACTCTCATCAGTCTCACTTGGTCTCACAGATCTGAAAGTCAGCTTGGTTCACTATAAAAAGAGAAAACTTAGGGATGGCGTCCTTAAGTAGAACACTAATTGAGCACCATGTTCATGGTTTCTGCAGTAACCTCACCCAAAGTCAATAAAATTGCATTCAGCCGGATGTTACTGGGTTTAGCCTGAAGTCAAGACTGGAGTAAGTCTATTTCTGGCCACGCCATAGATCAAACGGTTAGTCGCTGGCTTCCCAACGCGGCGGCCCGGGTCTTGTATAGTGGGATTTGTGGTGGACAAAGTGGCGCTGGGGCGGGTTTTCTCCGAGTACTTCAGTTTCCCCTGCCAATCTTCATTCCACCAAATTCTCCATCATCATAATCATCCGGGGCAGGTACAATAGGCCAATCAGTGACCGCCGTGCCGAGTGGACCCAGTTGGACTCCACCCCCCCAAGAAGCGAATTTAAAAGAAGTTTATTTCTTATAAAACGGCGACTTTTTTAATCGGCCGGTACATAATACTGAATTAGAGCACATAATTACTTGTGTATCACTAATATATAATTTGATTCTAAATTATTGTCGTGGTTGGGAAATTGAATGCCACTTGGAGATCTTTAGCGCCATGTAAGGCGCGCGTGTTGAAGTTGCTTGGCGTTCTGCATTATTGAGTTCAATAATAAAACTTTCTGAATTACGCTTTCATAGTCCGTTAGCAGTCTTGTTCTATTACTTACAGTTTGAAAATTATAGACCATGGAAACCCCGACAGCAATTTAGAATCTTCCTGTACGTTTATGTTTGTACATATTCGGTATCTGTCGTGAAAATTACATTTCAAGTTTTATTTACTTCACGTTCTACATGTATTGTATTGGCTTCAATTTCTTTTAAGGGCCGGTGTAAGTGGGGATCGAGCTCTCGAGAAGTGTTGACTTCAAAGATAAGCGGATATTTTCTTTTTTAGTCGATAAGGGGAAGGGGGAGTTGCTGCCCCAGGTGTTCTAACGAGCCAGCCGCCTTTGCGTTCATAAAATGGCAACAAAACAAGCAAACCCATCTTGGCTTTGCCACTAAAATAACGTGTTCGATTTATGCTTCTGTTATACACATTTAACAGGTAGGCTTCCTATGTTCATTCTCAATTTGTGAATCTTGTTGTGCTGATGGAAGGCGAACAATACTAATTATTGTGTTCACTCCAGTGATGTCTACATCAGCGAGTTCTGTTCACATATTAGAGTGCTCTAAATAACAGCAATTAACACATAGCTTTCATGACTACTGAAACTTATCTCTCACGTACACCTTTAAAGATTTTGGTCATTATTTATCGCGGTCCTTAAATTAAAATCACTGCAACATACTCGTATACACAATAATATTCTTATTATATTAAGTTTAATAAGAGAGAGAGTCGGTAAATTGGTCACAAATGGAAGTAAAATAGCTGTAATGGACGTAATTTGTTTCCTATGTATATCACTAGGTAGCAGCACAGTCCAGCTTCATAACAGTCTAGGTAGCAGACGCGTATGCGCATGTTCAGAGGCTGGTTTCAATAATCAAAATGGCGGAGGAGAGAGGAGAGCTAGGTGTCTTGCTTTCTAGATGCCAGATAAAAATAAAAATTGAATCAAGAAGTTCTAGGAGGAACTAATCTCCTACTTTTCTTTCACTGTAATTTGAGTACATGATAATGACAATTTGAAAGAAAACATTAGTATATGTGCGTAGTGAAGTCAATAAAGCAATACAATTAGGTAGGCTGTAGTGTTGGTATTAGTGATGGGTGTGATTTGTGTTGTACACCGCTGAGATGACCTCAGACGGCAAGACACACACACACACACACACACATATATATATATATATATATATACTAAGTATCGTAATTACCGGTTCAGGCATTCGAGTAATATTATGGGTGTTGCCTCAACAATTTGAGAGGCTGTAGTTTTGGTATTAAAGATGGGAGGGATTTATGAGATTTTCTGACATACTGACAGTGTCGTTAAATGTATAAATTATGTCATATAGCTTCTGCAATCGAAATAGTGTCGATAAATAACGTAAGAGTAAACCTAAGACTTATCAAGATAACAGCGTAATATTTGAGTTAGTTTCTATTGCATTACTTGACTCAAAATGTCCAATTAAAATAATGAAATTCTCTGAACACCTGGTTAGTTTTTGTTTCGTGAAGTTGTATTCCTGTTGCGTGCAGTGTGTATTTGAATAATTATCCCTTCCAGTGATTGACTGTATGTCCATTAGGAATAAATGAGTCGTCATAATTACATTAACGGTTTTCTCAGAAGAAATAACTCTTAACTGACAGCAACCCGCAACATGGGTTCTCAGTAAGACACAGGTCTTAATGATGCGCCATATTTCTAAATGCAATACCGACACAAACACATTGCCGTGGCAAATATGGGCTGGGATATTGCGTCTCATGCAAGCTCAAGACAATCGCAACCTTCACATGGTCTCTTAGGGTAAAACGTCTCACTTTTCTGATCGGCTTCTCACCGTGGTGGTCCGGGTTTGATCTCAAGACAGACCTCTCGGTATTTTGATGGACAAAGGGAACTTTGACAGGTTATCACTTAGTTCTTTTCTTTCCTCTGCCAATTCTCATTCCACCGAAGTGCCCCACACTCATCTATCGTACGAGGCTGGTACAGTAAGTCCATTAGTGGCTGGTATACCAAATGCACTAAGTCTAACCCCATCCCATGGATTAGAAAAAGTATCTTTTTCTATTTAACTGTTAAGTAGTTAGTGTGAATGATAATCTGAGCTCTAACTGTCTGTAAAATATTTCAGCAGTAGGTATAAAATCATGTTTCCTTTCGTGGTGGTATTGGGTCGGAGAGACTTTGAATTTTCTTGTAGCATGAGCCAAGACTGCGGTCAGTTCCAGGTAGACAAAAATTTCGCAACTAAATTGCCATGCCGATTAGCACCCCAAGTCATTTAAGAATTTATTTGTGTGGTTTAATTAAGGACGATTTCCAGCAATAATTTCAGAGCCTTACCTCCTCCTCTCTTTCCACAATAACCTGAGACACGTTTTCAAATCCCCAGATATATATGGCATATGCCGGAGCAGCTGTGTTGCTGTTGCCAAGTCTGGGTCTATGCACCTCATCTACAGAAAAGATGTTTACGGTTCGTTGGATAAAACATCCTACAACAACAAGTACTAACTTCTTATGTATATTTCGAGATTCATAAACCGAATGAATACTTAACAGCTTATAGTCGCAAATACTTACGAAAAAGACCTAATGAGACGAGAGTGTATGGAACCTATTGATCGAAACTTTGTAATCATGCATAAGAAATCGCGGGGCATAGCTTCGCGGTGAAATGAGGAAACAGTTCACCAAATACACAGGAAAACAATTAGAAGCAAGAAGGGACATGAAGGCACAAATTTCTGGGAATAAATACTCGCCAACTTTACTTTCATTACACATTGAGTATATCATACATCACTGACATCACAGGCAAATTTAGAATGTAATGTGACAAGACGCTTGAGAGACGGAATACTGGAACAAAAAGAGACGGTCGTTGCTAGGAAATAGTTCGATAAACGAGTTCCCGCGGTAACGAATACACATGCAGAATGTTGTTGGAAAGGAAACAGGGACATACAGACAACTAGGTGATCTCATAAACATTCTCTTGTTTTTTTCAAAATTAAAGTAGACGAAAAATGAGCAGGAGAAAGACAGAAATAGAGAAAGTAAGGGAAGTAAACAAATGAACCAAATTAAGGATGTAAGCCTATTAACATACGTTATATGACGTGATGTGCTGTAATGTGTTGTGTTGTGATGTGATATGCGAAATTATATGATGTGCTGTGATACGATGAAATGTGACGTGATATGATACGATGTGTTGTGTTATGTTGCGTTGTTATGTTTTGTGATACGATGTGTTGTATTGGTATGTGTTGTGTTGTGATGTGATGTATTGTGATGCGATGTGTCGCAACATGATGTGATGTGTTGTGATGTGATGTAACGCGATGTGTTGTGATGTGATGTAACGTGAGGTGTTGTGATGTGATATGATGCCATGTAATATGTTGTGATGCGATGTGTTATGTTGTTATGTGTTGTGTTGTGATGTGATGCGATGTGTTGTGTTGAGATGTGATGTATTGTGATGCGATGTGTTGTGTTGTTATGTGTTGTGATGCGATGTGTTGTGTTGTGATGTGATGTATTGTGATGCGATGTGTCGCAACATGATGTGATATATTGTGATGCGATGTGATGTGACACGATGCGCTGTGTTGTGATGCAGTGTGGCATGGTGTGTTGTGATGAGATATGATGCCATGTAATGTGTTGCGATGCGATGTGATGTGTTGCAACGTGATGTGATGTGATACCACGTTGACACAAATAACTAAATAACAACATGGCTGGCGAAAAGTCTATTCAGGGGCAAACCAGTACTGACGACGTACAGCAGCTGCACTGCAGATAACATCCACTGTTTCTCTTAAAGCACTTCCAAGTAGCTATGGTATGTATCGTCGTATCCATGGTTGAACGGTGAATAATGAGTGTGAGAGGATGTGAAAGGAAACGATTGTGGCCTAATGGAATCAGTATCCTAATATTTACCTGGAAGGCCTGGGAAATAACACGAAAGCTCTCAGTATAACTAGTGTTAGAGCCGAAATTCAAGCCAAGCAGCTCTCGATCGCGAGTCTACAGCCCTATCGATATGGCTTCATGTCGATAGTTTAGAATGTGAATTAAGTATGAATTTGGTGGATTAAGAGCGTATTGATTGGAACAGGTCTGCGCATCTAAGATGCTGGATGTTTTCACTGTGGAGATGTACAAGTGGTGAAGTTCCCTGTGGATGCCGGCGGAGTGTGCTTCGAAATAGGACATATCGATTTCTGGCCCCTCTTTCTTTCAAATCACGATGTGCATTCACATTATCACTCCACTTACGCAAACAAACTCTGCAGGTGATATATCGTCATTAAACTATATTGTGACGCATATGTTCATTGCTAGGCAACGGCTCGAGGAATATATTCCCGAAGCATACGCTCTCAACAATAGAAGGACATTCATTGCTAGATAACGAACCAATAAACACACATTCTTGAAAAGAGAAGACGGTATTTTCCGCGGGGTCCGTGGCAAGGAATTGTAAGAGGGCAGAGTCAGTCGTAGTTCAGATCAGAATTGAAGGAGTACAACGGAGTACAACTGACTTCAGTTGGAAGTCAGAACAGTTCCCGTGGAGTGTGCAGTCGGAAGAAGCTGACAGTGTGCCAGATAGTGATTTTTTAAATGTTGTAACCATGTGTATAAAGGTATAATTTCTATCATCAAATCCAAAAGCCGTCTTATTAGTAGCGCAAACCGCGGATACGTGACAATATATAAACCAAACGAAGAACAATGGTGAAACACGATCACGATGCCGAGTCGTTCTTGAGAAACCAACAGTTGCTAAATTATTAATAATCATAATGACGCAGCAGAATATGCAAATTTCATTCTCCACAGTTAGATAACTTCCCGTTTAATTATGAAATGATTAGATCATGTCAGATTTATGTAACTGAATGAAGTAAATGAATTATGAAACATTTAATGTTCGTAAAGCTTGAATTAATAACAAAAAAAAAGTCGTAAATGAAAGACATTCCATGACGGCTTGCCATTCTAAATGATTTATAGGCATGCTTTGGTCCGCAGGGGGTTAGCATGAACATGCAAACTTAAAGAATAAAAAAAGACGAGCATAACAACAAATCTCCATGCATTCATTTGTCAATCATTCTACTATCGATTCGCTTCCGCAAACGGTACGAAAGAACGTAGATTTAGTAAGCATTTGCGAACAATTGCTGTTCAACTGACGTACCCTCGAGTTCTAACAATAGTCATTGCATAGATCTAGAAAGAAATGACAACATCTGCACTATATTACCGATCTCTTCGGACTTCGTCCATCGTCCGGATTCTAAATAACTAAGAAAAAACACAACGTTTCGGAAACTGGACCTGTTTCCGTCTTCAGGTAAGGAAAGGTACCTACTCTGTTGGGTCCCTCACATGAAAACGGAAACAGACCCAGTTTCCGAAACGTTGTGTTTTGTCTTAGTTATTTAGAATCCGGACGATGAACAAAGTCCGAAAACCCAGTATCTCTGTGTTATACACCATCGTCTGAACCCTATAGTAGCTACTTACCGATCTCTTGTATTCTCGCAACAAAACTTGCTTGCGTTTAGTTCAGGGTGGGAACAACTCCACGCACTTCCAATGCAATTTGGCTCAAGCAGTAACAATTCTGTCTTGCATTCGGGAGATGTCCGGTTTGAATCTAGTCCGGGACAACAACTAACCTCAATGAGGTCTTTTGTGGTTTTCTCCGTCCGCCTAGGCCAGTGTCTGTATAATGCCTCAAACTGGGATGTGATCATTTCCTACCACATGTAAGGAGTGAACAAAATAATGAAAACGCCTCGAAGCTGAGGAACAGAATTTGCGTTGGCTACAATGAAGGAACTTCAATTGGCAACGCCGAAAGTTCTTCTTCCATTTTTTACACTCTGTAGTGCTCGTGTAGGTCCATTAATCGATTGTTTTGAGAGACTCGGATAGTGGGAGAAGTGTCCGATTTAGAAAGAGGACAAATCGTTGATGAGCGTTTAGCTGCAGAATCTGTGACAAATCTGCCACATCATTAGGTGTATCGAGAGCAACAATTTCTAAGGTTATGTCGGCATACGCGAATCATGGGAAAACAACGATAGTGAAGAGGAACAGTGGGCCTAAATCAACGTTGACAGGAAGAGATCGTTGTACATTGAGAAGGATTGTTTCGAAAAAAAAAATACAGAACTACTTCAGCACAGGTAACAGGACAACAGAACTGAATATTCATTTTGAAGACCCTGTTTCCACAAGCACTGTCCGACATGAGCTTCACAAATCCAACATCCACGGTAGGACTGCATTTGCTAAACCTCTGATCACTGAAAGCAATGCTCAGATGCGCAAACGGTGGTGTTACGACAATAAAACCTGGACATCAGGCAACTGGAAACGTTCGCGTGTTACAGTCAGGTGAGTAGTCCTTCACGCAGTTCCCTACGTCAGGAAGAGTTTACGTTTGGAGAACACCCAACGAATCCTAAAATCAGGAATGCCTGGTTCCAAGAGTTCTTCAAGAAGAATATTATACATTTCCACTAGAAACTGTTCAAATTCTATACGAGTCCATTCAATGAAGGACTGCGCCTGTATTGAAGTCAAAAGGTGGTCCACCAGCATCTTAATAAAGAAATGTGTACAGTATCTGTAGTAAGATTTGAGGTTTTCACGGCGGTGACTATGAAGAAAGCCGTCTTCTGGGATATGGCGCCGTGTAGATATTGTGTTAACCGAAGTTTCGGAGGAACGTATCGCCTGCTTAACCTGGTTCCTCACTCGCAGATTTTCTTTTTTCATCTACCCTGAAGATAGACACGATACGTTCCTCCGAAACTTCGGTTAACACAATATCTACACGGCGCCATATCCCAGAAGACGGCTTTCTTCAGTATCTGTAAAGTTCCCAATATTTTGTCCAACCCTGTGAACATACACTCGTTATTGTCTACCACCCTCCCGTTTGGTACGACGCAGTCCGAGTTACGGGTCGGGCTACCGAGATTCTGGTAGCAGTAAAGACAGAGGTTCGCTCGTCATGGCATCGTCCAGACCGACTATGAGGCCCAAATTTCAAGTGTTATCAGAGAAACTTTCTCTCCGAAGTGTAAACCTGACTACTTACCTCCATTTAATGTTGATGTTACGAATCCATGGAACCTTACGTCTATTCTACCAAGCACACGAAAGCTTCATTTTTCGTAGGCGCTTTCACAACCTCAACGTTCCGTCCTTCCGTCCGTTCCTTCGGCCATCCGTCCGATTCTCCATCCTTGCGTCCTTTCCTCCTTCCATCCGTCCGGTCCTCTGTCCCTTCGTTCGTTTCTCTGTCCATCCGTCCGTCCCCCTCCTTGCGTCCGTTTCTCAATCCATCCGCCCATTCCTCCGTCCATCCTTCCTTTCCTCCGCCCAGTCTTTCGTTCCTCTGTCCTTGCTTCCATTTCTCGGCCCTTGCGTACATTCCTCCCTCCACCCGTCTGTTCATCTGTCCATCCATCCATTCCTTAGCCCTTGCTTCTGTTCCTCCTTTCCTAAGTCTAACCATCCTTTCTTCTGTTCTTTTGTCCATCCGTCCGTTCTTCCGTCCTTGTGTCCGTTCCCCCCGTTATTCAGTTCATTTCTCCGTCCATCCGTCGGTCCCTCCGCCTTTCCGTCGGCTCCTCCGTCCGACCATCCGTCGGTTCCTGCGTCCGACCGTCAGTCGGCTCCTGCGTCCGTCCGTCCGTCCTTACGGACAAAACAACTCGAGAACCGAAAAAAAGATTTTCATGAAATCTTATATCGGACTATTTTACGAAAAGTGTCAGTACACTGTTATATCTAGGTCGTATAAGTTTAACGACAGTGAACAGGGAGCTGAGAATATTTGGACCGAAGGGAGACGAAGTGACGGGTGGTTGGAGAAAACTGCATAATGAGGAGCTTCATAACTTGTACCCTTCGCCAAGTATAATTAGAGTCATGAAGTCGAGGAGGATGAGATGGGCAGGGCATGTAGCATGAATGGGTAGAAGAGGAATGCATATAGGATATTGGTGGGAAAGCCAGATGGAAAGAGACCACTAGGAATACCAATATTAAAATGGGTCTTAGAGAGATAGGATAGGGTGGTATGGACTGGATTGAACACGGTAATGAAACTTGTGGTTCCATAAAATACTGGGAAGTTCTTGAGTAACTGCGTAACTGACAGTTCTTCAAGAAGGGCACAGCCCCATGAAGTTAGTTACAGTTTAAGCACAATAGATCACTGTAGGTCGCGGTGCAAGGGCCGAGAAGGCCCACCACTTATAAATTCATTAGTTATACGAGTTATACGAGTTAGGTATACGTAAGTTTAACAAGGACTTTATACAAAGACCTACACGCACTTCATATTATCTGTGCGAGTAAGCAAAACAAGAAACCAGCATGGACATGAAGATGGAGGCGATATGTTCCTCAGAAATATCGGTTGCTTTTCACAGCGTTAAAAATATAAAATAAGAAAGTCATCATTTGTTTAGACTGCTTCAAAATCAGAATAATTTTATTGTTTTAATGTAATGCTCTATTGTCATGTGGCTTTCAATCATATATTGAACGCTTCTATGATCTGACGCTCTCACACCTGTGGTTATGAAGGTTTCTCTTCTCTGGGATATTCCGTTGAAAGCCAACCTACCTTTCGAAGGAACATGAAGTCTCAGTTTTCTGAGTCGAAAGATAAGTGAAGCAAGAACTAGGTTTGCTACCTGCGTCATACTGGTTTCTCGTTGGCTTATTCTTCTACCTTGAAGATGGAAGTGAGATGTTCCTCCGAAGCTTCGATTCACTTTCAACCGACCGTACGCCGTTATATGTATAGTTAATATTGCCATCAACGTTTCTGGTCTTGTGTGTTGTGTGATATTCGGAGCTAGTTTTCGCTGCGAAGTGACATGACGCCTTATTTTCAAATATTAAACAGGAGACACAGGATAAGCCTTATGTTCTTGATAGATCACAGGAAGGGGAATGCATGCTGAGTTAGACAGCCCAACGTGCAGCTCTGAGCGGTAGGTAGTCTGACATCCTGGCGTTGAATTGTGTGCGTGCTTTCCGCGCGAGGGCTTTCCAGCGTTTTGCATTCACGGTTCACCGATCAGCCACTCCTGACCCTGCGGACATTTTATTTACTACGTAAGTTATTTAAGCCTAACGGCTCATTTCGTTCGTAACGTGTTTTATTCAGCCATTCTCCGGTATATAAGCAGTCTTCGTTTAATGAAAATTCGCAACGATCTAGCTCTGGAACCAACTACATGCAGATGTTTTAGCGACTGTCCGCTGTAAGCCAAGTAATTTTAAGAAAAATGATTAGGAAAGTGATAAATGAGGTGAAGTGAAAGTATTGTGAGGGGAAATGTCAGTGCATCAGTCCATGAAGACACGAAATGGTACTGTATTTTTGTACAGCATGTTATTTTCTTCTTTATTATTATCTAAACTATCTTAGGTTAATTAATAGTATTTATATTGTAACTGTAAGTGTAATTGTATTGTAATGGTATTCATTGTGTATAGTATGTGACACTAATTGTTGTGTACTTTGTTTATTGCTGTGTATTTTTCTACTTTGTGCTTTGTTCGAGCGTGGCGGGTTATTTTGTGTTATGACTTATTGTACTACCACTTCGACCGGGTAAGAAACCTATTTCCAGTCAGATAATAATAATAATAATAATANAGTTATCCCTATGCACTATGTCATGAAGAAATGATATTATTCTTGACCTCGACCCTACATGGAGATGAGTGATCAGCTTCATGCTCCTGCTACTTTACCCCCCAGGACCCCCCCCCAACTCGGCACGCAATGGATATTAGGCTGACTGGACCCCAGAGCCGATCTGGAAACTGAGGAGAAAAATCTCTTGACCCTGTCGGAAATCGAATTTCGATTCCTCGGTCGTCACTCAGTACCTCGTTGTTATACGGATTGAGCTGTCCTAGCTTTCAATTTTGCTCATATGTTGTTCTATAATGGAATGCATACACTCCACATGATTTATCATCCAAACGCGAACTCACTCGTCCGAAATCCCTTCCGAACACAAACAAACACGTGCGACGGAAAATCGAAACAAATGAATGCAATATCGTGTAGCCAGTTCGCCTTTCGCTCTGCTGTGGTGTTCATCTTCCATAACATTTTGTCGTGTTTTAATAATTTTGTGCTTTATATCCATTTAACCATGGAAGAAAGGATTAAAAATTCTGCAAATATTCGTGGTGCTATAGGAAAAGCTTTTGGAAGTATATGGCTTTCGCAATCAAGATTTAGATAATAAAGCTCAGAAGGACAGAGAAATTGTGATATATATACCATTTACATTTTGTTTGTTTTCTGGTTGTTCTTAGCATTTCATACTTCTGTAAAATTCTTTTTATTTTTTTCTATCATAATAAATTTTCCAGCCATTAGAGTACAATATGTTTCCGATGCTTATATATGTTGTGCCAGACAGTAAAATTGGTGATTTGTTTTTTTAATAATATCTTGGTTCTTGTCGACGGACCGTACGTCCAGAAACACTACTTCATAGACAGGCAACGGCTATTCCTGATTTTCTGTGTCCTTATAAAATAATATTTTCTGAAGAGATCAACAACTGGACTCTACAATTTTGTTATTAACAACAATCTTAGAATAGCTGAGTTTCTGGGCTTTGTCCATTGTCCAGTATTCTAAAAACACTAAAGAATACAACGCTTCGAAAACTTTTTCCGTTCTCAGGTAATGGGGGAGAGAGACGCCCCTTTAGATCCGTTATAAAGAGCTAATCTCAATCACTGAAGAGTCTATATCAAAGTCAAAGTCAGAGTCCAAGTTACTCTACGATTGGCGGTTTATCGCCAATCAGTTCGTCTTGGCGTCAAGCCCCTTGAGATTCACGACCAGACTTTTTTTTTCCCACTGAACCCTTGTGGTTGTAATCCTTATGTAACATCCTCTCTGAAGAGATGATGTGTTTGTCTCTTATGTATTTGCTTGGCCTTTGGTCCGGTGTACGTATCGCATATACAGAATGTTATTGAAAATTCTTTCTTTCGCAGGATATGCAGTGGACTCACTCTCACTCCAGCCCATGAATTTAAGAAATAAATGAGGTGTCCAGTAGCTGGAGTTCTGTTGTTTCGATGTGGTTCTTGGTACCTCAAGTGCTGAACTGTGAATGTCTGACAGAAACGAATAGGGGTTTTAACAAAATGTAACCAATGAAAGGAAATAAATTGGACATTCTTAAACGTTAACCTACAACTGATGATCTACCTACCTACCTACCTACCTACATACCCATCTATCTATCTATCTATCTATCTATCTATCTATCTATCTATCTATCTAGTGCTTTTAAAATGGAAACAATATGAAGATTTTGTTATTCAAATCACATGTATATTTATTTAAAAAGGAATGACCTTGACCTTTGCTTTGAGGGTGTAGGTAGGTCACATTAAATATTTTGCGGACCACTGGTGGTTTGTGCACCATGGGTTTGGGAAGCTGTGCCCTAAACAAATCTGTTCAGAAGCCCAAGAAATGAACACACGGTACCTATTTTATTAGAAATAAGGCTAAGCTTGAGGACGCCAAGGTTTGATATTTTCTGTTACGTGGGTGCCTGCCACATTTTACTGAGATCTACAGCAAGAGACAGGGAGCTCAAGACCCAAGAAGATGGACGCTGACAGTACCACCATAAAGAAAAAGATGGAGAAACCCGGACGCCTGGAGCGGGGTTATACCCTCCTGTCGACTTACACTGCTTTGCACGCTGCAGATTTACTGTGCTGCGTATTGAAAATGCATGTAATGGGATGAGCCCTGCAGGTTACAGTTTACGTACTTCGCTTACGTAGAAAACCTTGTTCAGGAAGGCTGTGTAACGTGGAATCAAACGTCATCTTCATGATCTAAACACTAAAGAAGATACAGACATTGAAAATACAGGATGGTCCAAAAGTCACTTAAGTTGTTAGTATGACGTACAGCAAAACACATTATAAATTTCTTAATTGCTTACGTAATTTGTAGAAGCTGTTCGAAATGAGATCCACAACTCACAACGTTGAGGCACTGTTCTACAAACTGGCTGGAAAATTTATACGTATTTCAATATTGCCGTCAGTAAGAGAATATATTAGATTAACTGACTTTCGGGCCACTACATATTTTTAAACTAACTTGGAAAATTAATTTTAATTTATCTTATGACATTGAATTGCAAAATGGTGCCAGATGACTTCACTGTTTCTTACTTCATGAATGGACGCATTGCTTCATGTTGTACAATCTGTAGAAGAACAGCGCACTCTCTTCCCATATACTGTGCTGCATCGAACTGTGACGTATAAACTCTTTGTCAGGCAACGACTCGGTAAACACATTCCTCCGGAAGCGTACGTGCGCAACAATAGGACGTCCACTGCTAGGCAACGGATAAGAAAACAAGCCTTCTCAATATCAGAGAGGCTGTGTTTTCTGCGTGATCCGTGCCAAGGTGTTATAAAAAGACCAAGAACGTCTTTTGAATTTTGTTGTTGTTAGGAAATGTGACGGGTTCTGGAGATAACAGTCTAAAGTGACAGAGAAGAAGTAGCAAGAAAGGAATTAGACCGTGACAAGAAGACTTCATGTGTAATTTGAAGTGACAGTGAGACTGTTAGAAATCCGTTGCCAGGATACGACTAGTGATAACTGAGAATCCTAGTGAGTGTGTAACGGTGAACTGTAAAGTGTGGAAATAGCAGTAGCGTTATAATTGCCTGTAGACTCTAGTTGTGCGAATAAGGTGTCAATAAATCCAGTCATCACATCCAAAACCCCGTCTATAAGTCACCCCCACCCCATAATGTGACTGAATGATGACAGTGGAGGGGATGTGAAAGAAATTGGAATTAACCTGAGTTTAGGTACTATCACGGAATGAGACTGGAGAGATTGAATAAAACTATGAAAACCTCCATCAGGATATTTAAGAAGAAATCAATATATTAGAGATGAGATAAACATTTAAACTGTCTTTACAGGACGGCGACTGTCTCACAACCAACTCCTACTCTTCTAACTGCCAACCCAAAAACAATGTTTAGCTTGTGCTGTGGTGATTTGTAAAGTATGGAGATTAGAGATTGCGTTCCCTGTGGTGTGTGTAAGTGGTCAACAAATCCATTCACTAATCCATACCCAGTCTATAGTCGCCCCTAAATCGTGACAATGTGTATCCAGTTGTTTCCCTCCATCATTCCAGGCCATAGGTGGTTTATAGGTAAATCTCGAACTTTCTATTCAGGCCCCGATACTGGCTCTACTGACTGAGTTTTTAGTGGTTTCACCTGGTGACTTCAGGCAAATTCCGGCCCAAAGTTTTCGATTCGGAAGAAGACATGTTCAAATCTTGGCCGGAGGCTTTTAGATATTTCCCTCAGTCCCACCATGCAGATGCCGGAAAAGTGTCCAAATCAGGTAACGGTCGCTTTCTGCCACACCGTTTTGAAAACATCAGACATAGTACCACAGAACGTTATATAGATTAGATACTGACAGCGTCCTTAAATAAAATTACAGAGAATTTCTTAGTGCTCTCAATAGTAGATTAGTTTCTAGACGGACCTCGAAACGAACAAGGGAAACAGAGTCGCGGAGTGTACATTGCGCTACGTAGTGGAATATGACTTTTAGTCATTTTTTCATCCAATAGTCAAAGTACGTTCCCCAAAACTGCCTAATTCTCCAAATATTTTCAGTCCAGTGGATGACTATACATGGGGTTTGGATTTGAGTTTGTATTTATTAACAACTTATATAGAAAACTCGTAATTATAACAGCCTCTATAGTTTACACACTCTAAAGATCACTGTAACTGCAGCACACATAAAGTATTCTATGGCTTCACTAGTCGTTTCCTGGTAAGGGATCCTAACAATGTCCTCTGTCAAGGTCCTTACGGACTGGCGAAAATCCCATAACTGATTAAACTGTCAAAATCGAAGTCACAGGTTGTAACACACTGACACGGACCGCGTAGAAAAAACCGCTCCTCGTTTTTGAAGTTCAATCGTTTCCATGGGAACTCAACAACGGCCCTTGTATATTTGCTAATCTCGTGGTTGTTGTGCATCAACGGTTCTACATACAACAATATCTTTAAATTACGTTGGAGTATGGAAGGAGAATTTAGGCATTGTAATGCCAGAAAAAATAATCTTTACCTATTTTTATCGATTTCTATATTTTAAATATAAGATTAAATACTCTCAAACCCGATCTACAGCTCTGTATAATGAACATTGTAGGGGCCCAATACACTGAAGAACTGGAGTGTTCTCGATTGTGAAAGCATAAATTATCTCACCATTTTTCTCATCCGTTAAACAATGACGAGGCACAGGAACGAAGACAACACGAAGAGAGCTCATTCTCTTACGGTTAAAGTAAACTGTCCTTCCAATGACCTGGAAGTTAGGCGCTTAAGATTGTATGCTCTAGAAACCTGATTCGAATCTTGTTAAGTGCAACTGATTGGCTCGCGTGTGAAAAGTGGCCGTCATTATTTTCTTACAAACCTGCAACAGGACAGGCGGAGACTATGAGGCGGGATCTTACATAAATCGCATCTACAAACCACGGTCAACATCTCCCGCGTAATAAGGTTGGTGCAGTTACTTTAATGTTCCGAACATGTATCATTCGAGGCCTTAGGCTCTAGCGTTTGGAGCTTAACGTAGGGCTTCGAGACATCTCAGAACGCTGAGGGTTTTATAACTTTTCGAAAAAACACTGCAGTGCAATCTTCAGACTTCAGAAGTCGGTAGCTCAGGCCGGGAAAATTTCTGTTGGTCCTCGCCAGCAAAATCATTTTTGTTCAGGGTTTCGTGGGACTCATTATCATACTTTTTTGTGTCAGGACATGTGAGTCGTCCAACGACCCCCAGCTAGAGGGAAGGAAACGTTGATAGTCTTATATGGCTTTCTCATTAGACAGCGTTAAGCTATTAGGGTCGTAATGGAAGTAAATTAGAGCCCATGGGGCCCAAAAATGTGAATTGAAAGCATGGAGTAGCCGGGAAAAAAGCAAAAATGTAGAATAGGCTTTCCTAAATGCGGGAAAGACTTACTTTGAGACGCTAATGCAGCATTTTCATAATATTGTGACGGGTATATCCACTGATAGGTAACGGTCAGTAAACACATTCCCGAACACACGAAAACAATAATAGTTCGTCTATTGCTAGGCAACGGAGCTGTAAGCACGCTCGTAATAGCAGAAGACGGTGTTTTTTCGAGAAGTCCGGGCCGATGAGATATAACAGGGCGGAGTCAGAAAACAGGACGCAGTATAGAACAGTAGTTGAGGAGAACTGTGTCGAGTTTTGTAGAAGGCAGTCGAAGTGATTCAGAAGAAATGGCAAGGAAGGAACTAGACTGTGACAAGAACACTTCATGTGTAAGTTGAAGTGACAGTAAGATTGTTATGAAATCCGTTGCCAGGATACGACTAGTGAAGACCGAGAATCCTAGTGCTTGTGTAACGGCGAACTGTAATGTGTGTAGAATAGCGATAGCGCTGTGTTTCCTGTAGTCCCGTGTTATATGTGTGAATAAGGCGTCAATGAATGCAATCATCTAATTCAAACCCCGTCTTGTAAGTCACGCACACATCCTACTCGTAACTGGTATCTTAAAAACTAGGACAACAAAAGAAACTTTGACGAGTAGAAATTAGCTTTTACATACCCTAGGTCGGGGATACGCAAGAGGAATTTGATAACCAATTTATAGGAGTTGCCACCGGACACTGTGGCCATGCCCACCTTGATATTAGTGAAAGTTTACACGGCAGACGCCTCACTCATCCTAACAGTTAGTGGAGTCACTCCAGAGCGAGACTACAGCAACACCATGAGATTGGCAGAGCAGCTTCACCAGCCTTATTGAGTAATCACGTAGCCATAGTGTAGGAGTAGGGTCCGACCTAGGATCAGTAGGACGAATAGGATGGAACTAACTAGTTCAATATACTTCAGATGCACACTTGTAACTATTGTAAGATATTCGTAATGTGACATGACGCCTGAAAGACAAAATTGCGCAGAGAAGCACAACAGAGACATTTGTTCCTAAACAATAGTTAGGTAAATATTGTTCCTGCAGCAATGAAAAACACGATTTCATGGCAACAGAGGAATCAACTGTTCTGCTCGGTCTCCTATATTTGTTTCGCATAAAGCTAGCTCAGGTCGAGAAACAGAATCCAGAGTTACGAGAATAGAGAGAAGACTAGAGGCTACAGACCAGTCCCAGGCCCAGAAGGAATACAGTGAGAGACCCCGTATCAAGAAGGAGTCCAACGTGTGAGCTGGTATAATCAACTGTAATTGTAATAGAGACATCCAATAAATCCAATCATCAACTCTAGAACCCACACTTATTAGTCACGCAACCCCTAATACGCGACAATAAAAATGTAAATAGACATCCCCTTGTGTTTCGCGTTTATTCCGGTATTGCCTCCCCGAAGAGAAACTTTTATAGTTAGAGACCGTACGGTGGCAGCAACCAGTGTAAACATGGTAAGTTAAGTGTAGACCCCTCCTGATATCCTGATCTCGAATCTCGTACTTTGAAATGTCACCCAGTCCGTACTGACACTTCTGAGAGGCCAAACGACTATCGGGGTAGAGAGAGCAGCTATGGATAAAGGTAGCTAACGAGATCTAGGGACAAACCGTTCAGATAGAGACCGCAGGTAGTTCAGGTACGCCGCACCCGAGACGTCTCCATGCTCCTACATACCCACCGACGCAGCAGTCCTCTACATTTAGCACGCTACTGCGTAACATGCAGTACTTGCGGAAAAGAAGTTCTGATTGGACGAATAGAGGAGCGGAATACTAACCAATAGGGAGTGACCGTGTGGTTCGTGAAAATATATGGTGAAATATATCTTTCTACTGCTTTTTTTTTTTCCTTGGCACTACAGCCCCAGTGGACCTAGGCCTACCTCCATGAACTTCTCCGTTCACTTCGGTTTTTCTAGATCTGACACATTCGGTAGGACTCCTTGGGCGGGTGATCAGCTCGTCGCAAGGCCTCTACCTGTACACAAACACAGAAAAACGCACACACACAAAGTAAACATCCATGCCGTGAGTAGGATTCGAACCCACGATCCCGGTTTCCAAGCGACCGAAGACAGTGCATGCCTTAGACCGCTCGGCTACCGTGACCGGCCTTTCTACTACTTACCGCCTTAAAATCTCTCACAAATTATTACTACATACTGTATATTGCCCTACTTATACTAACTTCCCTATAATTTCTATCTATATATGGCTCTACAGCCCTTTGTTGGACCTTAGACCCCTTTTTTTAAGTTCCTTAATTTTATACATAATCGGTAGGATTCCTTGGACGGGGAATCAGCCCGTCGCAAGGCCGCTACTTACACACAAAACAACAAAAATAAATAATAAGTGTACACAAACATCCATGCTTTGAGTGTCATTCGAATGCACGACCACAACGTTCGACCGAGCGAATGCAATTCGTGCCTTAAACCGCGCGGCCACTGTGACCAACAAGTCAGTATCTAGGCAAACGGATAAAACTCTTTGACTTTTCTCATAGTTTAGTCTTTCTCAGGTGGGCTCGCACGGTAGCAGACGTGCTAGGAGGAATGCTTACAAAGTTCCGGCAGTCTCAGTGTTCATCCTATATCCATACTTACATCAATGTTGTACTACCAATAATTCACGCATTATGCTGCCAGGATTGTTCTTCAATTTTATACTTGATTGCTAACAATTTGCAAAACAAATGCGCATGCCTCTGGCCATCGACAAGCCAGAAAGTGGCGCATTCATCAGCATTCCTGCGAACTCGTTGCAACTGAAGCGGAGAGGACATTAAATTAATTCTTCTTACACATGTGCGTTCTTAAGGCCGCAGGCACACTTTCAACTGCCGTCTCTATCGGCGTCCCCGCGAATTTGTTACACGTGCTGCAACTGGCGCCATAAGGATATTACACAATTTGCTNTATATATATATATAGAGAGAGAGAGAGAGAGAGAGAGTTAAACTACAATCCCGTCACAGAAAATACGAGGCTTAAATTTGGTAGCAGTCAAGCTTACGGCTGTTTCAGTGACTGGTCCACAATTGCAGCGTAAGATGCGGTATGAACTACTGTATACAGGACTGAGAGAGAACTCGATTGCACTGCAAGTTGTATAAGCTCATATCGAATTTTTTGTTATGATCTGCAATATTGCAAACATTATGTGTAGACACATGAAGAGTTTCATCTTCTGGAATATAACGCCTTGTATTCCGCTGAAAGTCAACAGACTTTTCGGAGGAACATATCGGTTCCATCTTCACCGTTGAAGAACATGCAAAACAAGGAACCAGCCTGAAGCAGGCAGCAAGTAGGGCTCTGGTTGCCTGCTTGGCTTATTCTTCGATCCAGAAGATGGAACCGACATGTATTCCTCCGAAATGTCGGTTGAGTTTCTGCGAACTATACGGTGTTGTACCCACAGCTTTGAAACTCTCAAATCTTATACCTATAGTATGCGTGTATATGTATGTATATATATCTGTCAATAAAAACTGCTTGTTGACTAGGAACAGAGCCTCCCTTTTATCAGAGAGGATGCGTCATGAAGTTAAAACAGTAACTATCCAGGTACAAAGTAAAGCTATCCCTGTAACAGTTCCTGGAGGCCCATAGGGTTGTGAGATGTGGAGGTTCCCAAATTATCTAGACAACCGGCTTACAGATTGCGGTGAGGTTGTCAGCCTTACGAACCGGCCGCTCTTTTACCCCCTCCGCCCCCAGGTCATGGGACCCAGCCGGGATAGCTCAGTCGGTATAGCGACTGCCTACGGGCTGGAAGACCGAGGGGTCAGAGTTCAAGTTTCGGTAAGGTCAAGAAATTTCTCTTCTCCATGTCTTCCAGACCGGCTCTGGGGCGCATCCAGCCTCCTATCCAATGGGTACCGGACGCTCTTTCCTCTGGCGTAAAGCAGCCGGGGCATGAAGCTGATCACTCATCTCTAACTAGTGCCGAGGTCAAGAATACATGGATCTATACATCCACTTTCCCATACACCTTCATGGCGCAGTACTCATTTAGTTAAGTACAGGGGACAACTTTACTTTACCATGGGACCCAGATGGTACTCGACACAGAGTTGGAATGGCCGTCACTCGTAACGTGACTTCAGTCTGATTTCGAATGTCACATTGACCAATTTGATGGGAACAGCAGAAGTAGAAAAGCCTTCAGTTTCTTCTACACGGCCAGTATCGCGTCAAGCACTGTAGAGGGTTCATCTCTGACATGGCAACGCTGGCTCACATACATATGCCCCTACACAGCCAAATGATTGCCCTGCGAATTTTTTACGATCTACCACTAAGCCCATTGATTAAGGCCGGAAATACGAGATGCTTCGTCGTCGTAAATCAAAGGTCACGTTACGTTTTATTGCCTTGTTCAGAAAGACATGCTTCTAAAAATAAAATAAGAAACGAGACTGCGCTGCGGTTCAGCACACGCGGTAACAGCCGCAATGAGATATTATGTGACACCAATCGGGGAGAACTGGTTACTTCGTCAATCTCTCTTCTCATACGTAACACCAGACAGGCTTCAGTGGCCTTGTCTGTTGGAAACAGCCAGTTGGAATCGTATCTGGGTGGTCGCAGTATTTCATGGTGTTCTTCAGCCTTTGCTTTGCACTATTCGGGGTTGAAATTCGAAATAAGGGACACTCCCGCACTTTCAAATTCCCACTCAACGTTCATTAACCTCTATCGGTACAGCGGCTATCCTGCCTGAGAAATCTCATGACTTTCCTCCATTAATCCAGGCAAATTCTAGTGTAGTATATTGATCAGGCAACGACCACTTCCTTCCAAATCCTTTCCAATTAATTATTTATCTACCATCTAACCACTGGACGCTATGTAGTCTATCTATCTATCTAACTATCCCTGTTGTTCCAACTTGGAGCATAGGGCATTCGTGAAACGCTTCGCTTCACTTCATTTCAGTTTCTTAAACTTAGGCAGTCGGTAGGACCCCTTGGGCAGGGGATCAGTCCGACGCAAGGCGCTACCTACACAGGACAACACAAACAGAATAAACGCATACATAGATATTCATGCTTTTAATGAGATTCGAACCCACGATTCCAGCTTTCGAGCTAGCGTAGACAGTTCATGCCTCAGATAGCGTGGTCACTGTGACTAGCTTAACTCATTACAGTGTCGCTAAATAACTCCAAAAACATGAATTATCACCATCCCCTCAGTGGAAGATACGTACATGTGTTTAATGACGCTCTCAGTAACTCAGGCTGTATAACGTTGAATGAATTAGTGGTGAGAAGTAATGAATCCACGAAGCTGTTGTGGCCTGGTTCAAAGTGATATCCCAGAGCAATTTTCCGGGAGAGACTGAGGAATACGAAGGAAACCTCAGTCAGAAAAGTCAGTGTAGCTGCAGAGATTTGAAACGAATGAAAGTCTAGAGCGTTAGTGCTTGAGCATAATTGCTTGTTTCATCGTCGTGTAATCTCAGTTGACACAGAATCGTTAATAACATAGGATCATTGACTTACAAAGAGTACCTTAACATTGCCGAAGTTCTTCACCGTTTTCCTCAGTTTCCATGTGTGATTATCGGATGGCGCCTTGAAATGGGCATTTCCCTCCATTTCCAGATTTGCTACTCGTCTTTCACAACAACCCTTCCACCTGATTCCACATTGAAACAACCCTAATTTTTTTTATTGCTAGTAGGGTGGGACTAAGTCCCTTGTACTGCGGGCACTTCGGGCCTATTGTACCAGCCCCAGATGATAGGCGAGTGTGATTGTGGAGCAATTGGTGGGATGAAGATTGGCAGGGAAAACCAAAGTAATCGGAGAAAACCTGCCCCCAGCGTCACTTTGTCCACCACAAATCCCACTTGACTAGACCCGAGATCGAACCCGGGCCGCCACGGTGGGAAGCCAGCGACTAACCGCTTGAGCTATGGCGCGGCCAACTCTATATTTTATACAGCGAGGTTAAGTAATACGAGAGAAAGTAAGTAAATAAGTCCCAAATGCAAGTAAAACAGCTGTAATGGACGCAATATATTTTCTATGTGTATCACTAGCTAGCAGCACAGTCCAGCTTCGTGACTAGCAATTGGAGAAACACTACAAATAATCGTTAAAATTAACTCGGTGCAAAATTTCGTGACTTTCCCTGAACCGTAGGGCGTGCTGAAAGGAATTAGTAACACATCTACAGTGAACAACACGTCGCACATTACTCAAATGCTTAATGACAAAACAGACTGGAATCGCGAGGGGGACAAATCCAGTTTTACTGATTCTCAGGACACCGTGGAGTTGAAGTTAATGAGAGAGCTGACTCGGAGGCAAAGCAACCGATCAAAGAAGGCAGAGATAGTCAATTATTATTACTAGTAACAGATCTTAAAACCTAGTGGGACAAGGAAGAGAAGGAGTTGATTCACAGTTTCTGCCAAAACACCAAAAGGGTCAGAAGAGAAAGCAACTTGGAAAGGAACTACAGGAATGGCTCCTATCTGTGGTTCCGCGAGATGGAAACGAAACGTCTTGCCTTCGTGTCAATAAACCGTACGAGAGTAGGCCACTTCAGGCTTAAGTCAAGCTTAAGAAGATTTAACGCTGTGACCACGGCCAAATGAGAATGTGGTGACGGGCTGCAAACGGAGGAACATGTCTTCTGGAACAGCAAATTGTAAAAGGAACAAAGGGCAAGAATGATGGGCATTTTGCCTCAGAACAGAAAAAATGAATACCCAAAGTCGTTTACAGAGCTCTTAAGGCTAGAGGAAAATATATTGTGCAAGGTGTTTGTTCCTTCATAAGCAAAAATCCAAAGTCTATTTTAAAAGAAAAAAAGTACATGTACAAAATACTAAGAGTATATTCTTAGAGTTAGGTTAAGGTATATATTCAGAAATCGCGGGGCGATGGTTGCGATACAGTAAGATATTTATACACGTAAGAATGTGCTACAGAGGGCCGGATGTGAATTGCCTCGGCCTTTTTTGTATTTACATCTATTTTTAAAAGTAAAAAAAAATCTAGTACCAGATGCATAATATAAGTTAGATTTAGCGGGAGTACAGAATGTCAGACGGGACAGAAGTGACATCGCACCAGCAGGAGAATATACATTTTTCTATGGAAAGGGGAATGAAAATCATGAATTAGGTACAGGTTTTTTCGTACATAAGAGAATCGTTTCAGCAGTTAAGAGGGTAGAGTTCGTTAGTGATAGGATATCATATATAATACTAGAAGGTCGCTGGTATCATATCATTGTTACGAATGTTCAAGCCCCAACAGATGATAACATTTATAACATAAAGGACAGGTTCTATGACGAACTAGAACATGTATGTGATAAATTCCCGAAGTACCCTATGAAAATTCTGTTAGGAGATTTCAATGCCAAAGTAGGGAGGGAAGACATTTTCAAACCAACAGTTGGGAATGAGAGTTTGCATGAAATTAGTAATGATAATGGAGTTAGAGTAGTAAACTTTGCCACATCAAAACATCTTACTGTCAAAAGTACAATGTTTCCACATCGTAACATTCATAAATTTACTCGTACATCTCCTGATGGGACGATACACAATCAAATAGACCACATTTTGATAGATAGGAGACGGCACTCAAGTATACTTGATGTCCGATCATTCAGGGCAGCAGATTGTGATATTGACCACTACCTGGTGGTGGCAAAGGTTAGGGAAAGACTGGCAGTGAGCAAAGATTAACGCACAGAGATCATATGGAGAGGTTCAATCTCAAGAAATTAAATGAGGTAGAGGGTAAAGAGCAGTATCGTGTTCAAATCTCGAACAGGTTCGCGGCTTTGGAAAACTTGGGCATTGAGGTGCATGTTAATAAAACTTGGGAAACTATTAGAGAGAAGATCAAAATTTCCGCCAAGAAGAGTCTAGGTTATTATGAACTGAAGAACCACAAGCCATGGTTGGATGAAGGATGCCTAAAATCATTACATCAAATAAAGCAGGCCATTGGCAGTGGTTACAGGATCCAAGCGAGTTAATTGGGGATAATCTATACAATATAAGACATGAAACCAGCAGGCATTTCAGGAACAAAAAGAGGGAATATCTGAAACACAAAATTGATGAGCTTGCAATGAACAATTAGAACAAGCACATTAGAGACCTGTTTAGAGGAATAAATGACTTTAAGAGGGGTTACCAGCCTAGCAGTAACTTAGTGAAAGATGAGAATGGTGATCTGCTTGCAGATTCCCACAACATTTTGAATAGGTGGAGGAACTACTTCTCTCAGTTATTGAATGTACATAGGGTCAGTGATGTTAGGCAGACAGAAATCCACACAGCTAAGCTGTTAGTACCTGATCCTAGGCCTTTTGAGTGTGAAAGTGCTATTGCAAAATCGAAACGATATAAATCTCCAGGTATTAATCAAATCCCGGCAGAACTTATTCAAGCATGAGACGAAATATTACGTTCTAAGATCCACAATCTAATTACTTCTATTTGGCATAAGGAAAAATTGCCTGATCAGTGAAAGGAGCCTATTATTGTACCAGTTCACAAGAAGGGTAATAAGACTGACTGTATTAATTATAGGGGGATATCACTGCTATCAACTTCATACATAATTTATGCAATATTCTTCTCTCAAGATTAAGTCCACATATAGATGAAATTATTGGGGATCATCAGTGTGGGTTTCGATGTAACAGACTGACTACAGATCAGATCTTTTGCACTTGTCAGATATTGGAGAAAAAATGAGGCAGTACATCAGCTATTCATAGACTTCAAGAAAGCCTATGATTCAGGTAGGAGGGAAGCATTTTACAATATTCTGATAGAGTTTGGGATTTTCATGAAACTAGTTAGGTTGATTTAAATGTGTTCAAACGAAACGTATAGTAAAGTCCGTGTAGGTAAACATGTGTCTCATAAATTTCCTATCCAGAATGGTCTAATACAAGGAGATGCTTTATCGCCACTACTTTTCAACTTTGCCTAAGAATAGGCCATTAGGAAGGTCCAGGGAAACCAGGTGGGACTGAAATTAAACGGGACACATCAGCTGGTGGTCTATGCCGATGATGTGAATCTACTGGGTGATATTGTAGATACCATAAAGAAAAATACACAAACTTTAAATGACACAAGTAAAGAGGTTGGTCTAGAAGCAAACACAGAGAAAACTAAGTATATGTTGCTGTCTCGTCACCAAAATGCAGGGCAAAATCAGGACTTAAGATAGGAAACAGATATTTTGAAAATGTGGCACAGTTCAGATATTTGGGGACAAAGATAACAGATCGAAACCTGTTATATTTTAGCGTCCTGTTGCACTGATTTATGTCCATNTACACAAACTTTAAATGACACAAGTAAAGAGGTTGGTCTAGAAGCAAACACAGAGAAAACTAAGTATATGTTGCTGTCTCGTCACCAAAATGCAGGGCAAAATCAGGACTTAAGATAGGAAACAGATATTTTGAAAATGTGGCACAGTTCAGATATTTGGGGACAAAGATAACAGATCGAAACCTGTTATATTTTAGCGTCCTGTTGCACTGATTTATGTCCATGATTTATTCTGACCGTCTTACAGTGCATACATTTATTCACCTTACTCTTCTCTCTTGCACTACATGTTTCGGCACTAAATTGCCATCTTCAGGTGCTTTTCGATGTACGTCGAACTACTGCATTGCATGCCCCGTTGTCTTTATACTAAAATAACTAAAATATATATTCGTCATACATATTGCTAAATTTTAAATATTAAAAATGTTAAAACTGTTCAGGATTTATCCTTATGTCGTATTTCAGTACGCGAGTCACACCTATCTTCTTCTGTCGGAGTATTCTTCCTACTTTCATGTGTATTGTGCTTTGTGTTGCGTCTTACTCCTGTGACTGCGTATGTTATACTCGCACTTTAGTGCCGAAACATGTAGTGCAAGAGAGAAGAGTAAGGTGAATAAATGTATGCACTGTAAGACGGTCAGAATAAATCAGGGATCGAAACCTGATTCAGGAGGAAATTAAGAGGCGATTGAACTCGGGTAATGCTTGCTACCATTCAGGCCAGAACCTTTGTCTTCTCGTCTATTGTCCAAGAACATAAAAATTAGAATACACAAAACTATAATTTTGCCTGTTGTTCTCTATATGTGTGAAACTTGGTCTCTGACATTAAGGGAGGAACATTGACTAAGGGTGTTTGAGAACAGGGTGTTGAGGAGAATATTTGAACCGAAGAGAGATTAAGTGATAGGAGGTAGGAGAAAACTGCATAATGAGGAGCTTCATAACTTGTACTCTTCTCCAAGTATAATTAGAATGATCAAGTCAAGGAGGATGAGGTGGGCAGGTCATGTAGCACGAATGGGGGAGAAGAGGAATGCATATAGAATATTGGTGGGAAAGCCAGGAGGAAAGAGACCACTGGGAAGATAAGGGCGTAGGTGGATGGACAATATTAGAATGGATCTTAGAGAGACAGGATGGGATGGAATGGATTGGATAGATCTGGCTCAGGATAGGGACCAGTGGAGGGCTCTTGTGAATACGGAGATGAACCTTCGGGTTCCATAAAATGCTGGCAAATTCATGAGTAGCTGCAGAATTGGCGGCTCCTCCAGAAGGGCCCAGCTCCATGATTAAGTAAGTAAGCAGACGCACATGTGCATGTACAGAGACTGGTTTCAGTAGTCAACATGGCAACTGTTCTTGAGGAGTGTAACACCGAAGAGTAGCGTTCTGTTGTGCGCTTATTTATGTGTGCAAAGTAACTCAATGCAAAGGATAGTCATAAAAAAATAAAGTCATAAGAAAAGTGTTTGTCGTGTAAAGTGGTTCACAACTGGGTCGAGAAATTCTCTCAAGGACGTTCGAAAGTCGCAGATGATGCCCGACCAGGTCGCCCTGTTGAGACTGCGACAGAAGCAGCTGTGCAGAGGGTGGAAGTGTTGATTCGAGGTGACAGGAGAATAACGATAGACATTCTGGAGACAGGACAAGTGTATCGGTGTTGGGGAGAATATGCTGAGAAAACAATGTTTTTTTAAGATCGAATATCACATGTTTTACGTTTTATATCCATTTGTGACCTGTTTACTGACTCAGAGATGAAACGTCCAGCTTAAAGAACGAGAATGTGATAATGTGCTGCCTGGTCAGAGTTCTCACACATCGGGTGGGGGGGGGGGGAAAATGTGAGTATGTAGCAATAGGGGATTAATGATTAGAGTAGGAATGAAGATTTCGAAGAAGAAACTGCTCCAGTACCACTTCGACCGCCACGAATCTCACATGAAGACACTGGGGTCTGAATCTCCTGGTAGTTCTTGCAACTATTTCACCTTCTTACTGTCCACCGACCCAGCGTACCAAATAAAAATTAATACGTTAAGAGAGCACTTTACACAATCTTCCTTAGCGACTGGTATTTATCCGTCTCGTCAATAAATTCTTAGATGTTAACTAACTCTTTGGAGATGAGTCTTGTTTAAGAAGCCGCCAGCCGCTCAGCTACTCAAGAATTCCCCAACATTTTATGAAACCCGAAGGAAAATACCGTGTTTATGAGAGACCTCACTGGTACCTATCCTGAGCCAGATCAATCCAGGATATACCACCTCACTGTACTCTCTCAGACACACTTTAATATTTTCTCAACTATGTCTTAGTCTTCCCAGTTGTCCCTTTCCTTCTGGATCTCCTACGAAAATTCTATATGCATTCCTCTTCTCCCCACTCGTGCTACATGCCATGCCCATCTCATTCTCCTTGACTTACTCATTCTAATTATACTTTGAGAAGAGTTTAATTTATAAAGCTCCTCATTATATAATTTTTTTCCAACCTCCTGTCACTTCATCTCTCTTCAGTCCAAATATTCTCCTCAGTACCCTAATCTCAAACACCCTAAGTGTGTGTTCCCTCATAAATGGGCCAGAGAAATTAGTTATGTGTATTATAATGTTTACGCTTTTAGACAGTAGACGAGAAGACAAAAGTTTATGAATTTGATGGTAGCAAGCATTACCCGAATTCAATTTGCTCTTAATTTCTTCACGAGTCAGATATTGATTTGTTACTGCAGTTCCGAAATACTTCGCCACATTCTCAATGGATCTGTTAGCGATGTTTATGTCACGATATTTCCCTGGACTGTGGCTGCAAAACATGAACGTATACTGATTCTTCGAGTGCGGGAATATAAAGGGGAATCTCTGCAGTCACAGGACACCCACCTTAGTCAGGATAACGCAACATAGTTCTTTGTACCCGTTATGAAAGGATCATATAATTAATACATCAACAACAACCAAATTATATATGAAACTTCGCTTTAATTAAAAAAGATCTTAATTGCTGTTGAGGATCTCATTTTAGATTTTCACTAACGTTCTCATAGTGTGAGGTAGTTACTGCTGAAGAACGTCCTTAACTCCTATGAAACATTCACATGTACCAAGGAATAGCTCAGTCGTTGTACCAACGAAGCTATCTGTTGGATGACCAAGCGATCGGGGTTCGATTCGTGGCAGAGGTAAAAGATTATTCTCTTCTTCACAGCGTCCGAATAGGATCCCACCCGGACTTTGTGTAATGGCACAAGGGGCTCTTTCTCCGGGAATAAAATTACAGGAGCATGATAATGTAAAATGATGACTTAAGGCAGGAATAGTGGAGCCAGAAGAGAAGTCCATTGCTAGGTAACGCCTCCGTAAATAAGTTTTTGCTGCAAACGTATACGCAAGCAACAATATAGGAATTCTTGGGAACGATGTTCTCTATTCGGTCAGTGCAAAGTAGTTATAAAGAAGTGTTGAATTGAGCATCGGCAGTCGAGTTCCGGAGTTCCAAGTGAGCAGTTAGTCGAGAGTTTGGTTCTACATGGGGAGGCGCTATGAGTTCAGTTGGCAGTCAGACTGTGAAGAGAAGACTTTACATGTGCTGTAATTCAGTGAGACTGTTAGACTGAGGGCACACCAAGGAAACTGGCAACCGCAACGCAACCGCGATTTCTGAGAACCGTTATCAGCCTGAGTCGAACACATGTTACTGAATGGAGCATAGCAAATTGAGAAAACGGCAACACAACTCGCGGAGAGGCTGAGAAACTCAACTTCCAGGCAACGGATCATGCCAGCCTTCTCACAATGGCGTTTCCGCGTGGTTTCCTAGTGTCAGCTTTTCGTAATGCGCGTTAGTGATTCATTTGTTCCTTAAGATGGTACGAAAGGTTGAGGAAGCTGCTACTTTTGTTCTTGTGCAGTTAATTGAGCAAGAGCCTGGTATATATGACAAACGCCACCAGGACTCTGCTAGGCAGAAAAAAATAGATTTGGCTTGGGAAAGCATTTCTCATGAAACGGAGTCAGGATCCTGGTTAAGTACTTTCGAAACAATATAAGCGCCTCCGTTTAAATTGTCACAGAAGAACAGATGCATCCAATGTTTTCTTTTCCTGATACTGTATTTAAGCATCCTCTTCCATTAATATATCATTTATTTCATATATTTCCGTCGTAAATACCACTTATTATATAGTCACCCTTCTTTCACAATACATAGTTGGGCTGCATATGGCTATCATCAGGTGTCTTCTACCTTGCTAAAACTGTTGCATTGTATATCAAAATTTCGTATCGCGTGTGAACGCGATATTTTCTGATTGAAATAAATTGATCTTAATTCAAAAAAGTAATTAACATCCCAATATTTTCCTTATGGCATCCGTCCTCTCTTCTCACGCCGTCTCAACCGGTCTCAACTACCACCACGTTATGGCAGGATCAGTATTATTATCTTACTTTGCAGAAGGTAAGTGCACGAAATTAAAATAATAGTCATGTACTACGCGAGGGAGGGTAATTTTCAGACGCAATTATCACAGTAATTAAAAGCATTCATTAATCAATGGCTCTATGGCCCTCTGTTGGCCTTGGCCGCTTTTTCAGTTTCGTAATCCTATACACGGTCGGCAGGACTCCTTGGAAGGGGGAACAGCCAAACGCAAGGCCGCTACCTACACACAGGACAGCACAAACACAAAATAAACGCACACACACACACACATCCATGCATTGAGTGGAATTCGAACCCACGATGTGTTCGAGCGGGCGAATACGGTTCATACGCTAGACCGCGCGGCCATCGTGATCGGCTATATCCCAGTCTTCAAAGCAGAAGGCAGAACAGTGGGGAAGACTGGATTGAGATTGCTGGAAGATGCAGAAAATGATTGACGAGAGTTGCGAATGAGAACATAAAGGAACATTATGATAACATAGAAGAATGCACATCTATCTTAAAGGAATTCAAGGTCCTTAGAGGGCTGTAGGGCCAAGGAATAAGCAAAGCAACCAGATTTAATCTTCAAGGGTTTTACGCCGAGAACTGGAAAATTCGTCCAAAATATGCTGGTTTATATTTATGAAAACACGAAAGTCTTGGTGACCTAGTTTGCAACATCACAGTAAGTTCCCACTGTAATACATAGCAAATAGTGAGATGTCGTTTATCAAACCAAACAACAGAAGTTTATACTCCAGAAACCGTAAGACGCGTGTCGGAGCTTGTTCGCAATAATTCTTCCTTTATCCAGTCAAGCAAGTGAGAAAGGCCTCGAAGTGCTTGTGTACTAGGTCAGTTATAAAACGTGTTTCGGTTTACTTTCTTTTATTGGACAGGTTAAATAACGCTCCGGACTCTGCAGTTTATACTTTCCACTGTCGTTTACGTTTGCGAATATAAGATTTTTTGTGCTTGCAGTTCCTTTGATAGAACCAATTTCTTCTTTCATCTCACTTGTCAAGTTTATCTCGGTGTTCGCCTGATTCAGAAACATTTCAATGTAGGATTTACACGATAGTCGCCTTCAAATGCTCGGACCAACGCAAAACAAGGTCACAGAATGCTGCCCGTCCAAAGGCTCGATGCCAGTAAGAGGAACGGGGAAAACTCAGTTTCATGGGATTTGATAGGCTCAAGGTGGTGTGTATAAACAGTAGTGTTATGTGGGATATGGCTCCGTTTAGTTTGGTAGATATGTCGTGACGTTTAGGAGAAACATACAGCCTCCATTTTCAGGGTCGAGCAAGAAAATAAGCAAGAGGCAAGCACTCGACTATTCAATCGTCGAATATGACTAAAAGTCAAAATAGTCGACTAAGATTTTGCAAGGATCCCAAACACTGAATTTAACAAAAAGTGTAATCAATTGCTTACGATAACGCGACAAAGTGAACATATTACCGTTTTTAAAACAGCTTTTAACCACGTCGCCATTCTACTGACACGTCAACATGGACGACACCTGGCGGAAATCTTGCGAGTTACGTCGAATTTTGCGGAAAATTTTAAGATTTTTCTTATTAATGTTGTAAGTTTTACTTCTCTAAGACATCTGGAAGTGTGGTCTAAAGATCATTTGTACTATAAATCTACTAATGTCACTTGAGGTGCGTTTCAAATGTTACACTCTCTAATATACAGACAATTTACAGACATTAAGGCGTTTGCGGATACGTATTCTCCTCTAAATACTACTAGGGTAACCAAATGAAGATTGCAAGATGAGCGCCTACTAGGGAAAGGCGGAATATTCTTACAGAAAAAGGAGAACAAGGAATAAATGAGAGGATAATATTAAAATTAATATAAAATCCTAGGTATGTGGGGGATCTGGTCTCGCTCGGAATATAAACAAATGACAATCCCCTGTGAAAACTACAAAGAACTCCACAATTCCACAAAAGGCATGGAATTTCGTGAACAGTTACGCTACTAAAACATTTTGAAGGATAATTCTGTTACATGGAATTAACAATATTTATGAACATTAACGCTGAATGATCAGAGAAATAAACTTTGAAGCCACTGACGAACTCCACAGAGTTGAGTATATCTTAAGTTCATTCTCACCCACTCAAGAAATTTACAACATTTTATGTAACCGGAGGTTTGTTATGGCTTTGAATAGAATCCACCACTGTTGCCTATCCTAAGTCAGATGAATCCGGTCCACAACCTCTAGTCCATTTCATTAAGATTCATTTCAATTAATTCTCTTGGAACTGCTTTCAGAGACCCTCCCCTGTAGACATTCCTTATGCTCTACTTAACTGTTTCTAAACAATCGCAGTACGAGGCCCTGCGTAACATTTCGTAAGAAGCCAATTTATTTTGCTGTTAGGAACTGTTAACCCCACGCTATCTATCCGTCTGTCTATCTATCTATCTATCTATCTGTCTGTCTATGGCACTACAGCCCTTTGTGTGACCTCGGCAGCTTTTTCAGTTCCTTACTCCCATACATAGTCGGTAGGGCGCCTTTGACGGGGGATCAGCCCGCGTCCCAAGGCTGCTACCTATACACAGAACAACATAAACACAGAATAAACTACACATACATCCATGCCTTGAGTAGGATTCGAACCCAGAATCCCAGATTTCGAACGAGTGAAGACAGTTAATGCTTTAGACAGCGCGGCCATTGTGATCGGCGTTAGCCCCACGCACAACCCCCCAAATCGACGATTATCCACGGTACGCAACTGCTTATTCAGTATACTCGCAGCCACCGTTCCCTTCTTGTGATCATCTGCTCCGTCCGCAACCTGAGGACGCGCCATGGCATAATGAAAAAGGATCCACTTGAAGCCAATCTGAAGCAATTTCTAGCCTAATCAATATTATCGTATAATAAATAGCCACTTCGGCTCGATTTGGCGCGTCATTTTAACCAGACCTCGTAAGGGGAGGTGACAACTTTCTTCATGGCCCTAAGCGGTGACTAATTCTATTACGGAAAGTGAACGTGTCGAGCTGTCCCACAGCTGGCTTCTGCCTGTCTGTACAGTGCAGAATGGTTAACACTGAACTGGAACGGGTTTGCGAACTAACGGCAATGTAGGCTAGTCATCGAGCCACTATCCGACATCTGCTTGAAAAAATGGATAAAACACGTAAAACCTCAATCAGCATAGCTGGTGCTAGAAAATGTAGGGACCTCAGTCTCACAACCCTATGGGCCTCCACGGCCTGTTACAGGGATACACTTGCCAGCGCTAAAATACGGCTCTGTTTAATATCTGTAACCCTTATATTTATTACCTTAATAACAAAAGCTCGCTATTCGAGTCGAGATACATAATGTACAAGATTTTCCTAGAGACATTCTCCACTAGCTTTCGCTCTGTAGAAAACTGTAACATAATTCAAAAGTAACATTTTATGGTATGTGTCACCATGTTATCCGATAGAATTTTCCAGACGTTTCGGAGAAACACATTGGCTCAATTTTCAAATAATTCGGACAATTAACGAGTGAGAATGAGGCAAAATTCGCATACTACTTCTGTCAATTAACTTCTACCGGGCTATATATTGTCAGATAACGTAAAAGAG
>NW_019723905.1:865611-885798 GCF_002891405.2 Cryptotermes secundus
AACTTACTCAAGCAGGAGGCGAAATATTACGTTCTAAGATCCATAAGCTAATTACTTCCCTTTGGCGTAAGGAAAAATTGCCTGATCAGTGGAAGGGTTCTATTATTGTACTAGTGCACAAGAATGGTGATAAAACTGACTGTAGTAATTATCGGGGTACATCACTGCTATCAACTTCATATGAAATTTTGTCCAATATTCTTCTATGTTAAGTCCATACATAGTTGAAATTATTGGGGATCATCAGTGTGGGTTTCGACGTAAGAGATCAACTACATATCAGATCTTTTGCATTCGTCAGACGTTGGAGATAAAATTGCAGTACGATGAGACAATACATCAGCTATTTGTAGACTTCAAGAAAGCCTATGTTTCAGTTAGGTGGGAAGTATTGTATAATATTCTGAGAAAGTTTGGGATTTCCATGAAACTAGTTAGGTTGATTAAAATGCGTTTAAACAAAACATATAGTGAAGTCCGTATAGGTAAATATTTGTCTGAAATTTTTCCTATCCAGAATGGTCTAAGACAAGGAGATGCTTTATCGCCACTCCTTTTCAACTTTGCTTTATAAGATGCCATTAGGAAGGTCCAGGGAAACCAGGTGGGACTGAAATTAAATGGGACACATCAGGCTTATAGGCTTATTTGGGCATAATGACGGGTCTTATACGCCTGTTCCACGAGGTCCAACCCGTTGTCGATTGGGAGAACCCCAGATATGTCCACGTCTCTCTCTCGCTCTCGAACGCCTTGCTAACGGGCGTCGTGTCTTGGTATCGTGGGTTGATGCTCTGTGGACCAGCAGGAAGAGGGTCGGAATGTCTCACTTCCAGAGCTCCTCCACTGTCTTCAGACATCATTGTATCGCGCCGCCTGATTGTGAGTGTAGAGGGCGTTCCGCGTTTGGCATAAGTGCGTACTTGTAACTGCTTCGTACAAGCTGAGAGTAGGGATATTTCGATCCGCATAGCGACGGACTGTGGGCTAGACTACCTGTGTTTGATTGGAGGCAAAGGCAAGAGTTTCTTCTCTTCTCTGTAAAGTCCAGACCGTCTCTCAGGACTACTCAGCCACCTATTCAATGAGTACTAGTGGATATTTCCAGAGGATAAAGTGGCCGGGTGCGTGAAGCTGCTCACTCAATTTCATCTACTGCCGAGTTCAAGACTGGTGGAGGTATACCTCCATTTCTCATATGCTTTAATGGCATCTTGCTTAATCTATCTATCTATGGTTCTACAGCTCTTTGTTGGGCCTTGGCCGCTTTTTCAGTTTCTTGATCCTACACACAGTCTGTAGGACTCCTTGGACGGAGGATCAGCCCGAAGGCCGCTACCTATACACAGAATAAGCTCACACCGACATCCACCATCCACATCCTTGAGTGGGGTTCGAACCCATGGTACCAGTGTTCAAGCGAGTGAATACAGTTCATGGCTTAGACAGCGCGGCCACTGTGATCGGCAGTTAATCACAGGGATATATTTCCCTGTATCTAATTGTTTAGTAATGCAAGGGCTACACTCCCTTCCATTAGAGGCTGAGTCGACCCCAGGGCCATAGTGAGGCTGGAAGGATTAGTTCAATTGAAAAAATCCAATGACCTCATCGGGACACGAACCCATGAGCTTCTGGCTTGTAGCTTTGTGCCTCAACCAACTACGCTACATGCGTACCATATAATTCAAGGGACAGCATGAGACATGTTTTGTATGTTATGTCTTCCTTGACTGTTACCAATCTGACGCGGAGCAGTTACAACTTCGTGGTAGGTGAGGATTTACCTCGATCATCAGGAAAGAAAATGCTTCTTCCACCCTGAAGAAGGCACACTTGCACCGTGCGCCTCACATCCAAGAAGATACTGATATTCCTCACCACAAGAACTTGAAACATCTCACCATTTTTATCTGTTTGGTTAAACGAACAAACTTTTTCGGGAGGGGTGAAGGTGAAATCGAAAAATTCAGAATGAAATAATCCTCGCGTGTTTTCTTTTCTCTATGAAAATATTTTCTTATGAGACTAAGTAAAATCATGTAGGTATCAGGATTCTCTTGTCACCGGCTGAAGTTCGAAGCGATTTTACTGTCACATGTATTTTAGGAATGTGACTATTAGAAGGGGGTTTGGATCGAATGATTGGATTTACTGCACTTATACACTCAACTCGTAACTACAAGTAATGCAGCTGATCGCTGATCTACAAACTTTCAAGAGTTCACCGTTATACACACACACGCACAAGTGTTCCCAGCCTTCACTAGTCGTATCCTGGCAACGGATTTCGACACAGTAATTATACCAGTCTCACTGTAACTGCAGTACATATGAAGTCTTCACTTCACTGACTAACTCCCTTCTCCACAACTGCACTGTCGATTCTCCTTGTTGTCTCTTCTCAATCATTCAAATGACATTTTAAGAGACTCTTTCAATTATTATTCAGTCAGAGTCAGAGTTACTTTACAATTGGCCACGCCATAGCTCAAGCGGTTAGTCGCTGGCTTCCCACAGCGGCGGCCCGGGTTCGACCCCGGGTCTGGTCAAGTGGGATTTGTGGTGGACAAAGTGGCGCTGGGACCGGTCTTCTCCGAGTGCTTCGGTTTCCCCTGCCAATCTTCATTCCACCAATTGCTCCACAATCACCCTCACCTATCATCTTGGGCTGGTACAATAGGCCCGAAGTGGCCTCAGTACAAGGGACTTAGTCCCACCCCACTAGCAAAATGCTTTACAATTGGAGGTTTACCGCCAGTCATTTCGTCTTGGCGACAAGCCCCTTAAGACTCACAACCAGCATTTCTCTTTCCAACTAAACACTTGCGGTCATAGTCCTTATGTATTTTTTTTTAAATTCGCATTGTGGGGGATAGAGTCCAGCTGGGTCCACTCGGCACGGCGGCCACAGATTTGCCTATTGTACCTGCCCCGGGTCATTATGATGATGGAGAATTTGGTGGAATGAAGACTGGCAAGGGAAACCCAAGTACTCGGAGTGGCACAAAGTGGCCCCAGCGTCACTTTGTCCACCACAAATCCCACTTGACCAGACCCGGGATCGAACCCGGGCCGCGGCGGTGGGAAACCAGCGACTAACCGCTTGAGCTACGAAGCGGCCTTTAGTTCTTATGTAACATCCGCTCTGACGAGAGGATGGGCCTGTCGTTTGCAATTGTTGCTGGTCTCGCTAGCGCAGTCATTCTCGAGTCCGAACCCCGCGGAACTCATGATCATCTTTTAGTGTCTAAGTTTCAAGTCTCCTCTAACCTGGAAGCTAAGTCCCAGCACTTGTAGCTCCCAGGAAGAGGGTGGCGCAGTTATACCCCCAGTCACTGGGTTACGTTTTCGTCGCCTCCTATGCTTGCAAGGCTACGGTTGAGGTATTCGAAACTAGCTTGTCTTGGATCTTCGTTATACATCCTCCGGTCGGTCCCAACAGGAAACACCTTTTCCATCGTTATAGCTCAAACAACACCTTAGTTGTTGCTTTGCCGAGGGAACTTGTTTACCTAGTCGTTGCCTAGCAATGAATCTCTACTCTGGATTTCAGGGGCCATGTTACAATACCTTGAATAGGAACTTTTTACTGCGAGTGTACGCAGGGTCGTTGGAAGAGGAAATAACCGTCAAGATTAGACCAATTTTGAAACATTACGTGCAATTTAAGGAGGCCCTCCACTAAACGACGAGTTAGGGCCGGATCATGTGTCCGTCTTCATTTCGAGAAGTGCTGTAGGGATGGCTCTCGTCACTAAACCTCATGGCTCATTACTGGCCGCGAGAACCAAGGTCTATATTGAATACGATCAACTATCCAGTCTCTACAGAGGTCTGTCTTGTGGGATATAACCCCCTGTAGTCCGGTCAGAGTAAACTGACGTTTCAGAAGAACAAATTATCTTCAACTTCAGGGTCTAAGAAGCACACAACTCCTTAGAGCCGCCGGTGTGAAGATTTTAAATACGGACTCGGTCCAATACCAGACGACACAGCCACGCTGTAGACCTAAATATTATCACGTGTATGGGTGACTATAGACGGTGTTTGCATTGGTAATTGGATTTAGTGACCCTTAAAGATTGTGTCTACAAGTGACTAATCCACACACACTCTGCATATCACTATAGCACATACTAAACCTTCTCAGTTTGTTTTCACTAGCCGTTTCCTGGTAACGGATCCTAAGAATGTCCTCTGCTTACGTCCTTGCTGGCTGACGAATATCTCACAACTAACTAAATTGAGTCTGAATTTTATATTAAGAGCGAAGCTCAGTCGGCCAGTCTGTCTTTGAATAAAGCAGTCATCTGGGGCTTACGACCACACTTTTATTGCTGTCAGACAGCTGAAGGCTTGTTGATGTGGGACGCTCTCTCTGACAAGATGACTGGTCCGTCGTTTACAGTTTCTGCTGGCCCTCGCCAGCGCAGTCATTTTCGGATTCGAGTCTCGTGGGACAGGTGACCATATTTTACTGTCTCAGATTCCAGACTTCATTTTCGTCGCCTCCTACGGCTCTAACGGGTACGGCGGAGGTATTCTACCCCGCCTCCACACGGGATACTAACTAATCTCTAAGCTTGTCACGCTCAGAACCCCTCAGCACGGACCGCGTACGTATAAAACACCGCTCCTCATTTTTATAGTTGAATCGTTGCCGTTGGAACATGTTTGTTTGTAAAGCCGTTACTCAGCTTGCTTTGCTTATTCCATGGTCGTTGCCTGGCAGCAGGCGCCGTTTATATAGTCGTAACTTAGCAATAGGTATACATGGTACAATTATTTCGAAAATATAAAGTAATAGAAAGGACTATTAAGATTATACTGTCACGTGTAAGGGGGTGGCGTAACTAATAATAATGGGCTCTGGATTTGATGATAGGATTTATTGGTACTTCTTTACAATTTGTCAATTTAACACAGTTCACACATTGCACTCCTTCTTAATGATGTCTGCCCGACGAATCTCGGACTGACCTCTACCAATCTCGAATTCACGAAAGCACGGCCTTTTATAATTGTCAGAGAATCTAATAGAGATCACTACTTCCAACAGTTCGTGTCATTCTGCTTTTCCTTTTCCATGAAACATGTATCAAAAATCGTGGTAACGCTTTGATTCCTACAATATTATTCGTTGCTACGAAACGCGCTTTTAGCGAGCCATTGTCTGGCAATGGATTATTCCGTCTTTCAGGCAGTTTTTACCTAACTGTTGCCTAGCAAATGGTCATGTTCCGCCACAATATTCTTGTGGGATGTGACGTTAAAACATTGGTACCGACACACCACGTATGCTAAACGCTTCATAGACAGTTTAGTGACGTAGACCGTTACGTCATCATTAGAAACTTGTAGCTGGTCAAAGAATTCTCAATGATCACCTCCTACTCTGTTTACTGATGGGCTCTACATCCCTCACATGGCTTCTTCTACCCGCAGGTGTCACGATTAGAGACTCTAGGTGCAGATGTATTTTATCTGCCGTACTACAATGATGTAATTCTAACCACCATGAATATTTCAGATCTCATTGCCATGGAAGACACATTATGTCCAAGGATATAATTAATACTCAGTAACTATCTGAAGTAAGAAAATGAGGAGAAGAAGAAGAAGAAGAAGAAGAAGAAGAAGAAGAAGAGAGAAAGGACAAAGTGGAGGGATAGTAAGAGACGCTGTCTTTCAAGGAGGGACAAGAACATTGAAGTATCCTAAGAAGTTGCCGCCCGCCCTTCTGGCACAGGTAAAATAAAGTAAAAAAAGTAAAGCTATCCCTGTACCAGGCCGTGAAGGCCCATAGGGTTGTGAGACGTTGAGGGTCCCCCATTATCTAGACAATGGGCTCAAAGATGGCGGTAAGGTTGTCAGCCTTACGCGCCGGCTGCGCTTTACTCCCCAGGAAAATTATTTAATTGATTTCTGGTACTCATTTCTGTTAGAGGCTGAGTCGACACCAGGCCCATAATGCGGCTGGAAGGATTAGGTCAATTGAAAAAAAATCGAATGACTTCTTCGGACTTGAACCCGCTATCTCCCGCCTTTTAGCATAGTCCCTCAACCAACTACCGCATGCCCCCCTCTGGCACAGGTACAAGTACTTATTTGTGAGAGAGGTTATATCTCCTGGAATAGAAGAAGGCCAAGGTTCCGGAAATGAGCAAACGTCAGTCGTCGAGAAGGAACCGCTTCAATTCTAATGCAAATTTTGGAGGCGCTGAGTTAAATTGAATTTTTTACTTACCATTGGAAGGGCTATATTAAGGGCGAAATTTTGATGTTAACATTGGCGAGGGAAAGGGTACAAATTGGAATTTCAGTAAAAGTAAAAAAAGTAAAGCTATCCCTGTAACAGGCCGTGAAGGCCCACAGGGTTGTGAGACGTTGAAGGTCCCACCTTATCTAAGCAATTGGCTCAAAGATGGTGGTAAGGATGTAGAATTTCGGTACA
The DNA here is from genome assembly GCF_002891405.2 of Cryptotermes secundus. Classification (NCBI taxonomy): domain Eukaryota; kingdom Metazoa; phylum Arthropoda; class Insecta; order Blattodea; family Kalotermitidae; genus Cryptotermes; species Cryptotermes secundus. Next base: position 872,069 of record NW_019723905.1, read on the forward strand.
AACACAAAATGTGCTCTAGGACCGAGGCAAATTGAGGCAAGAAATTAATCAGAATTATATAGTTAAAAGTCAAATTCCTATCTATCAGGAAAAGAACTGCTAAAAGTAAAAAATGGTAAAATTATCCCTGTGCTTAACTAATTAAGCGCTACGCCATGCAGGTAGTATGAGGGAGTGGATGTATAGATCCACATTTTCTTGACCTCGACAGTAGTTGGAGATTAGTCAAGTAAAGAACTGCTGCAAATTAAAAAAGATGAATAGATTATTGCTATTCAGAAAGAAAATGCCTGTTTATTCTGATAATACTACAAACACCACAGCTACATAAGTTCTGAATACAAAGATTGTAAACTGTGGAACTGGAGGAAATCGTTGTGGTCTGAAAGATGAAGCACTACTACACGAAGAAGTGTGGGGGAGACAATGTACAGCTCCAAGCATTCTTAAATCTCGGTGCTAGATGGAATTGAGACATGAACTTTTCGTGCACAATGTGTGACGTAGCCTGGTTCATAGAGTAGATGAACTTTGGTTATCTGTCTTGCGAAAGGCGCATGATTTGTATGGCGTTACTTTGTGCACAATAAGGGCGACATTTAAAATCCGGGTTGCGTGAGAAAGAAGAGTTTAGAACATGAATGTCAGTGGGTAGATTTCTGTAATTACCAGCAGATATGGTGAGGGGGGGGTTAAATATAAAGTTTGTACTATGCACAGATTAAGCAGAAAATAAATCAGGTAATAATGGAGTAGAATTAATTGCCAGCAAGGAGAAATTCACCTCCTACAAGAGCAGCATTATTATTGTTGAACCACTATCAAGAAAATTGCCTTCTGATAAGAAGCAGTATATGCCCTGCACAATATTCTGAACACAGCTGGAAAGAGACGGTAATAAGCCCCTTTCGTTTGAACACGCTGTAATAATTTTCTGAAAAATATGGTCCAATATAGGATTTGAGTTTGTCAAAGCGGTGGTTGTGAAAAGCACTATTTTACGGGATATAATGCCATGTAGTCCTTTCAGAGTCAACGACGTTCATAGGAATATATCGCTTCCATCTTCACGGTCTCTTTCTTGCCATCTGTTTTCACGCTGGTTTGTTGCTTGGCCTTGAAAATTAAAGTGATGTGTTCATCCGTAACTTAGTTTAATTTCAATAGACTACACGATATTATATCCTGAATATAGGCTTTGGCGAAATATCAGCGTCCCGGTGCTGGAGCCAGGTGCTCCGACATAGAAATAAAATACTGCCAATTTTTCACTCTTGTCCAGAAAGACAAGCTTAGGTCGTTTATCCAAAGAAACAGTCCATGTCCGAGGCTTTGTGTTCATTTTCGTAAGATAATGATTTTTTACGGTGAGCAGTTGTTAGCCCCACGCCCAACCCCCAAGCTTGAGGGCCACCCTTGTCGGCTGTCCGCGACTGCTTATTCAATATATTCACAGCTTCCTTCCAAAACTGGAGGGCGTCTCCTCCATCCGCAACCTGAGGACGCGCCGTGTCGTGGTGACATGTACCCACCGGAGGTGGCATCGCACCAGCAGGAGACTATACATTTTTTCCATGGAAAGGGGAATGAAAATCATGAATTACGTACAGGTTTTTTATACATAAGAGAATCGTATCAGCAGTTAAGAGGGCAGAGTTCATTAGTGATAGGATATCGTATATAATACTAGAAGGTCGCTGGTATGATATCATTGTTACGAATGTTCAAGCCTCAACAGATTATAAAATTGATGACATAAAGGATAGATTCTATGAAGAACTAGAACATGTATGTGATAAATTCCCGAAATACCCTATGAAAATTTTGTTAGGAGATTTCAAGGTCAAAGAAGGGAGGGAAGACGTTTTCAAACCAACGATTGGGAATGAGAGTTTGCATGAAATTAGTAATGATAATGGAGTTAGAGTAGTAAACTTTGCCACATCAAAAAATTTTACTGTCAAAAGTACAATGTCCCCACATCATAACATCCATAAATTTACTTGGACATCTCCTGATGGGAAGATACACAATCAAATAGACCATATTTTGATAGATAGGAGACGGCACTCAATTATACTTGATGTCCGATCATTCAGGGCAGCAGATTATGATATTGACCACTACCCGGTGGTGGCAAAGGTTAGGGAAAGACTGGCAGTGAGCAAACAAACAAGACACAGAGTTCATATGGAGAGGTTCAATCTCAAGAAATTAAATGACGTAGAGGGTAAAGAGCAGTATCGTGTTGAAATCTCAAATAGTTTCACAGCTTTGGAAAACTTGGACATGGATGTTAATAAAGGTTGGGAAACTATTAGACAGAAGATAAAAATTTCCCCCAAAGAGAGTCTAGGTTATTATTAACTGAAGAGGCATAAGCCATGGTTCGATAAAGGATGCTCAGAATTACTAGACCAAAGAAAAGAAGCAAAACTGCAACGGTTGCAGGATCCAAGCCAAATAAATAAGGATAATCTGAACAATATGAGACGTGAAACCAGCAGACATTTCAGGAATAAAAAGAGGGAATATCTGAAAGACAAAATTGATCAGCTTGCAATGAACAGTAAGAACAAGAATATTACAGACCTGTATAGAGGAATAAATGACTTTAAGAGGGGTTACCAGCCTAGCAGTAACTTAGTGAAGGATGAGAATGGTGATCTGCTTGCAGATTCCCACAACATTTTGAATAGGTGGAGGAACTACTCTCAGTTACTGAATGTACAAAGGGTCAGTGATGTTAGGAGATAGAAATTCATATAGCCGAGCCGTAAATACCTGATCCCAGCCCTTTTGATGTTGAAGTTTCTATTGCAAAATTGAAACGGTATAAATCGCCATGCAGTGATCAAATTCCGGCAGAATTTATTCAAGCAGGAGGCGGAATATTACGTTCTAAGATCCATAAGCTAATTACTTCCCTTTGGCGTAAGGAAAAATTGCCTGATCAGTGGAAGAATTCTATTATTGTACCAGTTCACAAGAAGGGTGATAAAACTGACTGTAGTAATTATTGGGGTATATCACTGCTATCAACTTCATACAAAATTGTATCCAATAGTCTTCTGTCAAGGTTAAGTCCATTTTTTTCCTTGGCGCTACAGCCCCAATTTGGGCCTAGGCCTACCTCTACGGAACTTTCCGTTTCACTTCGGTTTACTAGCTCTTACACAACGGTAGGACTCCTTGGGCAAGTGATCAGCTCGTCGCAAGGCCTCTACCTGTAGACAAACACAGAAAAACGCACACAAACATCCATGCCCTGAGTGGGATTCGAACACACGATCCCAGTTTCCGAGCGAGCGAAGACAGTGCATGCCTTAGACCGCTCGGCTACTGTGACCGGCAAGGTTAAGTCCCTACATGGATGAAATTACTAGGGATCATCAATGTGGGTTTCGACGTAACAGATCAACTACAGATCAGATCTTTTGCATTCGTCAGATATTGGAGAAAAAATGGGAGTCCGATGAGACAGTACATCAGCCATTCATAGACTTCAAGAAAGCCTATGATTCAGTTAGGAGGGAAGTATTGTACAATATTCTGATAGAGTTTCATGAAACTAGTTAGGTTGATTAAAATGTGTTTAAACGAAACGTATAGTAAAGTCCGTGTAGGTAAACATTTGTCTGATAAATCGTCTATCCAGAATGGTCTAAAACAAGGAGATGCTTTATCGCTACTCCTTTTCAACTTTGCCTTAGAATATGTAATTAGGAAGGTCCAGGGAAACCAGGTTGGACTGAAACTAAAGGGGACACATCGGCTGTTAGTCTACGCCGAATATGTGAATCTACTGGGTGATACTGTAGATACCATAAAGAAAAACACACAAACTTTAATTGACGCAACTGAAGAGGTTGGTCTAGAAGTAGACACAGAGCAAACTAAGTATATGTTGCTGTCTCGTCACCAAAATGCTGGGCAAAATCAGGACTTAAGGTAAGAAACAGATGTTTTGAAAATGTGACACAGTTCAGATATTTGGGAACAACGATAACAGATCGAAACCTGATTCAGGAGGAAATTAAGAGACGATTGAACTTGGGTAATGCTTGTTACCATTCAGGCCAGAACCTTTGTCTTCTCGTCTATTGTCCAAGAACATAAAAATTAGAATACACAAAACTATAATTTTGCCTGTTGTTCTCTATATGTGTGAAACTTGGTCTCTGACATTAAGGGAGGAACATTGACTAAGGGTGTTTGAGAACAGGGTGTTGAGGAGAATATTTGAACCGAAGAGGGATGAAGTGACAGGTGGTTAGAGGAAACTGCATAATGAGGAGTTTCATAATTCCCCAAGCATAATTAGAATGATCAAGTCAAGGAGGATGAGATGGGCAGGTCATGTAGCACGAATGGGGGAGACGAGGAATGCGTATAGGATATTGGTGGGAAAGCCAGAAGGAGAGAGACCACTGGGAAGACCAGAAAGTAGGTGGCTGGACAATATTAAAATGGATCTTAGAGAGATAGGATGGGATGGAATGGATCGGATAGATCTGGCTCAGGATACAGACCACTGAAGGGATCTTGTGAAGACGGTGATGAACCTTCGGGTTCCATAAAATGCTGGGAAATTCTTGAGTAGCTGCAGAATAGGCGGCTCCTCCAGAAGGGCTCAGCTCCATGAGTAAGTAAGTAAGTAAGTCCACAAAATCAAGGTGGATGGATAAGTATAAAATAGCCACCAGACATATCTGTATTTTTAATGATTACATGATCTTACGGCCCAAAATTGTTCAGCTTTGAATGGCTGGTTTGAGGGAAAATGCTAAAGGGAACCTTAGGTAAAATACGTAAAATATTAGAGCCAATAGAATTAGATCTAGTTATACATCCTTAAAACGTGTAAGATTAATAATAAACTGAAGTCAATGATCCGCTCCATAGCTCAGCAGTTAGTCGCTGGCTTCCCGCCGCGGCGGCCCGGGTTCGATCCCGGGTCTGGTCAAGTGGGATTTGTGGTGCACAAAGTGGCCCTGGGGCAGTTTTCTCCAAGTACTTCGGCTTTCCCTGCCAATCTTCATTCCACCAATTGCTCCTAACATCTGGGGCTGGTACAATAGGCCAGAAGTGGCCGCAGTACAAGGGACTTAGTCCACCCCACTGGCAATAAAAAATGTCAATGATAGACAAAAGCAGATGAATTTTTGTTGTCCTGTCGACTTAATGCCGAAGGGTGAGCTACGTATAAGTTCACACTCGACTTTAAGATGAATATAAATGCGAGAAAGCTTTAATGAACTGCAAGCTGAATATTTCTATCATCGATTACAATACTAAGGACTGTGTAAGTTTTACATATTTAACACACTGTCATGTGTATTAGTTGTGTGTTGCTATCAGACGGAGTTCTGATTGCCTGATTGGATGTATGGCACTTCTACACACCACTCAGAACTACACGTAATTACAGCGCTATCACTGATCTACCAACGCACTACGTTTCTCAGTCATCATTAGTCTATCCTGATAACGGAGTTAAAACATTCTGTCACTTCAGATATTGTATTGTATTGTATTGGAGAGGGTGGGTTTCCCAATGCACTTAGACCAACTGTTGGTCCATTGTGCGTCCCCCTATGATATTCTACCAGTCTCTATTCCTTACCGGTACTGGTGCGTACCATCAGTCCCGACTCAGCCAGAGAGTTCGGCCTCTACTGGCTCAGCGGTATCTCGATGCTTTCCCCATCTACCAGAGGCGTTAGAGACTACTGTTGGGCGGGAAATGTCCTGAATTTGGCTCAGTGGTTCTTTTACGTGCCGTAAAGCTACGACACGGGACCCACGGCTTAAAGTCCATCCCGGAGGAGTTGTTCCCTGAATTTTTCCGCCCTTAAGATTCCACGACCTCCGCCGGGTTTGAACCCGCGTACCTTGAGTCACGAGGTGGGAACGTTACTCCTAGACTACGGAGGCCGCTTGTCACTTCAGATAACACATCAAGTGTTCTTCTACAGATTAATTCCTGTCTTGCCATTACTCTGCAACTGCCAATTCCGAAGACTCGACTCAACTCAGTTCCTCTGCCCCCAAGCTCATATCGTGGCAGGCCGGCGTCTCGAATCTCGACTCTACCCGATTATCCTGCTCTGTTGAATTCTTCTTTATAGCCACTCTGCACGGATCCCACGGAAAACACCGTCTCCTATTGTCCTATATTTTTTAGGCTTGTTGACCGCACAATTGTGTAGCAACGGTCGTGGAGTGAACCAAATAGAAAACAGCCTCTCTGTTGTTGAGAAGTGTTCAACGAGGCACGTGTTTACCGAGTCGTTGCCTAGCAATGGGTATACATGTCACAATATTAAAAACTGTACGAACGTTGCCTATTTATATTGCCTTACGGCATCCACGTATTAGTTTATATGAACGGAATTGCTGAAGTGATTAATTATCGATTTGTGTGATCGTGTTGTCGCCTGCGCATGCGTACTATCAAGGCGGAATTAGCTTTATCAATTGCAACAAACAGGCGGAATCTTCGAAATATATAATTGCCAACTCTAGCTGCAGATTCCACAGAAACCCCCCCCTCATTCAGCCTTTCTTACGAACAATGAATCATTATTTTACTAAATATCTACACTATCAGCAATGTGATTTGTTTTCGACAATTCACAGAAGCCTGGCGGGCAATCCCGTAACTCTTAATGTGCAGCCTCACATTATTCTGAGTGGTTGCAAATGCATTATAAGGTAGGAACACTCTAGGCAAACAACTCGCATTTGTAACTGCATTTTTCACAGGCAACCCATCCATTGATCAAGTTAAGAAAGACGAGCTGCACGGGGTATATAGCACGAATGCTGGAGAAGAGGAATGCATATAGGATATGAGAAAGAAAGGAAAGAGACCACTGGTAAGACCAAGACGTAGGTGGGTGGATAGTATTAGAATGGTTCTTAGAAAGATAGGATGTGTGGTATGGATTAGATTTATGTGGCTCAGGATTGGAACCAGTGGATGGGTCCTGTAAGCACCGTAATTAAATTTCGGGTTCCGTAGAATGTTGGGGAGTTCTTGATTAGCTGTACAACTGGCGGGTTCTCAATAAGGCCTCAGCTCCAAGGAGTCAGTGTAGTTAACCAACTCACTGATCTACAGTTCATGCATTAAATCACCAATTCACTGAATATATATGTTGCCAGCAAAGGGGAATATTTTATCGGCAGGGTTCGAAAGAGAAATGCTACTTGACGACCTCAAATACGTCCACAGCTTTCTTTTCGGAACGTCCTTTGGACATCCCACATTCCCCTCGGTTCATATATATATATATGAAGGAAACCTTAAGTGTCAGTAACAGTCGCGAACAACAATACAGCTAGAAAAATAGAATTTTAGCGTCCTATTGTGTGTGAAATTCCTTTATTTTATTCCGGCACCACAAGAAAATACATTACATTTTCAGAAACACACACAAAGAGAAAACGCAATTACATGCCCACATGCCAACAAAACACATACTACATCCACACGAAGATAAAAACATATCTTCCTCCCACACTCATATGAACAAAAAGAACATATACAGAATGTCGCGGGAGGAAAGGTCATTATTCTGAGAGGTCATAGTATGGGTCATTCTGAGCGTAAATGTGTATGTGTGTACATGTGTCCCATTCCGAACGGTATCCGATATAAGCTATTTCACTTTACACTGTTCAGACGAGCAACACGCCATGTCCCCATACGAGTTGCAAAGTGCATTGATGTTGACGACGGAATTTTCGAAAATGTATTATACTAGGTAAGCTGTACTAACTTTGTAAATTTAATAATAAATACCGGTATCAGAAACAGTATGTAATATTCATTTTTTGTAGATAATTTTGGAACTGTGCAGTGAAATAGCTATATATTTGCTTTCAATGACCGATACTATCATGATCTCCGTGAATATTGACATTTTCTCCTAGGACACTCTGTATTTTCTTATAAGAACCGTGTAATATTCCAGACAATGAAAAAGCCCGAAGAAGCAGGTGCATCGGTAGGAGAGACAGATCTACACACACCTACTACAAGTGACGAAAGCAGACGTAATAGCGTAGGCTCGAATAAAGACTACAAATCCATCAGTTCACTCAACATACCAAACCACGATGCAACACAAAATATCAACGTAGTATAAACAAAATGAGTGGGGACAGTTGCATCGTACACACAACATTTAGGATCAAGATAATAGACATAAGCCGAAATACAGTCATAGGTAATAAAAAGCCCAACACGACCTACAGAGAAACTCTATATAACTTACACGTATTTAAACTAAAGACGAGAATTACTTAGTTATTTATGGGGCTGAGTCCTTCATGAGGAGCCGCCAAATCTGCAGCTACTCAAGGAGTTCCAAATATTTTGTGGAATCCGAAGGTTCATTACCGTGTCCACAAGAGCCCTCCACTAGTCCCGATCCTGAGCTAGATCAATCCAATCCATACCATCCCATCCTATCTCTCTAAGATCCATTTTAATATTGTCAACCCACAAACGCCTTGATCTTCCCAGTGGTATCTTTCCTTCTGGCTTTCTCACCAATATCCTATATGCATTCCTCTCCTACACCATTCGTGCTACATGCTCTGACCATCTCATCCTCCTTGACTTCATCATTCTAATTATGCTTGGGGAAAAGTACAAATTATGAAACTCCTAATTATGCAGTTTCCTATAACCACCTGTCCCTTCACACCTCTTCGGTTCAAATATTCTCCTCAACACCCTGTTCTCAAACGACCTCAGTCTATGTCTCTCCCTTAATGTCAGAGACCAAGTTTGATACAGATACAGAACCACAGGCAAAATTATATAGAGTGATTCTACGTAAATTATGGTCAGCGTTTCCGTGGCCTACTAACGGAAATCCCCACAGTAATTTAGAATCAGCTTTTAGACAGCAGAGGAGAAGAGCAAAGGTTCTGCACTGAATGGTAGCAAGCATTACCCAAAAAATATCTTCTTCCTATAGAAGAAAATTCTGCAACGGCTTAGCATATCCACAAGTAACAATTCTCAGAGTAAAGCTGTTGACTTCTTGTGAAAAATGCGAGTATTAACAGGGTGGAAGAGTTAACACCGATCTTTTCCAACCCGCCTTTGCTTGAATCGGCGCAGTCGGAATGGTGCTATCCCTGCTACACCTGTTTCTACCTTAGGACAGTGTATGATGGCTACTGGAAGTTGTCCTCACAGATCAAACTAAGGAAGATCGGTATAGATACGGGAAACTAGCTGGGTCGGTTTGCATGGGTCTCAGGGTAGCGATGCCGAAGAAAGCGTTTTTCTGACAGTTGAGCCAATTGACGTTTATTCACCTGCTAATTCAACACTGTTAAATTAATGTATTCTTAGCTTTAAGTTACAGCGTTACACTGTCGGCAAGCTATGTCCCGGAGCGTGCAAGGGTCACGTCCGTTCAGTTCGGAATATTGTGAAAGTCTCCCCTTTTGTGGAATGGCTTGCACCCCCACGCCGAGAATTCGAAAGATGGTGTTGACATATACATTTTCATCCCATCTTCCGTAGGAAGCTTGAACGAGGCAACCCAATCATACTGGCCCTCATTCACAGGCAATTGTAACAAGCTCTGACCTGTCCTTTTAGGCGCGTCCGGTTCCCTGTACCCGAGCTAAATTTATGACTGATCGTAAATGTCATAACTCCGGACTTCTTGTTTCTGCCAGAATCTAGAAATTTTCAACGTAAACATCGTATTGCACGTCCCAGACGATGAAATACGATATTATAGATCACGATACATTTCCAGTAATATCGAAACATAAGACTTTTGAAATTTAAATTACCGAGAATTAATTAGAAATAAATTTCACGTTCATCTATAATCATCCAAATAAATAAGGGCTCAGAATGATCAGCGTCAGAGTGAATGTTAAATTCTCGAACAATATTTCTTAAATTGGATACAATGTTATTAATAATTTAAAACACTTTGCGTAAAAATACAATAAGTCAAATTATATAAAAACTAAAAGTTATTGTATAAAACAAGATAAAACTTAATTGATGTTAAACAACATCGAATCAGCCGTTGGTTTTTTACTTTTCATACGTTTCCATGGACCAATTGGAAGTTCGATATTTTTTATGTGTAGGAGGCCCATGATGTTGCAAATTAATTAATTGTATANGAATTAATTAGAAATAAATTTCACGTTCATCTATAATCATCCAAATAAATAAGGGCTCAGAATGATCAGCGTCAGAGTGAATGTTAAATTCTCGAACAATATTTCTTAAATTGGATACAATGTTATTAATAATTTAAAACACTTTGCGTAAAAATACAATAAGTCAAATTATATAAAAACTAAAAGTTATTGTATAAAACAAGATAAAACTTAATTGATGTTAAACAACATCGAATCAGCCGTTGGTTTTTTACTTTTCATATGTTTCCATGGACCAATTGGAAGTTCGATATTTTTTATGTGTAGGAGGCCCATGATGTTGCAAATTAATTAATTGTATATCCGGTGCCTCATCTTACGAAAAATTGTCCGTACTGAATGGAAAGTAAACAACGACGACAAAAACTATAATTCTGCTTTTATCTTTGTATGGATGTGATACTTGAGTCTCTGATATTAAAGGAAGAACATAGACTAAGGGGGTTTGATGAATTGATTCTGAAGACAATATTTGGACTGAAGAGAGAGGCTGTAGAAAACTGCGTAATGAGATGCTTCATAACTTGTACACTTTGTCAAATATAATTAGAGTGAAAAGTCAGTGAAGGTGTGATGGGCAAGGCGTGACTCACGGCTTCTCAAGAAGGACTCGGCTGCATGGGCTGACAATCTGCACTTATCTAAACAGACTCTTAATGAACTAAATAGCAGACGCGTTTTGGCTTGCTGCCCACCTTCGGCGCCTCTTGTGTCATATTTTGTAAACCACTGCTACTTGTATGGTTTGTAATACCTCCTGCATCCCGCACTCGTATTCGTTGTCAACTGGTCGTGTGGTATCCCATACAACGACAGACGGTCGCTCGGTCAGCCCGTCCCGGAACAAAGCACTCACGACCAGACCTTCACCAAAGTCAGACCTTTGCAGGTTTGTTTGTGGGGCGCTCTCTCTGACGAGAGGAAAGGCCCGTCGCTCACAACCGCTGCTGGTCCTCGCTAGAGCAGCCACCCTCGGATCCGCGTTCCGAGGGCCTCGCGATCACACCCTACCCTCTTAGACCCGAGACTTCCTTCCCACCGCCACCTACGACTCGCCGGGCCAGGGCTGAGGCATCCGACCCCGCCTCCACAGGGGACCAGTAATACCCATCATTTCGTCTTAAGGTATAGGCCCTGCATGTGACATACTCGTACTACTTACGCACCACTCCTCCTACCCGACCACAATGGACACAGCAGACCCCACGAAGAAGCCGCTACATGTGCATTCCACCGAAATAAATCGCTCCACCAAATGAACATCCCTGTCCCCCTCATATCAGCGTCCTTCATGCCAACCCATCGAAGATAATCCTAACAAGTTTCTTGCTGCAAATCGTCCCGCAGACGTCGCGAAAGTGAACCAGAAATATTTCTTTCTATGTTTCCCACACCGAGAGATGCCCCGAAACCTGTCGTGTGTGAGAGCGTCTCTCGGCGGGGTTTAAAAGTCGAATCAAAGTCAAAGTTATGATACCACCGACGGTCAGTCGGCCAGTCTGTCTTGGTGTCGAGCTCAATCTAGGGCTTATGACCAGATATTTATTACTATTTGACAGTTACGGTCTTGTTTTTGTGGGGCGCCCTCTCTGCTGACGAGAGGACGGGTCTCTCTTTCGTCTTAGTCACTGTCTGCAGTAGTAAGTCATTTGTCATAATGTAGAGGATATTTTTGTTCTACATATTAAACATGTTAATAAATGTATATAAAATATATACAGGGGCTGTCAGTCCAGACTCAATACAGCAGATTATGCCCTATTTCTAGCAGCTTCCGCTACAACAGCGGTCTAGTCACTCGAACGGTCGCATGCTTGACTGCCTCCAGGTTTAAGTCTCTTTTATTTCCTGTGTCGGGCTTCTCCTTGCACAATATTGGGAACATTCTCATTATCATGATTTTGTATGACTTCTGCTTTTTGCCTGCATAATTTTGTTATGTAATCATATATGTATGGAATTTTGAATGCCATGTGCACTTCGCGGACCGGTGTGCGCCTTGGAAAATTGCCAATGATGCGGAGAACCTTGTTTTGCAGGCGCTGCAATTTAACTAGATGGGTATCTGCCTCAAATTCCCATTCTGGACTAGCATAAGTCATTACAGATCTAATGAGAGCTTTGCGGAGGATCAATTTAATATTAGCTCTTAATCGCTCAATTTTGAGTAGGAAATACAATCTAATAAATGTTCTAAAGGCCTTGACTTCGATTATTTCTATGTGCAATCTCCATGCAACCTTCCTATCGCATATTGCACCAAGATATTTTACACTATTTACAAACGGAATATTTCTTCCATTCAACGCAAGATGAGACACACGCGGACGACGACTGCGAGAAAAGTAGATTCCCCGAGTCTTATCTTCATTAATTTTGATATTCAAGTGCTCACGCCAGGTCTCAATTAGTCTGAGACCGCGCTGGAGTTTTCTAACAACAAATCGCCCCTTGCGATCTGTTACACAACGGACGTATGCTCTTGTCTCACTTATAACCCCTCGAAATGGGCCTCACAGAAAACAGCTTTGTTGCCTGTCAGAAATTTGTTACCTAGCAGGGGCGTTGTTTATGGAGTCAGTATTTAAGACGAGTCTATATGGTATAATATATTTAATTTTGTGTTATTTCCTTTTTCTGCTGAGTTTTAGTTAGAGTTGTGCTTCTATGTTGCTAATTGTAGTTATTTCTTTCTTTCTTTCACACAAGATCAAGTAACGTGTCGTCATTATAGAACTGAATATTCCGTCAACTCTCATGCTTTTTCTGACACAGGTGTTGTTTGAAGAAGTTTTCTCTTTTCTTCTTTCTTTAAATTTCTTTCTGCACGTAAAGCATAGCCACGTAGAGAATATGAGGCTTAAACCACAGCTATTAAATACAAAATGTTGCAGCTTTCTGGCTTAAAAGGAAACCTTCCCAAAACACGGTCCCCAGCACTTGAAACTTCGTTAGTGTGTTAACCCATCCAGAAGCATATATAGCAAACATTCCATTTCAGAAAGGTTTCGGAATAAAAGCAATGTTATTTACATAGATTTCTGCTGTCAGTATATGATAACTATTATGACTATTATGATATATTATGACTACATCTATAACATACATAAAACCTAAGGTCAGAGTCAAAGTTAAGTTACGACCGATGGTCAGTCGGCCAGTCCGTCTTGGAATAAAACACCTGCCTTGGGCTTAAGACCAGATCTTTATTACTGTAAGACATTTGCAGGCTTGTTGATGTGTGACGCTCTCTCTGACGGGGGGAGGGGTCTGCCTTTTTCAGAGTCACAGTCAACAGTAATAAGTCTGTTGTCTGTACGTACAATTTACATTTTACATATTATTACATGTATGTATATACAACATGCCGGTTACGGTAGCCGAGCGGCATGCACTGTCTTCGCTCGCTCGGAAGCCGGGATCGTGGGTTCGAATCCTACTCAGGGCATGGATGTTTGTGTACGTTTTTCTGTGTCTGTCTACAGGTAGAGGCTTTGCGACGAGCTGATCACTCG
>NW_019723905.1:885820-907360 GCF_002891405.2 Cryptotermes secundus
GTAAACCGAAGTGAAGCGGAGAGTTTCATGGAGGTAGGCCTAGGCCCAAATGAGGACTGTAGCGCCAATGGGGAAAAAATATATATATACAACATATACAAGGTCTCTCTCAGTCCAGTCTCAGTACAGCAGATCATGCTCTGTCATTAGCAGCTCCTGCTACCACGGCAGTCTAGTCACTTGAACAGTTGCATGCTTGACCGCCGCCAAGTTTAAGTGTCGGAATTCGCCTTGTCCAATGTTGCGAACATTTTCATTTTCATAATTTTGTATGACTTCTGCTTGTTGCCTGCATAATTTTTTTTATAATCACATATGTACGGAAGTTTGAAAGGCATGTGCTAATCATGATCCGGTACCTACCTTGGAAAATTTCCAATGGTGCGGAAAACTTTCTTTTGCAGGCGCTGCAATTTTCAGTAGATGGTTGTCTGCTGCAAAGTCCCAAGCGGGACAAACATAAGTCATGATACTACTAGTGAGTGTTTTGTGGATATGTATAAGGCTTTCGATTCTGTAATTACATAGAAGCCATTTTTGTTGGTAGTTCCGAATTGGACCGCTAGGCGGCAGTGAGACTTATTTGTGCTTCAGCCAACACCGGACTCTCGACGTTTGCCGAAAACAAATTTCCATTGTTGATGGAGAGCACATTCACTGAAGACGTTATCTGATATGTAGGGCGGGCTCAACGGAGACGTTATGTCTGTAAACTGGAGCTACAGACTGGGATTGCTTGTTTCGAAAGCTCCGGACATTTTACTACCATTGAAACAATTCACTACATTTTACGGCTACGTAGCAATGGAAGGGAAGATTATAAGATGTACACGGGAAAAATGTAGGAGCACTCTGTAGAGTAGTTGGTTGAGGCACTTTACTATAATCCGGAAGGTCGTGGGTTCGATTCCCACAACGAGGTCATCAAATATTTTCAATTGACCTAAACCTTCCAGCCGCAGTATTGTCCCGGGGTCTCTAACAGAAATGAGCACCAGGAATCTTCCTGAGTAGTAAAGGATGGCTAGGCGTAAGGATGACAACCTCACCGCCATCTGTGAGCCGAGTGTCTGGAAAAAGTGGGCCTCGACGTCTCACAACCCGATGGGCCTTCGCGGCCCGTTACAGGGATAGTTTTATCTTTCTTTACACGGGAAAGATTTATTGCATGGTGGTAATATAAAAATTAAAGACATCGTAGAAACTTATATTTACTGGATCAGTCATGGTTTTGTGAGGGTCAAATCATTCAACTGCTGATTGTTAAGTTAAAGCCGGTTAGTTTATGACTGAAACAAACACATCTCCGTTGTTTCATGATGAAAAAATATTAGACATTGTTAACGAAGTCTGTTTATGGGCAAATTTTTCGAAAATATTTCCTTCAGATAACAGCACAGCTTACAGCATATTATTATTTTTAACACGCTTCCAACCTTAGCCTAAATGTAGCTACAATTCTATAAAGTATCAAAGTACGCAAGTTCGTACTTAAATTTCAGCAGGCTGTATGTTATTATGGAATCCTTCTAAGAAGCCCTTCCCCCCTTCTCAAAGTCAAGCGGACAACCCATCATAGCGCTTCGTTAAGCCACGTGTTCCGCTAACATTGGCGTCGTTTCTTGCAGCAAGAAGTGAAAAACACTATTCGATATTTTAGTCTGCGTACTTGAAATGTGTATTGTGTAGATAAGATTAAACCACCTCATTTAATATTATAATAAAGACTCGTTAAATATATAATGACACAGTAGACTAGAAGCCCTACTTAATAAACAAAATAAAACCGTTGATAAATTCTTATTACAGCAGCAATCGAAGAGAAAGTAATAACTCTATGATTAACCGTCCGCATTTTTGACCCAAATTGATCTACCTGAATAAAACATGACACAGTTCTCCATAATAATATGCGAGCAGGTTAGCTGAATCGGCAAGCTCTAACTTATTGCTTTTGGTTTATTCATGATACTGTCACTATCTAGAACCGGAATAGCTCAGTCGGTATAGCGACTGGCTACCAGCTAGACGGCCAAGAGGTCGGAGTTCGAGTCCTGGTGGGGGAGAGAATTTTCATTTCTCCACGTCATCCAGGCCGGCTCTGGGGCCCACCTTGTCTCCTATGCAATGGGTACCGAGGGCTCTTTTCCCGGAGGTAAAATGGTGGGGGCGTGAAACTCACCACTCAACTCGAATTAGTGCTGATGTCAAGAAAATGTGTCTATACATCCACTCTCCCATACACTTTCATGGCGTAGTGCTTAATTAGTTAAGCACAGGAACAAATTTACTTTTTTAACATTATAGCTGTCAATATCTCAGAGTCGAATGACAGGATGATAGATGAATGATGAATCTGAAAGAATTTGAAAGGAGGTGGTCCTGGTCTGTTCGATGTGTTATCCCTGTATTTACCTGAAGGGCCTGAGGAAAAGAAATGTCTATAAACCATAGTCCGTAGAGATAACATCTCAAAGAGGGATTCAAACCGAACACCTCCAGAATACAAATCTAAGGCTGCACGTTATTTGTGCAGTTTGTAAGGAAGTCGATGTGGCGTTACTATCAGTTTTGTTAATGTACACAGTGTGTCCAGGTTCTGTTAGGACTGTGTTCATTACAAATACAAGACGTGAATTATTTTCAAAATTTCACTCTTTTTATTCAAAATAGTCTCCTGAATCAATACATAGCTGGAATCGATTGAAAAGTTTTCGAAAACAGTCACTATACTCCTTTTGTGGAATCGCATTTAAAACTGCGGTACATTCCCTTTGGATGTCCTGGAGGGTGTCGTGACGATCTCCTTTCGTCGCCAACTTAACTTTTGGGAACAACGAGAAATCTGCTGGAACCAAATTTGGCGAATACGGAGGATGATCAAGGACTGTGATCCCTTTTCTGGCTAAAAAGTCGCGCATGATCTTCGATTTGTGGGGTGGAGCATTGTCGTGGAGGAGCGACCAGGAACCTTTCTCTCGATATTCAGGTCGAATTCGAAGAATTCTCGCCCACAAAGGATTGAGGACTCCGAGATAATAATCAGAATTCACTGTTTGACCTTCTGGCAGAAATTCCTTATGAATGATTCCTTTGGAATCGAAGAAAACGGTTAGCAGTGTCTTTTCTCAACTCTTTTGCATGCGCACTTTCTTTGGTTTCGGCTTCTTTGAGCTGAGCCACGCTGCACTCTGCCGCTTTGTGAGAGGCTTATATTGAAAACACCATGTCTCGTCACCAGTAACAATCGATTTGTAAATTTTATATCACATTGGGCCGACCGTAACATGTCTTTGCAGTGTTCCACTCTGGCATGTTTTTCATCGCCTGACAGCGCGTGCGGTACAAACCGCGCATAGACCTTCCGTTTGCCCAAATCCTAGGTCAAAATTTGATGCACAGTACTTTTTGGTATTCCCAAAAGCTCCTCGATGAGTCTTGCAGAAACACATCTGTCTGATGCAAGGATTTCGGTCACTTTTTTCAAATTTTCTTCATTGCGACTTGTTCTCGGCTTTGATGCAAGTTGAGCGTCTTCAATGTCCTCCCTGCCGTCACGAAATACAGCATACCATCGAAAAATTTTCGAGCGACTCAAACAATCACTACCATACACACCTTTCATCATTTCGTACGCTTCTCCGACTGTTTTGCCTAACTTCAAACAAAATTTGATGTTGGCTCTCTGTTCAACCGTCATTTTCCGACGAGCGTCATAACAGTACTGTTACATTCAAGGTCAGAACACATGATGCAGCAATGCTTGCGCTTTGAAATTATAGACAGCCACAGCTGAAACTTCAAGAATCTTAACGTCACAACTCGCCAGCAGATAGCATTGCAGGGCAAAAGTAAGAAAAATGAGTCCTAACGGATCCTGGACACACCGTGTATGCACTCTTGGCTGTAGGTTCTTCCACGCTTTATCTATATCCACGTATAAAACCCATCAACAACGTAACTACCGTGGCAAATAGATGGAGCTGATTCGAGACGTGACTATTCTGGATGAGCTTTGTCCTGGTTTTCATCAGTCTTTCCAGTGAAAGACCGGTGACTTACATAACAGCAGAAAACGTCATTTCCGGTCATTCATTCTCTGATATTTTATTCGAGATCATATGACTTCTACAGTTGATACGGCGTCGTTACGCAGTGTGCGAATCCTAGTTTCTATCTCGGTTGTTTACATAGTATTTTCAAAACTGTGTTCTAGGAAATATTGTATAATTTCGCTAATATTTATTTGCCATTATTTAAACAGCTTTAAATATCCATAAATGACAAGGGTTGTTCCTTAGGACGATTTAAACGAACAACACAAAACTGTATATCAAAAATGAGGTATCACTTGGGTATGAGTATGAGTATGAGTATGAGGGGTGAGCCATAAAAACCGGCCCTCGCACTGCGACCTTCTATGATGTATTGTGCTTCCCCTTTGGATTAACCCTTTATTAATCCTACACTTCGAATGAATGCAGGACTTTATTTATGGGGGGGTCATAAAAGTCACTTGGTTCCATGAAGAAGTGACCCAGGTGGCGATATCTTAGGTAAGCTGTAGCCTCACAATCACATAAAATCTGTGTGGATCACTTGATATTATTAAAAGTGTTAATTGAAGTTCATCAACTATTGATCTAACACTGAAGTAACTGGAAGCAGTTTATAGAGCTATTTATATAGCAACAAGTTTCAAATCGATCTTATAAACAGTAGCTTATGTATGGAATCAGTTTCGAAAAAGCAATTAAGAAATACCACAATCATATACACGGAATCGTAACTAACTACACTTCAACTATAATTTCCTTAACCATAGAACCAAATTTAGACCACCTCTGTGATCTAGTTGTTAGAGTTCCTGGCTACAGATCCATAGGTCCTGGTTAGATTCCCGGCGCTACCAGACTCTTTCTGAGAAGTAGTGGGTCTGGAACGGGGTCCACTCAGCCTCGTGATGATAATTGAGGAGCCATTTCAAGGAAATAGCGGCTCAGGTCTAGAAAATTGAAATTAACGGCAGTGGGGATTCATTGCCTTGACCACGTAACACCCTCTATCCGCTAAAGTTGGCACTAACTTAGCCGACAAGCGGCGGTCTCTCGGTCGATATAGTTCGCTTGCGGACTAAAACCACGGAGTTTAGTTTATAGATCCAAATTTAGGTCCCTACTTTTCATATTTTAGAAATGTTTATTGATCCATTGTTACAACAGTTGAGAATTCAATGGAAAGTCTCATCAATTGTTACATAAGCTTTCGTTGCCATTAACTTCCGCTGCTCTCTCGCGCATTCCTCTCTTGTCCTGCACGTTATCGAATGATACGTCTAGATCCACCTCTAGAGCCATCTCTTACGAAGGGCTGTATTTTGACTGGAGACCCAGCTGGCGTAAAACAATAATTTTCTTTTAATTTGCTTAGTGGTGGAGTGGAGTCCAACTGGGTCCACTCGGCACGGCGGCCACTGATTGGCCTATTGTAGCCTGCCCCGGGTGATTATGATGATGGAGAATTTTGTGAAATGAAGATTGGCAGGGGAAACCGAAGTACTCGGAGAAAACCCGCCCCAGCGTCACTTTGTCCATCACAAATCCCACCCGGGATCGAACCCGGGCCTCCGCGGTGGGAAGCCAACGACTAACCGCTTGAGCTATGGCGCGGCCTTCACCTGGCGTAAACACATAGACTTAAACCGATAGCAACTGGCAATCACACATAACAAAACGTACTGATTACTTGGACGTAAATATGAACTTTCATAAACAACAAATTTCTAATGTGCAAAACAATAATCAAGGAAATTTGGACTTATGGAATCCAACTCTGGGGCACGGCTTCAAATCCTAACATTGAAATATTAAAACGTTTCCAATCGAAAGCCTTACGCATGATAATTACTCGTAATAGTCCCTGGTTAGTACCGAATGCAGTTATCCTAAGGGTTCTTTAGACGCCAGAAGTTAAAGAGGAAATCCGCCGTTTCAGCTCACAATATGGCGCTCACCTAAGTGCATACGAAAACGACTTAGTTCAACCCGACGTCAACAGATGACTACGAAGACATTTGCTGCGTGATCTGCCTACCAGATTTTGAATGTAATTACTACGTGTATAATTACAGATTTTAGTAATAAGATTTAGTTAGCGAGCTCACTACCCGAAAGTCACGACAGGCCTAGAAACTATTAGTTACAGAGTGCTACTGAACACTCCTCTACGTACATCTGTATATGTAATATCTATCTACACAGTTTGCTGACTATACTTTTTTTTCCCATTGGCGCTACAGCCCTCATTTGGGCCTAGGCCTACCTCCATGAAACTCTCCGTTTCACTTCGGTTTACTAGATCTTACACATTCGGTAGGACTCCTTGGGCGAGTGATCAGCTCGTCGCAAGGCCTCTACCTGTAGACAAAGAGAAAAACGCACACAAACATCCATGCCCTGAGTGGGATTCGAACCCACGATCCCGGCTTCCGAGCGAGCGAAGACAGTGCATGCCTTAGACCGCTCGGCTACAGTGACCGGCTTGACTGTACTTTTACAGGTTGCAAATAAAATTGCGAATTAAAAAGTCTCCTGCAAAAGACACATACAAATAGCCAATCGTAAATCTCTTCCTTTATATATTATACTGCACTTCACATATCCACATGAAAATACGTATTAATATTTCACATGATATACACAATACGCTGAAACAAAATTTGTTTGCTGGTTCTATTACATAACTCGTGTTCATGCAACGTAAAAACGTTCGATAGATCGTTGCTACGGTGACTCGAAACTGCGTAATGAAAATGACAAATTTTAAGCTTACGTAATATGCATTGTAAAGTACTGTGACTGTGAAAAACACTTACAGATTTACTCGTTTTCAGCCCCCTTACTAGAAAAAGGACTTCTTGGAACGCTGTCTGTTCATCTCTTTCTTTGTTTTCTTTTATTGCTAGTGGGGTGGGACTAAGTCCCTTGTACTGCGGCCACTTCTGGTCTATTGTACCAGCCCCAGATGATAGGTGAGGGTGATTTTGGAGCAATTGGTGGAATGAAGATTGGCAGGGGAAACCGAAGTACTCGGAGAAACCCTGCCCCAGCGCCACTTTGTCCACCACAAATCCCACTTGACCAGACCTGGGATCGAACCTGTCTTTGTAAGTATGTGCGCCTGGTTAGCGTTTGAACAGTTCGACAGGTTTTATTCCATTTCGGTACTCAAGAGTTTACCTACTCTGTGTCAGTCCTCGGCGAATCTGAGCATTCCACCTCCAAAAACAGGGACTAGTCAAATGGAACAAAGAAAGAAACGAATCAAGCAATTTTTATTAAATTTCAGCAATTTACACAGACTACCTCCCTGAATAAAACTGCATGGTTGGAATCTTCCGAAAAATAACGGTAGGCGAATTATGGACCCAAAAACAAATGTCATTTCACTCGAAATCTTGAGACAGGTTTTATTTTTGTTCGATATTCAGTAACCAAAATAGTTTACTGAGCCACAATCGATTCTGTAGCGTAAACGGGGTCAGTCTTATATGAGAAATTACATGCAATGTCTGCATAGATTATTTCCTTTGGGGTTAAATATGGGCTGGATTCTTGTCTACGTTTCATTTGACTTTCCGATAATTCTGGAAGATCTGTGCAGTATCAAGCCGAATGTACTCTGAGATCGAAAGTTCGAAACCAACTCGTAATATGCAATCATTACGTCTGGAATTATCTGACGACGTTGTTTCAACTACGTATGTTCCGTCACGTCGAAACAAGTAGGATGGCAAAGAATATATTCTGGATCGTGACGTAATATAGTACGGTAGAATTTCACCAACGTTTCGGAGGATCGTAATGGCTCCATCTTCAGGATCTTTGCTCCAAAACGCTTGTGAACTGAAACCGGATTACTCGCAATCACATCCTAGAATACAGCACTTTTCATAATCGTCTCCTAGAGTCCCCAGTTCTTAAGAGGACAGAGGTGTATCCCTAGATTTCGGTGTTTTACAATTCACCACTTAAGAAATTCTAAAGCTGGTGCTCATCGTGTCCTATGAAAGTGGACCGTGCTGTTCAATTTTCGTAGGAATATGCTGTCTCCATCTTCATGGCAAAAATGTAAGCCGGATGGGAAAATGGTTGCCATGTAGAGGGAAGGACAATATTGGCCGACGGTTGTGAGCAATTTGTGGTCCTTCAGATCCCCGTTTTAGAGTCCTTACGTACAATTTTACCGAAAGGATGCAGCGTAATCACCAAAAGCAGGATCAACGTCACCATTGAATCACCACGAAAACTTAAAATCGGCAAACTTTAAATCGCATTCCAAGCCCAATATTGCTTTCTGTAAAGAATGTGACGCCATGCCGTCGGGCAGATACCAACATTTTGGAAGAATAGCCTGTTTCTATCTTCAGGGTATGAAAATTGAGGGAACTGGTTCCTCCGAAACTCCAGTCTACACGGTATCTTCATAGTCTTCCCCGTGTTGACCTCAAACTTCACATTTTGTAAGGCATTTATTCTGAAACTCCGTAACTCGGAATATGACGACTACGGGGCACTTCCAGAAGCACATGACGTCAGCATCTAGGAGAGCACAGCAATTAGAACCCTGCGTGTTTCTAAAAGCGTCTCAGAACATGTAAGACCACTTTGGTTGAACGTCCGCAATTGTTCAGAGACGCACGCAATTGCTTGAAAGAGTAAAGGACTGGTGAAAGACAACTGACGTAGGCACGTGCGCTGTTTTATGCAACAAATTTTCAGATTATTCTTAACCTATATTGTACCGGTGAGTGATCATGAAAGGACGCAACAGTTAAGAGCTCCACTCTCAAAGTAGAGAAACTAAAATATCATAAATAAAATCAAGGTGTCGTCTATTGTTGAGCAGTTTCTTTGGAAAACTGCAGCTTATGTAAGAGGATTTATCGTTAAAGGCTGGAAATTTGTTGTCAAAATAAAAATAAAATTAAAATGTAGCACGATTTTAATTTTATAATCCGCTTCTAAATAATGTTTTAATTTTAAATTAAACCTCTTTAATACCATTTAGTACTGAAATTTAGCATTATCATGTCATATATTAAAGTGTACCGACTGCTTCTAACTCTATTGTAATGGAGGGTCTGAAAAATATGCAAGTATTTTAATTGGAGCGAAGTCTATAAGTTGCCATTTTCCCAACAATTACCCATCTCACAAAAATAAGAATTTAAACATATTCTGTTTAAGCATCACTGTGCTGATTAGTATGAAATACGTTATAAATCCAACAGATACCGACCCAGTAACACGTTTTCCATGTCCTAAACGTCGTATACATGAGGATTTCTATCTTCTGGGATCTAACGCCATGTTGTCCGGCGATAATCAACAGATAGCGTTTTATACCTTACGGTAGAACTCTTTATAGTCGCTGCTGAGATAACCTCAAAGCCAACTTCGTTGATATTGTCACGTTTTCAGTGACTAGAGACAGAGTTTAGATTGGTAAATGGATTAATTAAGACTCTTAGAACTCGTAACTACATATAATTAGGGCACTT
Organism: Cryptotermes secundus; assembly: GCF_002891405.2. Lineage (NCBI taxonomy): Eukaryota > Metazoa > Arthropoda > Insecta > Blattodea > Kalotermitidae > Cryptotermes > Cryptotermes secundus. The sequence continues at coordinate 895,383 of NW_019723905.1, forward strand.
TCGCTAATAACCACATTTCACAAATTATTACAGCACATGTTATGTCATTCTATTTTGCTCTGTCTTCATCAGTCGTTGTCCGATACCTGCGTCACGTCTAACCCACGACTCCAAGTCACATTCTCGGTTTCCGAGCCACAACTGACTAATTTTTCCGGATAGGTCACACTACACAGACTCGGGGCGGACCCAGAAGAAAGCATCGTTTCCAGCACTTCTTCTATTGTTGCAATCCTGTTAGTTTCGTCGGAAACCAGCTGTAAGGAGTTCTTTATCGGCCGTAAACATGCAACGAACAGTTTCTTCTAGCTTTAATACTCTGGCATTCAGGTGCCATATTTTTGGATTTTACGTTCTCGCAACCCTAAATATGAAAATTACAATCTTCTTGGTCGTAACACTAAGTAGTTCAGTATAAGTCTACTGACGTTCCAGAGGAACATAGTGCCTCATTCTTCAGAGTCGAGGAATAAGGCTTGCAAGAGACCAGCAAGAAGCAGATGTCAAAGGGAACTACAAGTAGAAAATCCGACCTGATACAAGTCACATAGGAACTACAAGAGAGCAAAGCGTATCGTGACCATTATCTTCAATGGATCATAAAGAGAGGCCTACTCTTCAAGCCTGAAAAGAGGAGCGATTCTTTCCTCCGAAACGTCGATGGACTTACTCTTAACTACATGGCGTCACAAGACAGAAATTCGTAAACATTTTAGTAGATACTACTAAACACTTTTTTCTCTAAATCAGAAAGCTTTATGAAATGTACTAAGTCTGCTACATAATATGAGGAGGCCTGCAGCTTAGCAACCTGCTTCTTTTCAGCCCTAATCTTTGTTAGAACCTGACGCGCCTCAAAGCCCATACACTTGATTCTTACGTTCAGCTAGTTTCTCTCAGTTGACTGCACACTACTTACATATGTAAATTAGGCGTATTAAAGGGACTTAACCTTAAACTCAGTAATATTGTTATAACAGAAATTCCGTTAACAAAACTTCATCAAGTCTTGTCTAATAGCGCTGTCATCAACACTATACAGAGTGTCCCAGGAGGAAAGATCATTATTCTGGGAGGTCATAGTACAAGTCATTCTAAGCAAAAAGCTGTATATGTACACGTGTTCTATTCCGAACAGTTTCCGAAATACAGCTATTTCACTGTACAGTTCCAAAATTCTTGATAAGAAAGAGGTACTACCTACTCTTTCTAATACCAGTATTTACTGTTCAAATGACAACGATAGTACAGTTTACCTAGTACAATGCATTTTAGAAAATTTCACCGNAAGTATTGGTCATTCTAAGCAAAAAGCTGTATATGTACACGTGTTCTATTCCTAACGGTTTCTGAAATACAGGTATTTCACTGTAGAGTTCCAAAATTTTTGATAAGAAAGAGGTATTACCTACTCTTACTGTTCAAATGACAAAGATAGTACAGTTTACCTAGTACAATGCATTTTAGAAAATTTCACCGTCAGCATCAATGCACTTTGCAACTCGTGTGGGGACATGGCGTGTTGCTCGTCTGTACAGTGTAAAGTGAAATAGCTCATATCGGAAACCGTTCGGAATAGGAAACATGCACATATACAATTTTTCCTTAGAATGGCCGACAATGACCTCCCAGAATACTGACCTTTGCCCCTGGGACATTCTATATAGCGTCGGATATTAGGATGGGGGATTAATTTGAATGCATCTGGAACGAAGAATTAGTGGCCTAATTCAGGTGCCATCCTGGCATTTGCGTGGAGGGACTTTGGCAATTTAAAAGAAATTCCCAGTCAGGCTATTATGTGTTCCTGCCGGGACTCGAGCAGAGACCTTCCCGAATCCAAGTCTAGAGCAGAACGCCTAGCCCAGCCTGTTCAGTTAAAATGTAATCAGAATCTATCATCAGAAAAACTGACCTGCATTCGTACAAGTTAATCTACAAGAAATTTATCTTTTGGGATATAAATTCGTATAATCTGCGGAGTCAACAGACGTTTCGGAAGAATATTTTGCTTCCATCTTCAGGATATAAAATAAGTCAAGCAAGAAAACATCTCTGCTTTCTACCTGTTCTATGCTGATTTCTTTTTTGGCTTATTCGGCGCTGAAGATGAGGGTGACATTTCCTTCCGAAACTTTAGTTGTATGTCAGTGGATTATACGGCGTTATATCCCAGAAGAAAGAATTAGTAAGTACCGCTGAGAGATCTTCAAATCCCATAAGTTACCTTTGGTTCTTATGTGAAATGGCTCCGAAATCGAACTGAAATCAAAGCAGTTATGCAAAATTTATTGTAGGTAATCCATACTCGGCTTCATTCAATCTGACGTGTAGTTTAGATGCTGAAGAAGACAACAAAGTGGACATGACTTAAAGAATAACCTAGACATGTTCCGAAATATCCGCCGAAACGCATATAAAATTCACCCGAACCATGAATATACACATAATGCGGAAATTTCACGGGATAAATACAAATAGCAATATATGTAATTATCCTACAGATCAGCGATTCTCAAGAAGCAATTTCTCTTCATGATAAAAGAAATTTCCCTCGAATGCATTCCTACATATGGCATTCCGTTTTCAACAGCCTTAATATGTTGATGTTCCAAGGTATGTACGGGGATTCAATCGCTAAAAATGCCAAATGAATTAATCAGAAGCTGTTTCGTTTAATGTAAAAAGCTAAAGTTACCTCTGTACTTAACTAAGCACTACGCCACGAAGGCGTATGGGGGAGTGGATGTAAAGATCCATATTTTCTTGACCTCGGTACTAGCTGGACGTGAGTGGTCAATTTCACACCCCGGCCGCTTCACTCCTGGGGAAAGAGCCCCCAGTACCCATTGAATTGGAGGCTGGATGATCCCCAGAGCCGGTCTGGGCAACGTGGAGAAAAGTGAATTCTTGACCCTACCAGGACTCGAACTCCGACCCCTCGGTCGTCCAACCCGTAGTCAGTCGCTATACCGACTACGCTATCCCGGCTCCTTCGTTTAACGTAAGTCCTGCAAACTTCTAGATCAACTAATGTCCTTTCAACTTTCAAAAAGAACTCTGTTCTATAGTGTTAGTTACGCAGAAGAGTAGAGCTTGGAATGAATTTTGGTCTCCTTTCATGTATTTTGGGTTAATATCCGTTATTCCTGAGTTTGATATAACCTTCAGTTCGTTTACGTTAGATATGAAGTGTACTGTCTTCCGGGATATAACACCGGGTAGTCCGTTGAAAGTCAACCGATGTTTCGGAGGAAAATATCATCTCCATTTTCAGGGCCGATGAATAAGCCGTGAGAGAAAGAAGCCTGAAAGCGGCTCTGCTTGCCTCCTACTTTCACGTTGGTATCTTGCTCTGTTTATTCTTCGACCCTGAAGACGAAAGCTTTATATTCCTCCGAAACATCTGTTAACTTTCAGCGGACTATACGGTCTTATATCTTCATAACGGCCGCTGTGAGACCGTCAAATCCTACTTCGGATGTTTTTCTCTATTCGTGAAATTATCTGAAATCTACTCTTGAGAATCACTGCCCACTTTATCCTGAAATCGTTGATATGAGGCTGAACCTTACCATCGCTGCAATCTGGCCGAAGGAGGTAACCGAAGATCAGGAAGCCGAGGCAGGCGATCAAAAGGAGGACGACGACCATAACGACGTACCGCTCCACCGACGTTCTTCTTGTGGGGTTGGCCTTCCGCCTCGACAGCCAGCAGCCAGGCGTTGGCTCTTCATAACGGATTACAGTGGTTACTGTTGGTTGCGTCAAGCCAGACGAAACATCAGACAGAGCCAAGGAAATGGGACTTCCTGCAGGGTTCCTCTTCAGTAAGGGATTCTCTGTTATCCTTAATTCTTGCTTCTGTTGTGTTTCCGGATCGACAACAAAACCACCATCACCACAAACTCCAAGCAATTGCTGCAACTCTTCGTCATGCTTTTCAGACGTCGAAGAATTTTTCCTCGAAGTGTCATTACTATTTTCGGTTACTCCTGTTGGTGAATTGTTTGCTGACAGTACCCTAAGAAATCCATTGTTGGCAGTACTGTTAAGAAAGATTTTCTTGTTGTTGTTAGTACTGGGACTTCGATTTGGGGCCACAATGACACTGGAATCAGGTGAAGGAGACGCCGGACGGGTGCCACTGCCCGTGGATGACGGCATCTTGCTCCCGATTGTGTTTTGCTTATATAAGTATTAGTTTGTTACTCTGTACTTGTTAAAATAATACTTTGTTACATTTAGCAGTCCTAGTTGGTGACATTATCTTGATTAATTTAAAAAGACTTACATATATGTGCATCATTTAACAAATATATTTCTTTATCTCTGTCAAATATGTCACTAAATCTATAACAGCAAACTGACCTTGGTCTGGCATCTCTTGAAACTTCACGACGTTTGTCTCTGACAGTTGTCTAATATTTCTCTTTACCGTCGAGCCATTTATTACAGTTCATCTTTAATAAAACAAACTTCACCAAGTCAAATGGCAACAGTTGAAGCGTAGAAACAACGAAACCGTAGAAGGCGTCTTCTGTTTGTGGATCTTCTATACACTTCTGATGACAGTGTGACAATATGATCCGGCGAATTCGGATATGAAACAGGTAGTCGGGATGACAGTGATACTTGATAAGTGACAGCGGCAGCAGGTGATGTGGCCCTGACCGGCTCTGGCATCATACTGAAAGCAGCTGTCCCTGTAAAGCATTCGGGTCCTTTATATATATAAACACACCGTTCGCCGATGTTACACGAGGTTGAATCGCAACTCTTTGATAAATACCAAAACACATAACAATATACTAAAAAACGTTACTCACATTCTGCAGAGTTCTGCTTCAGGTCACAATATAAATATCAAATGGATTAATACAGTTGATCACTCATGCAACGTAAACACCGGTATTGTCATCGTGTGACTTTTCCTTTAGACACAATCGATCCCGTCTCTGCTCAGAGGTGCACACATCCCTCCTTTCCCACCACCACACCACCCAACCCCCCCTTCTGGTTCCCCCACCTGAAGAGAAATTGCCCCGACCCTGTTCCATACATCAATCCTGCCAGTATAAATGTGTACGCGTATTTACAAAGTTCACAACAAAAGAACTTCCCCTTTTTACCCAATTGGCCAAAACTTCCTTTCATCTTCCCCTCATGGCGTTCTTTATACACTGCCCTCTATGAAACTATTTTATACAAATTAAACGATTTAGTATCGGCCTTCAATTATTGAGCCCCATTTTACCTGTTTGCTTCGTCATCGACTGAATCTGTAAATCCATGCATCACGATTGTCAATATCCAAGAATCTGTTTTCTCTCCGGAGCTACCAGCAGTGTAAGATTTTACACCCCAGCCCTTCCTGTCCGTGACACTTCTTGTGAGAACGGAAACACAAGGCTCTGAGTCTGCGTCACGAGGTTTTACCGACCTGTAGGGACATTTCATGTTGTAGTATACCGTCGCTTGACCCACGGTATGTTTAGCTTTGGGGCAGGCGTGCCGATTTTCAGGTACATTAATAGGCTCTTATTCTTCAAAATACAAACTGGGAAATGTTTGTACGGTGTAACAGTTTTGATACATTCCCTCGCGTTTTCTTAAAACCTGACTTGCGGGAAGTTTACATTGCGCATACAATATGTGGTTCAGCGTTTACCTACAACGTTTTATCATAATATTTTCGGCCCAATAAACACTCAGTGAGCTACGCTCGAGACAACGTGGAAACTCCTGCGTGTCCTTACGTAACGTGTTCCCAGTCTTCGGGTCTATAAATTGTAGTGAATTCTTTGAAGTGGCTGGTCTAAAGGCAACAATGAAGACTTGAATAGGGGAGGTGCTTGCTTCGAATCTCAGCCGAAACCGGCTGTCCTGATTGAGAATTTGTTGAAGTTTACTTGTGCGCCTCCAGTAAAATTCTGGGATAGTACCTTGATAAGGACAAGAGCGTTTCATTCCAAATAATTTTCAATTAATCATTCACGAGTCATCCTACCATCCGACCAAATATTGTCTGCAAACTGAGAGCAAGAAAGGATGGTTTGGTGTAGCTCTAACGTTCTGGATTCGTCTTCGGGTGGGGGTTATCTCTTTGAGTTTCGACTGGGACATCGAATATCCTGACAGATGATTTTAGCGACTTTTCTTAGTTCCTCCAGGTAAAATTTTGGATTGTAACTTGACTACACCACGACAGTTTCCTTCCAAATCCTTTCCAAATTTTCATTTATCTGACATCCAACTATTCGACACAATGTGATCTAGTTACGGAAGTCTCCGTTAAATACTCGTAGCCAACAAGAAAATTTGCTACACTTTCCCTGTATCAGTTGCATGTTTACATACTTTTCGTCGCGTATGTGGCACAAAAGAAAGACAGTGCATACTGGAAATGCTATTAAGCTGAATTTCCATCGTAGTTTTTTGTTTTAGCGTTTCTACATGTTTTGTGTAACCGCAAGAACCTGCCTCCTTTCCTCACACGTCCAGGATTTAAGCTTCTTCTTCTTCCTTTTCTTCTTCAAGTGTCATGAATTACGTTTTCTGACCTGTTTCAAATCACAACATTTCCTCGGCTTCGATTCCGGACGAGGTCAATGGATTTTTAAATTGACCTAATCCTTCCGGCCGCACTAGGGCCCTGGGGTGAAACAGGAATGAGTAAGAGGAATCTTCCTCAGGGGTAAAAGGCGACCGGCGCGTAAGTTTGTCATCTGTTACTGCCATCTGTTAGCCGATTGTATGAAAAATGAGGGAGCCTCGACATCTCACAACCCTATGGGCCTCCACAGCCTGTTAACAGGGTTAGCTTCACCTTCACATATAAGAAGGTACGATTCTTTGAAGACATTCCTTAGGATTTCTTGGAAGGTTGCCGAAAAGTCCCGGACTTAATGCATAAATACGAAGGTATTCGAACTCATGATCTCAGTAACTGGGGTAAGAGAAACAGTTTACATTTTGAATAATGTTACCTAAACTTGTCTACTCCAGAGCTGTCGACCTCATGGCATGCTTGCGACTAAAATATCGGCGATAGTTTTCTTCTGACCCGCGAGTGTATTTTTCGATTCCCCAAAAGATCCTTAACCATTTATTCCTCTTAGCCATTAGTCGCCACACATGCAACTTACTTTTTAAGATTTTCCTCCTTCATTGCAGCGGCTAATCGTTTCCAGAAAACCTTACAAATAAATTTTGAGTATTCAGTGTAATTTTTCAGTTTCTTTTACACAACATTATAAAATAACTTCGGAACGTATGGAGTTACTACGTTTCCATGAACGTATGAAATATCGGTTAGACACGTACATATCAGGTTGCCGAGCAGAATGACGACCTTGAAAAGATAAGTATGTGTAATCGGAAAAGGTTTAATTGTTTACATCATGCGATGAAGAATAATGATTTAATTTTAGTGGCCCGAGATCAAGAATTGTGGGGTTGTATTTCCACTGCCCCGAATGTCTTCATGGGGTGGCGCTTTATTAATGAGGCACAGGGACAACTGTGCCTCTTACCTTTAATGGAGACCTTCTGTCAACAGAGCGAAAATTGAAAGCAATACAGAGTGGGAATTTTCTCTGGTTTATCGAAAGCAAATTCATTGAAATTTATCATTCTGCTGTGTGAAATTGCATTGCTTAATTTAAATAAACTCACTGAACTCTATGAACCGGTTATCATACATGTATTTGTGTGTGCTTGAGCTCATTACAAGGAACACATTTGTATCTCTATATTAAAAATATATTTTAAAACACGGCCCATAGGTAGGTAGTTACGTAATGTAAAATGGGCCCCCTGTGTAGGTAGCTAAAGTAAAACGATGACCCTAGGTAAGTAATGTGAAATGCTGTCCCTGGGTGGGTAGCTAACTAGGGTAAAATGAGGTCCCTATGTAAGCCGTAGTTACGTAATGTAAAATGCGGCTCCTTGGAGGTAGTTAACCAAATTAAAAATGAGGTCCCTCTGTAAGTTGTAGTTACGTAATGTAAAATGCGGCCCTTATGTAGTGGGGAGAAGAGTCCAGCTGGGTCCACTCGGCACGGCGGCCACTGATTGGCCTATTGTACCTGCCCCGCGTGATTATGATGATGGAGAATTTGGTGGAATGAAGATTGGCAGGGGAAACCGAAGTACTCGAAAAAAACCCGCCCAAGCGCCACTTTGTCCACCACAAATCCCACTTGACCAGATCCAAGATCGAACCGGGGCCGCCGCTGTGCGAGGCCCTTATGTAAGCCGTTTTTACGTAATGTAAAATGCAGCCCCTTGGTAGGTAGCTCATTACGGTAAAATTAATGGCCGCGCCATAGCTCAAGCGGTTAGTCACTGGCTTCTCACCGCGGCGGCCCGGGTTCGATACCGGGTCTGGTCAAGTGGGATTTGTGGTGGACACAATGGCGCTGGGGCAGGTTTTATCCGGGTACTTCGGTTTCCCCTGCTAATCTTCATTCCACCAATTGCTCCACAATCACCCTCACCTACCATCTGGGGCTGGAACAATAGGCCAGAAGTGGCCGCAGTGCAAGGGACTTAGTCCCACCCCACTAGCAATAAAAAAAGAAGGTAAAATTAGGTCCCTATGTAAGTCGTAGTTACGTAAGGTAAAATGAGGCCCCTTGGTAGGTAGCTACAGTAAAGTGGGGCCCTTAGTTAAGTAGTTACTTAATGTAAAATGTGGTCACTATGGAGGTAGCTACCTAAGGTAAAATGGGGCCACTAAGTAAATATTAGGCAAGGTAAAATGCGACCCCTCTATAGGTAGCTAACTAAGGTAAAATGAGGCCTCAGAGTAAGGTATGTAAGGTAAAATATGGACAAAAGGCAGGTAGCTATATGTGATAAAATGAGACCCCTCCGTGGTTTGAATTTGGTCAGCTCTGATTTAACCGTGAATGCAGAAGCTGCTCCTTCGCACAGGACACTGTCCTTGTATGAGGACTCTAAGGCGAAAAACAGTGTGCTGAGGGATAAAGATTCTACCGTTTACCCACCCATTTCTTCCATCAATATTTTCTTTCTTCATTCATAAATTAAACTGCGTAGTCTTCAACATGTACAAAGTTTACGTACTGGCAAATTCTCCTCTCACAGTTGGCCCATTTTGTTCTAGATTTAAACGGATGATCTGTCGTAGAATTCTGATATCTTCCATTACGTGTATTGTCGTTGTCATTTTTCTCCCGTAATCTTAACCTCCTTCGGCGAAATATTCACTTAATATTGATTAAATATTCAATTCCTATGTTGCCGAAAATGCACATCTCCTTTGCAAAGAAAAAATGCTTAAGGATATAAATTGGTTAGTTTTTTATGTGAATTTAATCGTCTACGAGTAGATTTCAGATTCTTACACCTGTTCGTATGAAGATTACTATCTTCTGAAATAAAACGTTGTATAGTCAAATACTTCGTCTACATTTCGGAGAAATATTCTGCCTCCTTCTTCAGGAATGAAGAGCAAGTAAAGCGGTTGGCCAGCTAGAAGCAAGTGACAAGGAAAGCTTAGCTCCAAATCGTTAAATAATTTCCCTTGTGCAAAGAATTCCAAGGTCCTCTCTAACAAACGAATTCCCCCACAGTACACCACAAATCATGATGTTAAAATCGTTTTCAAATTGAAATTCCATCCGACAGTGCAAGAATTTACTCTTCTCCGCAGCGTCCAGACTGGTTCTGAGACCCACCCACTTTCCTATACAATGAGTACCACTCCCCCTTTTCCCGCTGTAAAGCGGCCGGGGCGTGAAGCTGACCACTCTCCTCCTTCTATTGCCGAGGTCAAGTATGGTGGAGCTATACCTCCACTCCCCCATATGGTTTCATAGCTTAACAAATTAAGCACCAGAACAATTTCACCTCTCATACTTTAGATATCATTTATTTTTGTGATTTACAAAACTCCATTATCACATTCCTTACGCCACACTGGCTTGCGGTTTCAGATTTGTTTTAATTATCTTCTAACGGTACAATTTTATGCCTGATTTGCAATCGTACCCATATGTAGGACATGGTGTGGCACGAAACACAACAAAATGAACTTGATGCGGAGGAAAGCGGTGACAAAAAATTGAAAAGGAATGTTAATGAGAATCAGGAAAAGATTGCAGAAGATGATTGAGAGTGGTAGCTGTATATGTCAGCAGATCTGACACTGAAGCACTCTGCATCGTCACCACAGAATGTATTTATGCTCTGTATGGTTCTCAGATTAAACAGCGATTATTTTCCTAAACAGCATGAGGACCGATGGGTTTTTGTAATGGAAATGTCTGTTTTCTGTGAGGTAAGTGCTAAATTTTTAAATGATTTTTAAAATGAACTTCGTACTTGAAACATGTAATATCTCTTTCATCAATTCGTATCTATGATTCATGCAGTATGACCTTAAATTTTGTCAACATTTTGAAATTGTGTTCGTGTGCTGATATACGTAACTATTCCCTGCTTCATTTCCAGTACAGATTGTACTAAACGTTCATTAACCAGAAGTTGCCGCAGCACAAGGGACTTAGTACCACGTTCATTAAACTCCCTGGTTGATGCAGTGGTTGCTCTCAGACACTGTCTCACGACTTTCATGTATGTCGAACATAAGCTTTGAACTTCAAAAATGCACAATTACTTGTCTGGAACCAAAAAGTGTCGTCTATCGCCAGGAAACAAACATGTCCATGTCTAAATGTTTAAAACAGTGTCGTGCAATTTTATTTTTCTTTGTGCTTTTCTTACGACGTTGTGAATTTTGCCGAATACAGTTTCGAATAGCAGGATGATAGGTGAATGATAAATAGGGAAAGATTTGAAAGGAAACTGCCTTGGCCTATTGAGGTTCTATCCCACGAAAACCCTCAGGTGGAGTAGCTGATGTTCTGTCCCAGAATCAAACTGAACACCTCCCGAATACAAATCTTCAGACCAGTGGTTGTGTTCAGGCTGTTAGTAGCCGGCTTCCTATACCGGCGGCCGGGATTCGATCCCAAGTCAAGGCATATGAGATTTGTGGTGGACAAAGTTGCAGTACTTAGTCTTCCCCTGCCAATTCTCCTACCATCAAATGCTCCATACTAATTTATCATTCGGGGATGGTACCATAGGCCAATTAGTAGCCGACGTGCCAAGTGGACTCAGTTTCACCTACCCTACGAAATAAAAAAGACTACCTTCAGATCAACCTCCTAGCTGAAGTTCGAACATAAAGAAATCAGTGAGAAGGAAATGTATTCTTTTCTTCCGAATTCCCAGGAGAAATTAATCCGTAATGGAAATTCTGTAATGCCCATCTATATAAAGCTGGAACATTATTGCTTCTGTTCCTTCCCTTCTTTCTGTGGTAATCAACTGCTGAAGGAGGACACATGAACCTCAACGGACTACAAATCGTTAAAATCGATCCACTTTTATTGCTATGTTCTACTGCCCTGATGCTTACGCCAATAAAATGACAGCGTGGAGCTGGAGTGGGAAGCGCTCTTACTCCTTTCATATTTGTGCCCGGAGACCTAACTGAAGTTCTCAGTTATTCCTGGCAAATGTTAGGATATTAGCTGTACTCACGTCAGGATCACTTTCTGCCACGCATTACTCACTTGTCATCCGACACTCGACACCATACTCTCTTAGCTACGCTATGTAAATCAGTCAAAATATAATGTCTTCTCAAATTAAGCCAGTAAAACGTGAACAAGCATTTTAATTTTAGCCGCCTTTGTGTTCCCGCTCAGCGCTTCTTAAAGTAGCTCCGTTTGTCGGTATCCATAACACAACTTGTGAATAATAAATTATTTTTCAATACATTTTGTGCTGTGGAAGAAAGGTATGAGGCCGAATATGAGGCCATCCCTTATTTTCCTAGTGAGAAAAAAAAATATTTTTCAGAAATATGTCAACAGAATTATCACTTAGTTTTCTCTTAACTGCGGATGATACCGTGATCCCCTCTGCCAACACAGATC